>NW_006281099.1:2323932-2525713 GCF_000203795.2 Batrachochytrium dendrobatidis JAM81 | reverse complement strand
GACAAATAAATTGCTTTTTTATCCTTGTCTCCTCACAAAATGTCAAAAAGATATCTTAATGTTGAATACGCTGGAACCAGAACCAGAATCGACATTACTGACTTTGAAGACCTGAGTGACGCTCAGGATGCCATCAAGGCAAAGTATGGCCCTGCTATGGCTGACATTGGTGCTCCTCAACTCCAGCTCTACGACCAACAAGGCCAGCTTATCGCAGACCTAGATGACATAGCAATTGAAAACACTCCGCAATACTACAAGAAACGTACTCGAGGAGGCTCCTGTGTTGTTATTGGTGTTTTACCTTTACCTCCAAGACAACCTACTCAAACTGACCTAGATTCAGCATCTGCTGCAGCCTCGACCTCTCACTTACCAGCAGAGGAAGGCTCCTCTCGCAAACGACAACGTACCGAGCCTGAATCTGAAATCAATGATTTGACAGCCCAGTTCAAGTTGTTTGCAAACAGTCGGTTGGATAAAAGATGCATTCAGTCTCAAGACCAAAAACTGCTCCCATATCCTCAAAACGAAGTTCAAAAATTATATGTCAGAAAGTGCTATAAAGATGTCTTTAAATTGCTTCTGGCTCAAATTGGTGATAAGAAGAAATCATTTGCAATATCTGGGACGCCGGGCATTGGAAAGTCGCTATTCTTTGTCTACATTTTGTACCGCCTGATCAAGGGCTCTCGTAAGAAAACTCTGTCTCTAAAGCCAAACCGAATTGTTTATCAAGTGGGATCTACGTACGAATGCTTTGACTTGCAACAACAATTCGTCGCCAGGACCACGAGGTTTGATGCGGAGGAATTGGTTAGGAAACAAGATACATTCTACGTTATTGATGGACGAACGTCTGAACCGCTCGTTTCGTCTTGTATTGTCTTGTTCATTTCATCCCCCCGTTCGGAATGGTACAAGGAATTTGTGAAGCAGAAGATGGCCAAGGAATGGTATTTTCCTGTTTGGACTTTCAAAGAGTTACAGGCTTGTTGGCTCCACTGCTATCCGGATTTGCGCTCTAAAACCTTCAAAAAGAGATATCGCATCTATGGTGGTGTAGCTCGTTCTGTCTTTGATACTTCATCAGATCCAATCAAGAAAGCTTTGGCCGACGTTAATGCAGTCAAAGGGACACAAAGCATTGGAGAACTGACCAAAGCATTTACGACATCTCACACTTTGCTTCATGTTATTGTGTCAGACGACGGGAAGTACGAATTCTTGCATCTTGATATCGCTTCAAAATATGTTGGAGAAAAACTCTGGCAACGTCATTCTTCTCAAATGATTACCAATATACAGGTAATGCTTGGTACTCCAGACGAGATTTCAAGATATTTTTTCGAGATATACGGACACAGGGTTTTTTCTACTGGTAGGAAAACTCTCAAATGCAGATGCCTGGAAGATGGTAAAGCGACAAAGATTACTTTGGATGCACTCAATGGTCAACGAACTACATTTGGAAGAGATACTATCCCTACTGCTGCAGCACTTAATGGCAACTATTACGAACCGACAGATGACGATAATTTTCCAGCAATTGATTCACTCAGTCAACAGGGAATGTTTCAATTTACAGTTGCTGCTGAACATCCAATTCGCGGAGTTGATATTCTTACACAACTGTGCAATTTGTATGATGAACCCAAACTTTATTTTGTGGTTCCACCTCATCGGTTTAAAGGGTTCAAAAAGCAGACTTTCAAAGCAAAGAAAGGCACAGAGCAGGTACAACCCATTCCTGGATTGAAACAATACGTTATAAAACTCCCTCTAATGTAATCAGATTTGAAGAGTAGAAAGTGGTAGTTGTATTTTACAACTGAAATGGCATATTTTCAATCATTCCAACCATTCCAATTATTTGATAATTCAATGTTAATACAACTGGCATCATACAATTGTGTCCATTCAAGGGATTGAGATGCATTTAGCATGGAAAGTTCCAAATTCAAGTTTACTATTGTAACATACGCTTTTTGACAAATAATGGCTCTGTTGACACATCCTTGTACCATCTAATCGTGTCCGATTGAAGCATCAAGTATGAGTTTGGCAGACAACTTGCAACTTTAATCAACTTGTATACGGTAAGCATTTTGATAATGTCGGCATTTGTCAGGATATCACACCTGACAACTTTGAATCAGATTTAGCAGTGATTATAGGTGAAAACACCAATCTAGCACAACAACAATTCCAGACAATTCCAGACAATCCGATTCTGATTAGTTCTAAAACCAGAATTCACATTGCAACCACAAACCAAATGCGTTCAATATCAATCACAATCATCATGGACGAATGTATCAAAGTATGTCGTCAACTTTTGAATATTTTAGCAGTCTTGCTTAAAACAAGTGGTATCATCCAGTGCACTACATATACTACTCATGGTCATTGACAACTGATTGTATAGTAATAGTTTGAGTGTATTGTGAGCAAATTATTGATGATGGAATAACACACATTTTGGTTATGATACTAGAAACACACAAACTTCAAATAACTGCGCAACTATATGTTCAAACTCTGCTCCAAATATATGTTGTTGTATACAGCAAACCTGGCAAAGTGTTGTATTTTGTCATGGCTGCATTGTCCCGAGACATAATTCGAGGCTTGTTACAACGGGTTACCAGATTTGATATCCAATAGGTTTGATAAAAGTGTTGCAATTGACATTTATGTTTGTGGATAACAATATTTTGGAATCAACTCGTTCAATTTGGAAATCAGTTGGATTTCTTGCTGATATCAATATCAATGTCAGTTCAACTCAATTGATTGGAGTAGCACTCGAGTGCTTGCAGTATTGAGTTTGGTTCAAACAGTAATACACAGTGACACACTGATTATCATTTCAGTGAAAAATGATACAGAAATGATCATTCCCAAAACAAGGAATCTGAATGACTGAAACGTAGATTGTGAGCATATGACTGCATGTTGATGGTCATCATTATTGACAAGTAGATCACAGCAAATCAAAGATACAAAGGAATGATCCAATAAACTAATTGCGTTGTTTATTAAAGAACGGGAAGAGTGTTTTTATAATATGGGAGAGCGATGAACAATACCAGAAGGAATGTATGCAAGCCATCGTTCAAGCATCATTGTTGAGGATACCTAATTACTATAGATCTTCCATCCGAGGTGACTGGTGATCACAACTGATGATCACATCCCAGATATATACAAAGGATTCACTCAGTGAAAATCAACAGACTTGACATCTCAACACTCTCACATTACAATGACATACGCTATTAACTGTCCAACAATATCGAGTTTAATTTGGTGGATATTAATCGGTGTTGCTTGATCATCAAATGGCATACATGTCTAATGCCCAGTATCAGAAATGGACACCGCCAATCTATCAAAATGGCACAAATGGAGCATACATTCCAACTGATCATATGTTGAGTTGTATAGCAACATATTGTGTAGTAATCATGTGTGATCCATTGTAAATCATAACTACATGTCTAGCATACTTTGTGTCAATTATTTGTCGGTATAAAATGGATGATTTGTCCAATTTGTATTCAATCAAATGTATTGTAAAAATGGGGTTTTTGATTGAGTAATACTATATGACCATGAATGATGGAACTGGAACATGATTACAAGTATACACATTCAAACATCTGAACAACTCTGATACAATCAAATGTATTGTCACTTGTCAGTTCTACATGACTGTATCGGATCTGTTCAAATACCTGTGATGTGTATATCTGCAACTCAAGATCGTGAATGCTGTTTGTAGTGCAATGTCTGTCATGACAACCCATATCAGTTATACAGTGTGTATCATATTTTAACAGCACTGATCATGTTTTGATGGATTGTTATACGTCGCAACGCTTTGAAAGTCAATTCTACCACGCAAGTCGTGAGATTGCAAGTCGAACAATATCTTGTGTGGTAGTGTTTTCATATGGAGCAATATTGTATCACATCAAAACATTGTATTAGTCGACAGGCACACGATTGTGATGGTAATAGTTTGCAGTTTGATACACGTTTGACAAATGAAACGCAAGTTTATTTGGACAATTACGAGTGTTGGCTGATTGCTGCAAGATTGCACCAAGATTGCTGATATTACAACAACCACAAATGTGTCCAGGACTGCTGTGAAGTTCCAGTATATGGACAGTTGGTAGGATTACAACAAAATGGCATTTGCAAGTTTTATGTCATGGCTATGTGGGATCATGCTGTATTGATATGTCCATCTATGATACAATGCCAAAAATGTTGAATGAACAATGAGCAATGAACAATGGGTAATAGAAATATAATTGGTGAGCATTTTTCAAAGCATACATTAGGTGACATTCCGTATAACAATATCAACAAAAACAGTAGTTTAATGGATGAATCTAGAAATATTATACCATCGACATTGGATTGCTACTCGAGACTGATTGGTGGTCGATCAAATGGAACAATGAAATATTTGACTGGTTGTGATTAAACATACATTACAAATTGTAATTTACAACGTGGTTGTGGTTGGTAAACCGATAATGTCATGCATCTACAATAAGATCCAAAACCAAACTAATCCACTCCACTCCAATCCATTCTAGTCCAGTCCAGTCCATTCGTGTTGTTTTGTAATCACTGGATCGTGTAATATTTCATTTAGTGACCAAAAGTTGTCAGGAATCAATTGCTGTAATGAGTGGTTCAAATTGATGTTTTGTGTGTTGATCACAATGGCTGTGTATTACAAGATCACTTGCGGTATTGATTTGTCAATCAACGAGTGTAATTCACTCGAAAAGAGTTTACTGGACTGTATGATTGAAAACAATACCACCACTTTGGTACAATTGATACACGATAGTGGATTGACTGCATGATTATTTGGCAGTTGGATCAACTCTTGTATCGTTGGAACCCAGTTTGACAAGCCAGCCATATCCATACAAAACAGACGACTCGAATGGCGTGTTTGTAGCCAATGTTATTATTTGAACCAGTCTTTCAGTTTTTTCAACACTTTCCAACACTTTCAATCCACTTGATCCACTTGGTTCACTTGATCCTTGTATCAAGTCAGAACATTTAAACCATCTACCATAAACCATAAACCATTACAACCAGTTTTACATATTGGATCTATCAAAATGTTGAACAAGCTCAAACCAGCCATTGATTAAATCGAGTTGTTAAATGCTGAGTTGCATGGCTGGTTGTGGATAGCTTATTATTGATTACGCCATTCAAATACCGATGATTGAAAACACCAATATTTCAATACACGATTCGATTGGTAACAGTGTGGTTTGGGTATTTACTGTTGTCAACCGATTTCAAGTCTTGTTGATAAATGGTTGCACTTTTGACAATCAGTATATCCGCAATCAGTTGGAATTGGTTTTGATACTGTATGCCAAGAACCTATTTAGTGTTGGTGTGATTCAGGTTTTGAAATACTTGTATATTTATACATGCCAACAACACATCAATGCAACAATACAACAACACAAACAGTAATACACTGATTGACAATGTATACGCTGAATAATCCAGATATACTTGATACTGTATTAGAACCAATCAAGTTCAACTTTGATTTGAATGTCATGCATAATAGTAAAACTAAACGTGTGATATCAACAATCCACCTAGTGTATGTTGTATATCGACATCATAATGCATACCATGATCACCACATGATGGTGCACAAACATGTTTGACATGTGTCATGTAAACACTCGATATGCCGTGTATTGGCATCTTTTATCATAAACCAACAGCAAGTATATTTGACTGTAGCGACTTTTACTAGCATATTACATCAATCGACTATGCTGATCGACTGTCATACACACATAGTATACCATACCATAGCATACCATGCAATATCACAGTATTAATGGAATGTATGATACTGTTGATGACAGATCCCAGCAGAATCTGAATGGTTAGATTCGATATTCAAAGTAATGTATTGCTGTATGTATGTATTGGTCAAATTGTAATACAAGTAATAGCAATGCATTAGTATGCATTAATATGCCAGTCAACAGCCATATTCAAAACCAAGTCAATAATATGTAATGAATGTCAAATCACATGCAAAGTTTAATTATGGATTCAAGTCGTGAAATTTCCATTTTGATAAATTGATTCACTTTCCCAAATAAAATCCTAATGAACAACTCAACTCATCACATATTAAAACTACTACACTCCCACATACTCAAACGATCATTTACCACTACCAACAGTCATGCAACAACATCCAAACCCCTGCATGACAAGGTTCAAGATCATATCAGCAAAAACTACTTGCTGTATGGTGCAATGTTTGGAGTAGCTACTATTCTTGGTAGTTTCCTCTGTAGTCAGATCAAAGAGACAGAAGTCAAACTCAAGTCCGATGTCAGTGAAATCAAGACTATGCTGACTCCGTTCATCGTCAAAGTCAAGATGAACAAGGAGAGACTTGATGACATCAAAAAAGACTTGAACAAGAGATGACGACTGATTGTTGATTGTAAATACACTAACATTATTATAATATATTTAAAATAAAAACATGAATGTATCAATGACTGTAATCATGTCAACGAGACCAAAATCACTCATAATTGCCATGACCAGAGTGTTGGATGATCTGTGAGTATTATTAGATGATTGTGTAGTTTAACTTGTAAAGTTGATTGTCTCATTTGTCTCACAGTCATGACACACTCATCATGACTCAGTCGTGCGTTCCGATTGAATATTCAACATCCGATCGTGTGAATCAGTTCAAATCTTCAATGATAAATTTTGCAAAATACGACCGAATGTTGGATAACCACCAAATGATTAAATGTTATACCAAAATTGAATTTGATTAATAGACCAGCTCACGATATTCCAGCTACTCCTTTAAACAAATACAAAAAACTAGAAATCAAAATAATTTTTTGAAATATTTACAGCGTTTTCAAATCATTAATGATAACCGGCTTTATGTTTTTTTCTATAAATTAAAGTGATAGCATATTCATCTCATCGTCGTCACTAAGTTGAGTATTAGCACGAAGCTAAAATTGAAACCAAAATTACAAAAGACAAGAATCCAATTAGTTTCAAGCTTGTCGATTAAGGTGCAGATATTCAAAAGTAGTACATACTGGTTTAGGAACCACAGCCTGGGTGGGATAGATGGAGTCATTTTGAACCGAAAACAAGAATGGACTTTCTTCGCGGACTCCTGTCACGTTTGAATCATACATGGACTCTGTCCTTGTAGCTTGAAACAAAGTTTTGTCTTGAAATTGAGGATCATGCACATGCGAGAAGGGCATAGCAGAACCAAATGGCGGCAAATTCATCAGGGCAAGTCCTGACGATTGACTGGTTGCACCTGGGCTAGATACAAGATTGCTACCATCAGCATTCATGGAAATGGGAAGGTTATTTAATAGGGTGGGTTGTGATAGAGCAGCAGCAGATATACTTGGAACTATTGGAGTAAGGATAGGAGTGGAAAAATTAGTATTTGGTGCGCTCATGGTGTGTGATGACTTGTTATAGGCAGAAGCCATGGCAAACGGCGCGGCAGATTGATTAGGCCACGCTCCTGCTGATTGGATTTCAGAAGAAAAAGTCATACCACGAGCAAAAGGAGACTGCAAATCTAAAGACAGTACATCAGAGTAGTCGCCTTCCTTGAGTGGTGGCATCAGTGAATAATCTTCAGTATGAGTTCCTTCCAATAAGCTTGCAGATTCGCTGTCAGCATGCATAGGGTCGCACAAAAGCGATGTCATATCAGTGCCAATATTTCCATGCCTGATATCAGGAGAAATCAAAGCACTATCCAGACCATGTTGGAATAAATTCAATGCTGGACTGTCGACTGAATACGCGCAGTTGAAACCATTCATAGATGCAGGTTCCATTGAGCCGTATTCGCTATTCAAAGCAGAAAAAAAGCTTCCGTTTTGCGAGCCCATCAAACCAGAGTCTAGAAGATCTTCATCAGTGTCACTCATGTTGAGCATGCGACGGAACGACTCCTGCATGTTCGAGTTGGGCTCGCATGGATATGCATCTAGTCTTGTATCCATGATACACGGATTGCTATTTCGCCTATCACCCAATACGTTTAAAAAGTATTGATTTAACACACCTGCACTAGGCTGTGGAGGAAAACAATTTTGACGATGAGCATGAGCGTTTGTGATCGAGTCTGTCCCAATACCAGACATTGACATGGATCTTTGTAAAATTGGTATATGTGAATTAGAATGCTGCAATCGATTTCCAAGCTCTTGAGAGTGCAGAATTTGCTGACTTGAATGCCGTACAAGTTGATGGGGTCGCGATGGTTGGTGTTGTGTGTTTGCAAGTTTGGTTTTGTTTACGAATCGAATCCTTTTTGCTTGACGCGTATCTCCTTGCGAGCTGGATATGGAATTACTACCAGTAGAAAATGTGTCCGATGTAGGAAGTTGCTTTTTGTAGTCTTCTGTCAGAGTCCACATACCGCCCTTTCCTACACGTGCTTGGGGTCTTGGTTTCTTTTCAAAAATCTTTTGAACAGATAGGTTATGACGGATAGAATTTTGCCAGGTCTGTTATAGACAATTATGAATACAAAACAATACATCATGCCACCAAAATTACAAAACTAGATTGGTTAGATAATGCTTGAAGCAACTGTTTGATCAGTTCACTGCTCAATACTTGAACAAAATCAAACATACCGGAGGGGCGTTACGGAAATATACATAGTGATCTCTGATGTAGTCGTAGATTTCTTGCAAAGACATCATACGACCTGGAGTACTTTCAATAGCTTCTGCAATAAGCTGCATATACGAGTACTTTGGCTTTGAGTCAGATCCATCGTCGATTGTCGATGGAACGGGTGGCATACATGTTGGTGGAGCAGACATTGCAATTACTGAAGAGACTGGAGGTTTGGGTATAAAAGGGATAGTAGACAACATGGGTGCGCTTGGTATAGCCCCATTATTAGGTACATTTGCTTTGGATAGATTAGTTGTAACGAAGGAAGCCGAGTGCAATACCGAAGTATCAATCGGTGCAGGCTTTTTCAGCTTTGTGCGTCGTAGTGCAGGACGACGTGCGGTCGGGTTGGCAAGACTTATCTCCAATACACGATCAAAGTAAGGCGCCGAAGAACCAGGGGTGGGAGTAGCTTGGGTTGAATTTCCAGAAGCAAGCGCACTCTTGTGTGACTGGACCATGTCTGTAGGATCTACACGTCTATTTTTTCCTGCACTATTGCAAGGTGGGGTCACAATCGAGGTATTTTGAGTGGGGATAAGCAAGGGTTCTATTACTTGTCCCAAATATGGGGGAGGATTAGGAGGACAAGAAACAAGAGTTGCAGAGCCTTTGTTTAAATGAGACAAGTAATTGCCTGTTGTTTTATAAAGATATAATGTATCGTTAGAATGAATCGTGTAAATATTATAGTGGTGTGCAATGCATCAACGGGGTATTGCTTAAACATTTAATTTTAAAGCAAGATGATATTCAAGTGCAACAAACAGTATGGTGCCACATCAGCAATTAATAGATCTGACTAGTCACCATAAACGCGAAGTTTCAAGTCGAGACTAGTAGTGACCAAACCAGCATTCATAAAATTACAAACTGAGTTGTTTTAAACAGTATAGATAGTATACAAGTAGTAACATTATGCCCACTATGGCAACACATTGCTCAACCTTGTATTGGTAAAATTAACAAGTCTATCAGTGTATCAGGTGAAACCCAATGTTGACTTTTACTCCACACTATCATCAGGTCTATATATTTATATCCAACCCAGTGTATCCAATAGTCATAGCAAAGCATAGTAGTCATCACGGTTGAATAGAGCTGTCTGGCTAGTTATTAAAGCGATATGACTTACCGACCGTGTCAGCTTGGTTTTCACGTCGTGATTGATGCTGGTCTTGAGTGCTGTTGCTTCGAGCCACATTTTTCCCAGTAAGATGACTCAATGAAGTATTGGTTTCCGAGGTACCAGTTTCAAAGCGAGTCTGCTGCATCAACTGTTGAAGTTGACCATGGGACAACGAGCTCGAGTGCAAGGTTTCAATAACGTTGTTATTGACCGAGCCTGAAATGGAGTTTTGGGAATGACCATCAGCGCGCAAAACCGCGTGCGACATGGAATTACTAGCAGTGTTGCATGTAGCATTGGCGTTATTCACTAGTTGGGTGTTGGCAGCTTGGCCACTCGGGCCATTAAATTCAAAAGCCATGGTGTAGTCTACTGACATTTGCGGCATATTATATTGTTGAGGTTGACCATTTTGGCCCGTGTGATGACCATGGCCGCGCAAATGATGTTGTATCTGATGACTATTCTGGGAATTTAAGTTCATGTATGATGCCTGATTATGTTCAAAACCATTAGAAATAAATTGACTATTAGGAGCAAAAAGATGCGTGCCTAGTGGCTTTTCACCAGATAACTGCTCCAATTGAGGTTGGAGGTGGGTTGGGATTTGGACAAGACTAGAAAGCATAGACGCATTATCCTTTGGGCTTGAGTTAGAGAAGCATTCTGTCTGACCCAACATAACAAGGTGGCTAGAAGATAGTAAGTTGGAAAAGAAAGTAAAAGTAGTGAGATGTGATGGAAAGAACAAAAGGGGCAGTAATGACAGGGTAGAGGTAGAATCAATGATAAACGCGAAGCGATAATAGTGAAAGCGACCAGACCGTGACAAATGGATAAAATGATTACAGGAGAGTTTTGGTTAGAATGGGTGGGTGAAAGCAGGAATTTGATATAGCGATAACAGCACAAAAATGATAAACTGACGAGAATTGCATGCGTGTGATAAGGGGGCTGGGATTGTAACACGAGTGGTATCGGGCGGATATTGTACAAATTGCGGCGACGCAAACTGCAAATGTATATTTGAAGATATGATTGACAGTCGGGGGGATTGGTGGTTACAAAACAATTTGAAACGCCTAATAGAGTGAAGGGTCATCATGATTTTCTACGAGTGGAAACAAATATCAAAAGGTGGAATGGGTGGTTACCCTTCAAATATCTGTGACTACTGTCAGTTCAAGTGCAGTCATCAGACCACCATTCGGGTAGCTGATGCTGAGTATTCCAACAAGTGTCATGGATGTTGTAGCTGGATATCAGGATAGTCACTATAAACATTGAATATGCGCACTATATAACTTGTGTAGATTCAAAAACTTTCGAGGTATATCCAGCTTCAACTCGTTACCAAAATATACTGGCATGAATGCCTTTCTTGAAATTAGAGTTGTAAATATAAAAAGTCGAACGGTATATAGAAAGCCAAATGCTTGGTTAAGCCATCCATTCGACTAAATGGTCCATGCGTTACCAAACTATTCAATATGCATGATTCTACTTGATGGTAATGCAACGAAGCCGAAAAGGTATGTAAAGCATCACACAAGAAAATGAGATGCCAAAGCAATAGTCCGATCTTCGGCTGTATGCAATTGACTGTGGCAATGCCAAGAGTACCAATGAGCGTTACACTAGATTAATGGCATTACTGCATCCGAAAAAATGACATAATTGGGTTTAGCATTTGGAGTGGGTTGATGCAGGATCTGGTATACTGAGCACCTTTGATCCGCTGATCTGTAGCCTGAAAATCACACTATGCTGTGATGGATATGAAGCGGATATACTGCAGGCTGAGTTCGCAGACGAACCATGGAGCCAATGGCACTGAAATACCAGATAATGCAAGTGATACCTTGAATATTTTGAGTTATTACAATGTATACACAAGATACAGTACATGTTTAAACAGGTCTAGCTAATGCAACTAGATTTTAAACTTTGCATTCAAAAGAATGCAGTCAATGTCAGACCAAGTCTTTCTACCAAGCCATTACACTCTTAAACAAGTCTTGAATTTTAATCTATACGAGTATCTTGGAATGCTAATGGTGCTATGTAGAAGCCTAGTGTTATGAGATGTGGTAATGGCCATCCATCAAATTCATAAATTGCACTTTACTTGGGTTACATGTCTGTTCACAATATAGCATTTATCCACCAGATATCACAGCCGTATCCATATAGAATAAAGCACTTGATAAGGATGCCAAGTTACATAATAAACAGCCAATCTCATGACATGGTAATATCACCGAATTACTGCTCAATATTGTTCCTTGAACTCTTTAGTTGACTGATCTTTTCTGGTGATTGGCATGTAGAGTTGCATTCCTGAGATGTGCAATCCATGTTTTCTTGGACTAGTAGGCAAAAACATCCGAGATTATGGCACAGCAAAAATAAGTTGTATTGAGAACAGCCATCCAATGTCTGGATTGCAATGGATGAATCTGGCGATCTTGGTGTATGACTACCAAACTCGTACAATCTCAGTCCAAAACTATAGCTCAATCCTGCCTGAAACAATGCTTGAGAATGTTGATCTGTGGTAGGAATGGTAACGGATATTTAGCCATTGTTTATTTTGAAGCATAGGCAAGCACTACAAGATGAATACAGAATTGTTCCATCTGTGAATACGACAGATTGAGTCTGAAACGAGGCGGATTTACTCAAGTCCGGCCTTGAGGGATCGTATATTGGTAACACAGCTCAGTGGGTGCTGCTTCCACTAGAACAAGTACTTTGCTGATCCTATACCAAGTAGTAGAACTAGACAACACGGAATAATAGTAAATGTAGCCGAGTACGAGTAAATTCAAGTTGCTGAACCCCAAGGATTGATGGTCAGATGGATTGCTGAGGAATTGTGATTCTACGGGTAAGTTGTGCCACTAGTGCCATTGAGAAGCAGCTTGAAATAGGACAAGTCGCTCAGTTTCTTTGGCATTTCAACTCTAGTCACTCTTATCAACTGTGGCATTTGTAGCTGCAATTGCATAGTTATGAGTACTTTCAAACAGGTTGGTGTTGCCAAGGTTGATTTCATGTGTAAACTATGGTCGAATGCGCTTTGAATTGATGCTGTTCAGTGTTGTGGCATTTGATACTGTCATACATTCGTTGCGCTATATATTTGTTCCAGTAGCATCGTTGATGATGATTGTCGCCTTTGTAATGTGGCTTTTATAATCGCTGTTCTAATCCACTCCTATGTTCCAAATGTAACAGGATGCGCATAATCAGCAGATACTAGCAGACCTGCTCCGTCAAGAAGTCAATAAGGTATGTAATAGATTTAATATGGCTTGGATACTCGGGATAAGTTTGCAATGCTTTATAGAGTAGATACAATGCTTTCCATGCCATTTGATGCATGAAAATGTTGGTTCTTGTCTGCCTTGACCGAAATGTCGTCTCATATTTTTAACCATCCAATAATTTATCCTAATTCTACTCTAGCGATGTTTCGACTGTTTAGCCAAGGTAATCTATGTTGGCATATTCTCACCCAGTAAATCCAATACTCTATTGCAAAGCTAACATGGCCGTATTATCATAACCTCGTGTCTAATAGTTTCCTACGTGTGTCAATGTAACAGCGTTTACCTTTGTATGCATGTCTTGCGCTGGTCTTCTCCGTGAAATCAAACATCGTATCAAATCAATATCTGCCTCTATATTCACACTAGAAGAAATGGACGCAATTCAAGGTGGAAATAGTGTGAGTTGCACTTGAAACTGCTTGCATGAATTCACGCTTGTTTTCATTACCAACTCGGGTTTAATCTTTTTAAATTATCATGATTCTGCATCGCCCATTGTTGAATACAGGCTGCACAAAAGGTTTGGCTTGGAAAATGGTGCGATATAACCAACATGGCGCCGGATGGTCAAAGCCCAGAAAGTATGCGCGTGTTTATGGATATAAAGTATATTCAAAAACGATATTACATTTCTCCGTGTGATACTCCTTCAAAGTTTTCAGCAGTAAGTTGTAGTTTATTTTTTTACCAGAATACACTAAATGGATACATTAAAAGCGATTCAACTCTGATTTATTGTAATTAGTTGTGCTGTATGGATCAAAAAATCACTGCCAGGATGTTATCATCTCTTGAAACACAATCGCAGTTAGAACCTTTGCCGCCAGTATCAAATTTGCAAACCGAATCCAGCAACAAATTTGATTTACTTACTTCTTCATCAGCTGGACAGCACTTATTTGATCAAGCAGTGCCATCTAAACTTGCTATTCAGTCGGGAGTAAAACAAGCCTCTTCACTTGTAAATGATGATTTTGGGGATTTTCAGTCGTCGTCTACGTCCAGTGCACCAGAGGCTCTTCAGCCGTCTTTTGCTACTTTTCCACCATCTTCTTCAGCCTCAGCACAGTCTACAGCTCAAAACTATTATTCCCCATTGCGAGATTTAGCCAACGCGACTGCTAGTTCACATGCTACAGAGTGGAGTGATTTTATTACAGATTACCAGTCCGTTGCCAAGCCATCTGATGCAGTCTTTTCAGCCGTTACCCAACACCAGAGTGCATTCATCCTACCAGCCTCTACAGCACAAGCGCCTTTGGCCACAGAAATGTTTACAAGATTTTCGCAGCATAATGGAACACAACTTTCAGAGCTTTCTACACTTTCGCTTCAACCCACTCATCATTTTGATACAGTCAAATCGGCATCAGGAACGCATTGGGTATCACTCACTCCAACTGGAACTCAGCATATAGCGACCAACTTTTCCAATGCAAATGCCTTGACTAGCGCATTTGGCAAACATCACTCACTTGTTTCTCCAGTTTTGTCCAACTCAGATTCATTAGCACACACACCTCCAGTTACACCAGACGAACAGACGATTGGCACCAAAGATGCATTCAGCGATCTACTGGGTTCCTTGATGTCCACCATGCCTGTGACTCCAAAACAGTCGACTGCTTCTATTCGCAATACCTCTGCTAGTTTGATCTAGTTGAACTCATCAACTTTCTGATGTATACATATCAAATCCTCGTGTCTGTAGTGTGTAACTATAAACCAAAAGATTTGCAAAATAACTCTTGTGAATTCAACACCCATTAAAAATTGTTACCCTGTCTACTGATTTGTCCAATTCAGTTCACAACACATGTTGAGGCTCTTAATCTAATCAAATATTATTTGAATCTAGACAGTATATAAATCAGGTATTGATTAAACACTCAACATTGGCATTTTTATACTTTGATCTTAATTACGGTCGAGTCCATATTATATCAAGTGCGTATCTAGTTTAGAGTTCCCCATTGCACAACACATTTGTCCTTGTCACTTGCAGAATACACTGCACTTCCGCCTTGAGGATGCCATACTACTCCGCATACAGCGGACTTGTGCTCCTTATTAGATTGGACCATTTTCTTGGACGCTATATCCCAGAAAAACACAGTGCCATCTGCAGAGCCAGATGATATAAATGATCCATCCGGGCTAAAACAAGACCGTGCCCAGTTCATGCCTACCCTATAGTAACCATCGCTTGAATGATTAAAATGTAAAAATGAGCAGGTGATATATTAGTCCACACGGAATTGATTGTGCAATCAAAACAAAGCATGCATACAGGAGCAAGTCCTAAAACATAAGCTATATAAACGAATGACTTACGCATAGGTGGCTATAGGAGTGTAGGTTCGCACATCAAGTAATTGCAGAGTATGGTCGCGCGATGTAGTTAAAAATTGGTGTTGGTCTAAAAAGAAATAATAAGTAGTGCGAATTTGGAAAATATGAAACGTGTCGGTTAAACTCTATCTGCCAATATAATAGTAGTAAATATAACAGCTCTATGAACATTTAAAATAAAACATACTTGGGGATACTTCTACACTCGTAACCTGTCCAGAATGGATGCCTGTAATCTCTCGAATGTTATTTCCTGTTCGTGCATCCCAGATTCGCACATTGTTATCTAGATGCCCACTGATAATTATTTGACTGGTTGAAAAATAACTCGTGGTCAGTATTTTCAAGTATCGCAGAAGCAGAATGATCATGAAATCTAAACCATAGGTTGAATTTGAAACAAAATATGCCAATGTGTAGAGAAATACAATCCCACTTGCTTTAAAAACATTTGAAATGGTTGTATATTTTACATACCCTTCACTATCTAGCAGAGCAAGATCGTTACAGCTTGATAATGTAAACAGCGTTCTAATACCTATTCCATAATCCAGCCGTTTCATTAGTCTTTGACGGCGTACAAAACAGCCACAAACAAGGCAATGCAGAGATATAGCATTAAGAAACTCACTGTATCCTTTAACCAAGTCCCAAATTTTTATAGATCTATCGTGAGATCCAGATACAATCCGATTACTATTGGTAAATCTGGCAGCACAGACTTTTCCAGAATGCCCCGTAAATGTAATCTATTGATGATTACATTTCGTTAGGTCTCTGATTTCAAGTGACTGAATGTATAAGGTGAATGTATTCACCACAGCTCTATAGTAAATGCAAGGACACAACAGCTATAGAATAACCAAATACCTTTGAGCGAAAAGTCAAAGTATTCCATACTTTGATTGAATGATCAATAGATGTAGAAAGTACAGAATCACCAGAGCCGTTAAATGCCACGCATGTAATAGACTGTCCAGCCGTGTCAATGATTGCTTTTTGAGAACCTTTCAAATCATTCATCCGCATTAGTTGGAGTTACAAACGATATCTAACAATAAAATGAATCACCAGTAAAGATTCAAGCAGCCAATTACATGTATTTCCATTAAATAAAATAAGCTTTCGATCATTTCCTCCAGTAGCAAGTAAACCGCCATCTCGGCTTATAGCAATACAGCTAATTTCTCCATCATGAGCAGTCTATATTTTTGATATTAGAGCAGTGTAGCGATCTAAAATCAAGTATCAAAAACATTGTAATAACAAATTTACCATTTTTCGAACTCCAGTGGTGGGTACGACGCATTGTAGCGCAGAGGTTTCGGGATAGATCTTTTCAGGTTTATCCAAGACGGTGTCTGATGGTAGCAAGAATAAAGGGAATCCTAAAAAAGGCTCTTTGCGCTTTGTCGACACTTTGTTTTTCAATGCCCTAAGTTGATCAAAGTAGTACACAGTTACAAGTTTTAATCTTACAATTCTGCGATTGAAGCTACAAAATAAAATAGTGGCTAATTTTGGCATGAATTTCACTTGCGCTTCCATAATTTCGTTGGCTTCGTTCATATGAGAAGCTTCTTTTTGTTTTAGCATAATCCATCGCTCAAGAAGTGTTTTGTTATCTGCTTCAAGCTCAGCAACACGCTTTGTCTTTACATTCAGCTGCTCTTCCCGCTGGATCAATTCAAGCTGGTGAGCCGAAAGTTCATCTCTTAGAATCTATGGAATACAATATTAATTCTAGTCAATACTTTTTGGTACTCAAATGGGAGTTGAATGAGTATAGACTCGATTCTTCTAACATACCTGAATCACATGATCTTTTTCCTTGATGAGATCCTGATTATCAGAGAGTTTTGTTGTTAAAACTCTATTGAGGTTTAATAGTTGATCAACTCTAAAATCCGTATAGACATACGATTGGTTACCAAATTGTAAGGCTCATCTCGAATAGCAAGAGTGGGCAGTGATTACCTCTCAGTCATTGACTTGATCAATTCTTTATCAACATGGCTGGCATCCATCAAATTAAGGACACGCTGGGCACTTCCTGCATTTGTTTTGTATAAATCTGTTTGCTCTTCCTTGAGTTGCTTGACCTCTTGATCCAGATTTGCAAGACGTGCAAGTGTATCTGGATTTCTGATTAAACCAGAATAAAAGCAAGTTTAAAGCAATTAGTTGACTTGGCTTTTGATGAGCCTTGAATAGCAAGTATTGGTTGTGTATCATAACGAATTAATCCAATTCACTTGCCCATTTTGCCTAGCCTCAGCGAGCTGCTGCGTTGTATCAGAGAGTTCTGCACGCAATAATGACAGCTGAGACTGTATGTTCAATATTTCTGCAGACCGATGTTCCGCAATCATCACAGCATCGTTGTCTATATAATCGGTAGAATGCAAGTGAATAAAAGTTGAATTAAACTAATTATCACAGGTTTAGCAGCACATGCTTGAAAGTAGATGAGCCATTCAATGCATGACATGGACTGCCAAGTTCATTATGCAGTCATCAGACCAAGACGTACATGCTTGAAAGAGTGACACAAATGGAGTTTGTTCCCTAGCATCTCGAATGTCCAAAAGAGCAGTCCAGGTTGCAGCCCATTGATGGTCAAGTGTGTTTGGATTGTTGTGATGATCAGCACTTGACTGATTTTCAAGTTTAGTTATTACGGGACTGGCAACGACTGCCGACATATATGGCTGGACAACTGCCTTGAAGGAATTAGACTATCAGTTTTGAAGAGCAACTTTGCACTTGTCCAAAAATTCACGATTATTTCTGTTGAATTGAGTTTCACTGTTAATAGTGTGTTTGTCAGTGTTGATTGCAGTTGAATCCACAAAACATGTTATTTCTGCATTAGTCTTTCAATTGGAATTCTGTATTCAATAAACACAATTTCATATTACAATAGTTTTAAAATTCTGTGTTTTCTAGGCTTTCTTGTATTCCAAATCTCATATGTTCGCGTTCTGGTTCAAGAACAAAGATTACAGTCTCTGGATGATTGCTGTTTACTTGTAATGTTCAGTTTGTAAGAATGGTTGATGACTGAACATGAGATTGACTGCAATTCTAGTGTCAATGTTGAGTTTTTATACAAGATAAACACGGAGACCAATGAAAGAGTTCAAGGAACAATATTTTAGTAAATATAATGACAATTCCATGAAACTGGATTAGTGTGTTTGGCACTCTTAGTGATCCGTTTTACATGAATACGACTGGTTTAACCTCGATACAAACAGCCTGAGGATCACAACCCTAACTAAAAAGTGATGCCTTGACTGGGTCTTCACCTCTTTTTCACCCTTAAATCTTACTGTCGGTATGTACACTGACTGGATTTTAAAGTGCTTTTGATGTTGCCTGCTGACTGTTGATCTTGCAATTCAAACACTTTTTGTTTAGTCTGTCATGTTACCTTCCATTCTCCTTGCCCGGTCGTCGGCCATTGCTGGACGCACTGTTGGCCATTCTGTCGCAATGATCTCTCTTTCTACCTCATCACGTGCTCTTACTGCACGCCTTGCTGTTGCTGCCACTTGCAACAGTCTGCATGCTCGCACATTCCTGTCTGTCGCACGGCCTGCCATTGCTGCTACCACTTTCCGCAGGTATGCTATTTTGCTGTTTGTTTGGTATTGGTTGAATTTTGCGCTGTTTTGAGGAAATGTGAGTTGGCATGTCCTTTAAACATATTAAACCAACTTTTTGTGCAATGCGCATATCAATCGTTGAAATCTTGATTTGGGTTGAATCCTACAACTAGATCTATATTAATCTATTTTATACAATCTATTTTTTGCAATCTCCCATGTAATCTTTTCATTCGTATCCAACTTTGACGACATCTATGATCATTCACGTGTAAACAACTGATCTCAGTGATATCGTCACACCGTCCATGTTTCAAATGCGCCTCATGTGTAAGTATTATCCTGTATTGATTACCTAATGTCATGCAGTCATTTGCCTTGACTCTGACTGTACTCTTGTCTGCATCATTCATTGCTGCTACCCAGTAGCCACTTGTTTTTTAAATGTCAAAGATCTAATGTTCAAATCAATATCCATTACTTTTTAATTAGCTGATAAAACCGTCAAGACTCCATCAATGGGTGACTCGATCACGGAAGGAACTCTGACTCAATGGCACAAAAGTAAGCTGAGATATTTGATCTGGATCTACTCACTAGTACTCTACTCATTGCTATTTTAAATGCTTTATGGTATGCAGAGGTTGGCGACTATGTTTCTCGCGATGAACAGGTTGCTACCATTGAAACTGACAAGGTATTGCATATGCATTTGGCGGCTGTCTGATTTGACAAGATACTTTGTGATTTAGCTTGATTTTTTAACCTTTTTATTTTTGATAGATTGACATTCAAGTCAATTCTCCCGACTCTGGAAAAATCACCGAGTTATGTTCTAATGAGGGCGACACTGTTGCTGTCGGAGGAAATCTATTTAAGCTCGAACTTGGCGAAGTTCCGGCTGGTGCTGCTGCTCCTTCAACACCAGAGCCCCCCAAGGCACCAGCTGCTGCGCCAAAGGCTGCAGTCAGTGCACCTGCTCCGCCTCCTAAAGCACCAGCCTTTTCTCCTGCTACTCCACCCAAGGCTGCAGTCAATACACCTGCTCCATCCAAGGCTGCAGTCAATACACCTGCTCCATCCAAGGCTGCAAGTCCAGCTGCTGCTCCGATTGCTGCTACTGATGATTTCCCAGGATACGCGCCAGGTGTTCGCACTGAGCGTCGCGTAAGTCTTATAACGCTATTGACTTGTTAGTGCTGTTCATTAACACTGCTTGATGTAACCTTTATGATATAGGTCAAGGTCAACCGCATGCGTTCTCGAATTGCTGAACGTCTCAAGGAATCACAAAACACTGCTGCTTCTCTTACCCAATTCAATGAGATCGATATGTCTAGCCTTATGGAGCTTAGATCAAAATATAAGGATCAGGTGTTGGAAAAGCACGGTGTCAAGTTTGGATTTATGGGAGCCTTTGTCAAAGCCTGCGTCCAGGCTTTGCAGGCTGTTCCTGCTGTTAATGCACGTATGGAAAATGATGAAATTGTCTACAATGACTTTGTAGATGTGAGTATTGCCGTTGCCACGCCAAAAGGTCTCGTCACTCCTGTTGTCCGTAACTGCGAGTCTCTGTCAATGGTCCAAGTTGAACAGTCGATAGCTGGACTCGGCAAAAAGGTACTGTTTAATTAACATGCATGATTTGATGTAGACTTTGAGCCTGCTCATTTTCCACCTGTTGATATCTGTGTTTTAACGCTCATTTGAATTCTGTAGGCTCGCGATGGCTTGTTGTCTCTTGAAGACATGGTTGGCGGTACTTTTACCATTTCCAATGGCGGTGTTTTCGGATCGATGATGGGCACTCCTATTATTAACCAGCCACAATCTGCTATTTTCGGCATGCACGCCGTCAAGGATCGTGCTGTTGTTGTCAATGGACAGGTGCGATCGTCATTTAACCCATGCTTTTGGCTGCTAGTGCAGCTCATTACTGATTGACAATTGAATTCATGACATGGCTAATGGGTTGACTCTTTCTATATATTGTATTTTTTGTATTCATCTAGGTTGTTGTTCGTCCAATGATGTATATTGCACTTACTTATGATCATCGTCTTATCGACGGTCGTGAGGCTACTACATTCCTTGTTAAAGTCAAGGAGGCCATTGAGGATCCCCGTCGCCTCCTTCTTGATGTCTAATCTCATCAGTGGATCATGACGATCTTTTACATCCACGTTTCATTTTTCACTCGAGTCTATCCCTCTTCAAATACATGATCCTCTACTTTTTGACTTGATACTTTTATCTTGAGTTGTAGAGTGGTTTGGCTTGAGAAACGAAGCTGTGAATATCCAAAGTGGATAGTAAACCATCACGTGTGAGCCCATGCAACCTAAAATTCAAAATACCCGAGTTTGCTTCAAGTTCAGATGGGTTTACTAACCAAAGTCAAGCGGAATGCTCTTGCTCTCGATCAGACAGAACCTCATCCCATGGTCCACGTAGGCCCACCAGCACCACTTGGCAACCACAGCTCTCCACATTTCAACATCAGCCACATCACAGAGAAGCTTCAAACCATTATTTACGAAAACCGTCTTGATTACTTTTACAACCCAACCCGTCTACAAGCTCTTATTGCCAAACTGACCACAATTGACTTCCTAACCCTATCCCAACAGTGGAATATATCTCAAAGTCTTGTTCCTGATTTATGCTCTTTGGCGCTCTACGACATTGTTTTTTATGTAGACGACTCGGGGTCCATGGTGTTTGAGGAAAACGGGGAACGAATTGACGACCTCAAGTTTATTCTGGGCAAGGCAGCTCAAGTGGCCACTTTATTTGACGATGACGGAGTGCAAATACGATTCATGAATAGTGATGTGTATGGAGAGGGTATAAGGACAGCTGAGCATGTACAAAACTTGGTTCAAAGTATTCGGTTTTCAGGAATGACTCCTTTGGGCACGTTTTTCAAAGCCAAAGTGCTGGATCCTATTGTGGTGGGTCCGGCCATGTCAGGATCATTGAGCAAGCCCGTTCTTGCAGTGATTGTTACGGATGGAGAACCTACCAGAGAGCCTCACGATACGCTACGAACAGTGATTACTGAAGCGAAGCAGCAGTTGGGACTCACGCCTGGCGGAACAGGATCTTTGGCTATTCAGATTGGACAGGTTGGGACGGATCTCCGCGCACAAATGTTTTTAGCCGAGCTGGACAACGATCCAGTTATAGGAAATATGATTGATTGTACATCAAACTACGAAATGGAGTCTGCAGAAATTGCCTCGCATGGGCATGAGCTGAGTCCAGAGTTGTGGCTGTTGAAACTGTGTGTGGGTGCGATTGATCGAAGCTATGATGATGCAGACTAGAACTTGGTTTAATGAATACGTAGTAACTATAAAATAGATGCTTTTTATTATCCAGTTGGTGTTGCTTCCAAATTCTATTGTAGATGTGTGGATTAAAGTGCAAGTCGCATTTGACAACTCAAGTCACGTGAAAATTTGACTCGAATGGAAAGAAAGTTGACATTACAACTATTGCCAACCAGCTGGCTAATAGTAAGTCTATGCAACAGTTGTTTGAAGCTCACAGTTGATATTGCAGTAAAACTGTTGATTCAGTTTAGTTTTTTCCTGATTTGATTCAACGCAATCATCACCACTACTGGAAAGAGCTGATGGCTTTTGATCTCGAATGCTAATTGTTTTAAATTCTCTAGTTGAAAGTTCAAGAACAAACGGATGGGCATTCCACACACCCTCAAAGTACTTCGACTTGGCAGAGATGTTGCTAAAAATGGTCCGCTAGCAGATCCAAAACGGCTTGGATCCATTCCCTTTAGTATACGTCAGCACAAGCGTATCATTCCCACTCTCCTCCACGACAAAAAAATTACATTTGGAGAGCAGGTGTCCGAGGCAGGCAAGAACCGATCTCGCAGAGTATGGTACCCCAATGTTCAATACATCTCACTATATTCTAGAGCACTAGACATGAATATATGGACAAGAATCAGCACTGCAGCATTGAGGGAAATAGACCATAAGGGTGGATTTGATGAGTACATTATCAGTGTTGCAGATAAGCTGTTGCCGTGTGAGATTGCAAAAATGTATCGGGATCGTATCTTGAAGCAGTATGACGCTAATACTCAAGGAACCATGGCTGGCCATCGTAATAGCATGCTAGAGATGCTAGGAAAAGTATATGGCGAGGATTACACGAGGTAAATGAGTTGTTTTAGATTCAAATCAAGAGTGGATTTTGTCGACCTTGCCAGATTTATTTGGTTATGCAAACATGGATTAAATGTAAAGCAGACATTGGCTAACCAAGACCTATATTTGTCATGGTTTAAATGCAATAGAAAGCTTGAAGAGGCATTTACTGAACAGGATTATCAACTCAACAGGAGATACGGCCAGCAGTTGGATAAATAACACGGCCAGCTATGTTGAGCTTCGAGTGGCAGTAATACAACACATTCTTGCATCGAATGCCATATGTGGTTTCCCCAAGTAATCCATCAATAAATTGCACTACCACTCAGTAAGAGAATGGCACACACTTTATTGAGTTTTTTCGAGTGTGGAGTGGCCCACATCTGAATTATAATTAGTGGCCATTGCTTATCGTTGGTGATCCTGACCAGATGTTCGTGCAATTTGACTGCCAACCTGCTTGTAATACAGCTTGCCACATCCATGGCATAACTGGGTTTGAAACAGATGCGGTATCCTGGGGTAGTAATTGAATAATTAACCAAGTTTGTCGTTGCTGCTACCTTTCCATTCTGTTGGTTCTAATTTGAAAAGGTTAATTGAACCATCTTGGCAGCTACTGACTTTACTAAATCGACTATTGAAGAATTGCCAATCTATTCAAAAGTAGTCAACAACCAGACGACTACTATTCGACACTTTGAATTCTGAACCATCATTTTTTCCCTTTTACTTGATATTTTAATAGCTTAAAACAGAATCATGGCGACCACTACAACCATTGAGCTTATGATACCGCCTATACCACAAACTCCTGAGCCTACACAGCCAGGAACAGCCATTCGACTTTCATTACGAGATCAGAATCCTGCACTTTGGGAACCATCGGAGAGATTAAACTATCGATATCGCCAACAACAGCAAAGCGAAGCAGCGATGGGTCCAGATGAACGAACTCCTCGTGCACTTCATTTTCCACAGCGACCATACCAAAATCAACGATCACCACGCCTTGATGGTTTACAAACAGCAGGTATACGATCCCATACACCAGTAATGATAAATGTGTCAACGCAAACGGCCATACGACCCAGTGGAGAATATTACCATGGCTATTACATCAATGCCCATGATGGCGGACCCAGCGAGTATTTGAAATACACATATGGGCTAACTCAGGCTGAGATACGTCAAGCAAGAGAGCCCAAGCTTATCGGCACGACACCCTGGGTATGGCAATTGGAGGAAGTTTCGCTTGATGCTTTAGATCGACGAAAGCAGTTTTTGGCAGATAATCCAACCGAAGGGTATGTGGCACGTACGCCAGTGTATTCACCCTATGCGGAGGATGCACGATTGATGTGGAATCGATGTACTTTGGGACTGGCTCCAAAACAGTCACATTCTGAGCTCGTGGCAGAAGCACTGAATATTGAGCTAAGCAAGGCTTCTGGAACCTGGGCTGAATCTAAAGATGTATTCCGGAAGAACAAGACAACAGGACGTATTCGAGGACCTTCAGCAGTACCCACAGGATCTGATCGAAGGTTTGTTTCATCAACGGATCCATTGCCACCAAAAAAAGTACCAAAGGCAGTAGTGCATTATCGACCTGTCGGGACTGCCTGTTCAAGAACTGTCGATGATATAATCAGACGTTCAGGTGTTGAAGACACGTTTGATATTGCACTGCGTAAACAGCTTCTAGCCAACTACAACAAAGCCGTGGAAGATGTTGATCCATTAATGTATCAAAAAGCAATACCCATCAAAGCTTATTATACAAGCTGCAAACCATCACTCGCTTGTGCACAACCCTTTCTCAAACACTCTGACAGAAATGTTCAGAAGTCAGCCACGATCGACTCTCCATCTGCAGTCTCGGGCCAGCTTAGTTGTGGAAAAAGGAAAGACGAGGAAATGCCAAGTCTGGAGCTGCATGCAGTGACCATACAGCAGACCGACACTCCAACAACACGTGGTGGAGTGACTGGTCCAAAGGCCGAATCAGCAGCAACAGAGTCTGTAATGAACACTGTTGTTGGAGCAAGTTCAACCCAACAACCGAAGCCGTTGAGTCTGTTCATGCTTTCCCATCCAGGTGTTTATTCCAAGAAACGAGCAGCAGCCATGATTCAGACTGCAGAAGAAATCAACCGCTTTGGGAGAGAGCTTGCAGAGGAAGTTGAGAGGGAAAAGTATGAGATTAGTCGATTGATGAAGCCAAGAGAAAGAGGTCGTCGACAGCCGTTGGCGGATCTGGTTGAAAGTCCATCCAAGCCAGTTCAGCCCTTGTCGTTACTGTGTCATGATCAAGACTGTCAGTTGCCGTCTTTGCACCAATCGATGCCAGATTCTATTTTAGCTTTGCCTACTGGCCCTGCTATCAATACCACTCAAGTCTCCACTTTAACTACCAATATTCTACTGCAAAGTGGTGGGTTGCTTTGCACTTTCTTGTGGGCTTTATTTCCACCACTGTATTCTAGCTGGGCTCATTGAATATTTATTTCAGATTCAAATAGGATGATTTCATCGACTCGCTTTACCACTATCGATTCAACTCGTACAGACTATCCATTGTCTGACAATGTTACACAAGTCTCTGACCTTCCACAAAAGCCAAAACCCTGTTCTGGCACTTCTGTATCCATATCACCTGCAGTAGCTATCCTTGTTACTGCTGCTCTAAACTCATACTTGCCAGATCACATTCCTCCCTCGACTCAATCCAAACAGACTATTGCGCAGCAACAGACTCTAGATAATACAACCAGAATTGATGATCGGAACTTGTTGCGTTCATATCATCGTCCACCCACTCTATTGTCCTTGCTTCCCACACTCCCAGAGTCTCACATATCTAAGAAATCGGATTGTGCATCTGCACAACAATCTGTCACTCCAACTGCTCGAGTCCATTTATTTTCTCGCGTAAATCCAACTGCCATCACATCAGACGCGACTGCTTCTGACATGGCTATTGGTCCATCAACACCCGATACTGGGTCTGCCAAGTTGGGTCGGAGATGCTATGAAAAATCATCACAAACCTCCCACTTTCAACATGTGTATCAGGACCAGCACAAGCAACCTATTTTAAAACATACTGTTTCCAAGACTTCTAATACTCGAGCATCTCATGCACATGTACCCCGCTGTCACGCAAGTGTTTCCAAGCAAGCCGTCCATTTTGGAAATGTGTATGTTGCCACCATTGTTCCATTTAATCAAAACTATCATGCCTTGGATGATAATGGATCATTGAACCACAACTCACCAAGTGTGGTTCCTTTGGATGATTACAAAATTGCGACTCAAAAAAATTTAAAAAACTCAAAAGTAGTTGTATCTCAAGAAACCAAAAAAGCTTGCGAGGCTCGGCTTAGAGCATCTTTCTTCACCAAATATTTTGTTGGTGGACCCGAAGTAGACACAATCACTCAAACCATGCTTGACACTCCATTGTCAAATGAAAGTAGTATGACGCGCACCGAGATCATGCATGCACACCTACAACGCTCACAGCCCGCACCCATTCAGATTCAATGGGGTGAAAGCGATGCTCGGCGTAAACTGCAAGAACATTATGTGCAGGCTACAAAAGAAAATCATCATGTCCAGGAGAAATTGGAAAGACAAAGACTGATTGCTGCTCAATTCCAATCTCCGCCTACTGCTCCGCTTCAACGCCCTATACAGCATACTACCAACAATTTGGCATCTGATACTGCTGCTATTCAAAATCTGCATCCCATGCTAAATGCTCAAAACAATCAACCTTTAAATGCTCCACTCTATGTCTATCGTAACGAACCTCTACAACATGTTGCTGATATCCCACAAGCTGTAGGAAATTCGACAATGAATATTCAGCAACCTCGTTCAGATGTAGCTCATCCTGATATGATGGGGAAAACTTGTGCTTATCATCCACCACCTATACTACAGCACAAACACCATCATAATCACGGTCAACACATTGATCAACATCAGAATCATTGCCCTGCTTTGCAATGGAGCTCTCTTGTTTCTCCCATGCAAGTTCTTTTTTCTAACCAAGACGTTCCATATATGTCTTCATCAAAAGGCAAGCGTCGTCAAGTCCTGCATCACCACGATACCCATTCAGCAAATTACTCACCCGTAAAAGTGGTGCGTGATGGCTTTGGTAACGCGGATAGACGCAATTCTGCTAGAAGCTATACTGTAGCCGATAGCATCAAGTGTCTTGCTGCAGCAATTATGGCCCAGGAACAAAACAAAAAAGCAAATTGCGATTTTTTTCGTTTGCCAACAAAATCTTCAATTTTGCATGTCGAGCACTATCAGAACATGCTGACTCCACGCGAAATCAACGACCGGTACTTTAATGGAAACTCGATCGAGTCTCAGTTTGAAGCTATGGGTGAATTCGATCCTCGTCTTAGATGCTCCAACAGCAACATCTCTCCTAATCAAAAGAACTTACCACGATGGTATACGGTTCCCGATTGCCAGGAAGAAATCGAATTCGAAGATGGTGAATTGGATGCATCGTCGGATATTAGTAGAGAGTTTATGGAAGTTGCAAGGGAGCCTGTTGTACAACCCATCACATTTAATTTACCGCTTAGACTTTTTAGTCTTGTGTTTCGTCGTCAATCTGTGGCAAATATTGAACGAAACTGGACTCACTGGAAGGTAGGTTGATTGATTTATCAAGTTGCATGTTGGTTGTTTTTATTTTCTGATTTTTAAATGCTCCATTTTGAACTGCTAGGATGACTGCTCTTCAAACAAATGCCATATGTGCTCAAGTAGATTCACGCTCTTTATTCGTAGACACCATTGCAGGATATGCGGTCACTTGTTCTGTAACACATGCACACTGTATCGTGCACCCGTCAATAAGAATGGAGGTTACGATCAATTAGGCGAGCAAGTTCGCGTCTGCAGTACATGCCATTCCAATCTTTGTCAAACAGATGGGGCGGAATAATCCAGAGCATCATTTTTATTACACATTTCTTTATTACTCATCCACTCCATAGCATTTCTCATCTCATTCCTTACTCATTATAAAAGGTTTAGCCTTTACCCATATTAAACAAAAATCATTATGTTTTTATCAACATGATTTCTATTGGGTTGGGTCAAAATGGGTTTGTGGTTAACCGTTGATTTCAATGTGTCAGGGTAGAGTTTACTTAATGAATGATATGAGCAAAGTCAATGCCAGTTTTGTGCTGCTTTGAATGGTTGCAGTTCAAACGAGGATAAAATCAGACTTGCCAACATAATCCATGCTTGATAGGCAACAGCATGCTAGACATCAATGCCATCAGCTGAATAAACCATTGATATCAAACTATCAAAATAATTCGACAAACCAAGTTGTAACGTGTACAACTATGTCAAACTCAGACTTGATCACACAACAAATGATTTTATTGGTTTGAGCAGCTAATCATATATTTCTAGTTTGGATATTTCATTTCTGCCTCTTTGAATCCAACAGCGGGGAACGAACGAGCAAAAGCAATGACATCTTCACGAAGTTTGGCAATCTCGGGATACGCTTCACCTGTTTCTCCAACTGTAGCCTTGAAATCACTGAGCTTTGTGCCTAGTAGAATCGGTTTGGATGGGCAAGGTTAATTGAGACATTTCAATTTGGGTTATATGGATACAAAGGTATCATGTACCTTGAATGGTGTTGCTAATGTCAACAGTGATTTTCACGGCACGATCAATCAATTCGGCAATGTTGGCAAAATCGGCCTCAACAAGTCCACGAGTGGTCATGGCAGGAGATCCAATACGAAGACCATGTGGCACAAGAGCACTTTTGTCACCTGGGATAGTGTTTTTGTTGGAGGCAATATTGACCAATTCCAAAATACGCTCAACCCGAGCTCCATCAGTTTTCTATCAAGGTATAACAATGTCGTGTAAATATGATCAATAAAATATAACATTATTCATCAGTGCACAAAAAGCAATTTTACCTTGCTGCGGAGATCAATTAAAAGTAAATGACTATCGGTTCCTCCAGAAACCATGCTGTACTCGCGCTTGCGAAGCTCTTCTTCAAGAATCTTGCAGTTCTTGAGAACCTGGGTTTGATATTCCTTGAATTCTGGAGAAGTTGCCTGTTTCAAAGCGACAGCAAGTGCAGTGATAGTGTGGTTGTGGGGACCGCCTTGGTGACCAGGAAAGACTGAAAAATTGATTGGATCTTCCAAGTTGTACTTGACCTCTGAAATACAGTAAACACGATAGTTTCAAGCCGCATCGTATGATTAGTGACGGGTTCTATTTCAAATAGCATAGTATCAACACAAATCAATTCAAAAAGTATAGCATATTGTTACCTTTGCCTTTCTTGTCAACACTACGAATGCCCTTACGGAAGAAAATCATAGCACCACGAGGTCCACGCAACGATTTATGAGTGGTTGTGGTGACAATATCCGAATGCTCAAATGGGGATGGAAGAACACCGGCAGCAACCATGCCACTGATGTGAGCCATATCAGACATTAAGTAAGCGTCAACGCTGTCGGAAATCTATCAAAAATATGATAGTCAATAAATAAGCATTTACAACAATATTACGTTTTGTTATATTGTTGTTTTTACAGCCGTACTCAATTAAAATGGGTCAAAACAATAGAGTCGGAATACAACTTTATGAAATGATAGTTTGTCAAATTTACTGGTTTGCTGATGATCAGCATGAAAGCAACAGTTACATTATTGATACGTGTAATCTCTGTTTTTTGAACTAGAGTGTATCTGTAATATTTAGAATACAACAAAGTGGAACTGTATTGACAATATCAAAACAATCAAACCCAATATATGGATTGAAATGTATAGATCTGTTTTAAATTTGTCAATCGTACAATCTATGGTTATGTCAAAAAAGTGGGATGATCTCAATTCAAAATTATAGTGTGCATCATATGATGGATGCTAGTTTGGAGGAATTGAGAATAACAGTTGAAGCAATGCAGTCAATTTCTAGTATGAATGAGGATGGATAGTCAATCATTGCATATTTCAAACAAGATAGTGACTGCAAGATGGACACAAGTGATTCATTTTACGTGAATAGGGCTGTAAATACCACAAATGAATGTCAACAAACCGATTTACCTTGCGCATACGAGCATAGTCCCAGTTACGGGGGTACGCGGAAGCGCCAGCAATAATGATCTTGGGACGATAAAGTATGGCAGTTTTTTCCAACGCATCAAAGTCAACAACACCAGTCTCCTCGTTAAGACGGTAAGGCAGAGTCTCAAAGTAAGTGGAAACAGCGGATATCTTTTTGGCAGGAGTTTGGTATCCATGTGACAAACTTGATCATCAAGATATTGATATTAGTCACTGAAATAGAAATTTATCCGAATATCGATACACTTTGAAACAATACACATCTACAATTATATTGAAACCCAAATGCAACTACTTACTGTCCACCATGAGGGAGATCCAAGCCCATGAGACGCTCGTGTGGTTTCATAAGTGCACTATACACGTAGAGGTTGGCAGGTGCGCCAGACAAGGACTGGACATTAACACCCCATTTTGCAGGATCAAGCTTGAAAGCTTCAAGAGCACGAGCTTGGCAAAGACGCTCAGCTCGATCAATAAATTCGTTGCCACCATAATAACGAGCACCAGGATATCCCTCCGAGTACTTGTTTTGCATGATGGATCCAAGAGCACCCATGACAGATGAAGAAGTAAAGTTCTATTATTTTAAAAATAAATCCAATTAAACAACCGCTATTTTAATTCAAACCAAACAATCTGCACACAAATTAACCAGCAAGCACCAAGTCAAATTACAGTAAATTTATAAATTTAACCTTGGAGCATAATTTCCCATTTCATCAAACCATATATACAGCCAACAAATGAGTAGATACATACCTCTGATGGGATCAGGCAAATACTGTCACGCTGGCGACGTTTTTCCAATTCGATCAAGTCAAACACATCTGGATCAACTTCGCTTAGGGGGCTAGAAAGAATCTAAAGATATTTAAATGCATTTATAGATCAGTATGGAGATCAATCAGATATTTGTGAATTCAAGGTTGTGATCCAAACTCAAATCGACAATATTTTCAGTGGTTTAATTTACAGCCGTACTCAATTAAAATGGGTCAAAACAATAAAGTCGGAATACAACTTTATGAAATGATAGTTTATCAAATTTACTGGTTTGCTGATGATCAGCATGAAAGCAACAGTTACATTATTGATACGTGTAATCTCTGTTTTTTGAACTAGAGTGTATCTGTAATATTTAGAATACAACAAAGTGGAACTGTATTGACAATATCAAAACAATCAAACCCAATATATGGATTGAAATGTGTGGATCTGTTTTAAATTTGTCAATCGTACAATCTATGGTTATGTCAAAAAAAGTGGGATGATCTCAATTCAAAATTATAGTGTGCATCATATGATGGATGCTAGTTTGGAGGAATTGAGAATAACAGTTGAAGCAATGCAGTCAATTTCTAGTATGAATGAGGATGGATAGTCAATCATTGCATATTTCAAACAAGATAGTGACTGCAAGATGGACAAAAGTACTCCATTTTACGTGAATAGGGCTGTAAATTAAATTGAAGCAATTCTTGTAACCACAACACTGGTGGATTTAATTCATATTGAAAAGCAACACACCTTGGGTAGAGTATGAACACCAGCAGCACGAGAGATGATTCTGGCACCACGAGCAGCACTAAGCGGAGCCTTGAGAGCAGAGCAAAGTGCAATGGACGATGACTTGAACATGAATGCAAAAAAGAATGTGAGGATTAGTCAGCCTTGAGCAGCTGTTCTGATTCAGTGAATTTTGATAACTTGAAATTCAAATCTATTCAAGCCACGTGACATTGCAGGAATTTACAAAGTTGAATGAGAATGCAGATGAAATGTTTATTTCAACCCAACTTCATTACGGTTTGAAACCATTGGTGATCGCTATACCAAACGAGTGACATTGTCCTACATTGAATCGAGAGGAGTAGAAAACTAACCGTGTCGACAGTCAGATTATTGTCATGGCACACAAGGCACGATCGATGTTCAAACCAATAATTTGCATAGAACCCAAAAGTGAGGTCGAGTTTTATACAAATATCTCATCGAAAGCATTACAGAGAATGGCGGTTGCTGAAATCTTTCATTCCTCCATTTTCATACCTTTTGCCACTAGTCGTAATTGGGTTATTTTATCTCAAAAGCATCTGCCCTTATCTTGCAGTATTAGTTCAGCAAGCTTCAAATGCCAAAGGATTCATCAGAGACTAAACCTTTGATTGACCTGTCACAGGAACAACAATGGGATATTATCAACAAAACTGGTATTCTTCACAAGGTCAAACCTGACCAAAAGGCTGCTGCCGGATCTACCACAAATAATGATACTGCTGGCCAAGGTGAAAGTCCATTCATGATTGCTGTTCTGATGAGCTTTCCCATGGTCATGTTTCATACCACTCTTGACTATATTGTACACCATCAGTATGGATTTCTACCCGACTTTACAATATCGCACGTTCTGTCTAGAGAACTGCCCATGTTTCCAGCTATAATTATGTTCATCTACTTCACTGGATTGTATAAACACATCAAGGCCGTTCAATGGTTGTTTGCTGTTTTAGCTCTGATTACTGGTAATCTTTTGATATACTACTCCACCGTTGACGAAACATTTGGTGCTATGCTCAAGGCACCTGGTCTATCGGTGATGTGGGTGTATCTAGTGATTCAAATGGACCTATTGCCGGCTTGCGTGAGTCTCCTTGGAAACGTACTGTATTTCCATCGAGATACAATCATATCGTTTATAGATCCAAATATGTTTACCAACTCCTTTAAACTTACAGCTGCATTCCCGTAAATGGAATAGTTGCATTTATCTATTTTGCTTCAGAATAAACTAGTTGAATATTCGTTACGCTTTTCTACTAGAAATCGACTTTAGACATTCTCAATTCGATAAACATAGCATCCATCATATGGTGCACACTATAATTTTGAATTGAGATCATCCCACTCTTTTTGACATAACCATAGATTGTACGATTGACAAATTTAAAACAGATCTACACATTTCAATCCATATATTGGGTTTGATTGTTTTGATATTGTCAATACAGTTCCACTTTGTTGTATTCTAAATATTACAGATACACTCTAGTTCAAAAAACAGAGATTACACGTATCAATAATGTAACTGTTGCTTTCATGCTGATCATCAGCAAACCAGTAAATTTGACAAACTATCATTTCATAAAGTTGTATTCCGACTCTATTGTTTTGACCCATTTTAATTGAGTACGGCTGTAAAAAGAATTTATAGTTTACTTGGAATATCAATAAATTTTCGAGTATAGATTTATTCACGCTGTTTCCACTCAATGGATAAAACTACTGCTTGTCCGATTCAATCTGTTCATGATGTTTAGACGTGGCCAATGGTTTTAAATTGGATGGTGGTTGTACATGTACACTAGGTCGGGGTGAAGCCAAAGATCGATCAGTATTGCCTTTTCCTGCTTTCACTCCTCCAGCGGCATTTCGTGGGGTTATAGATAAAGCATTCAGCGATCTAGTTTGCCCAGCTGAGGATAGTGTATTTGATCCATCTTGTGGTGTTGTGTTTGAGGGTAAAACTGCAGCATACCTTCCTTTACGCACAGCCGCTAGTCCGACACGAGCACGTTCAAGTTCTTTCTCCATACGCAAAATATTCATCTGTGCCTCCATTTCAAGTACTTTGGATTTTGTTGGCGAAATAAACAATTCGGCATCTACTGCAGACATATCATTGTCTTGAATCGTATTATTGCCTTTTGCTGCCTCGACAAGTTGTTCAGTAGCATCTGTCACTGCCTTGCCTGCTGCCCGCAAACGAATCTGCGTTTGCGAACTGGAATCAGATCGTACTGCTGCTGCAGTAAGAAGTTGCACAGTAAATGAAGAAACGTTTCTAGCGCATACAATCACTCGATCATGCTGTGCCGATCCCTTGACTACCTCGTTTGCAGCTTCGCAAAGTTCACTAGTGGATGCAGCGACTTGCTTGGCAGCTGAAACAAGTCCATCATTCCACGTGCCATCTGAATGATACATGGCATCAGTCTTTCCTGCCCGACCCTTTGCTATAATTTCGCGCTGAGCTCCTGTGGCAGATCTTATCAATGCTGATGTGGCAGCAGCAATCGCTTTTGCTGCTTCAAATATCTGCTCATCAAACTTGAGTTCATCATTTGCCTTGCGAGGACCTTCAGCAGGTTTAAACTCGGCAAGCCGTTTAGCGGCCTGTTCAATTGCAATGGCTGCAGACAATAATTTGCGTTCTGCAATAACGTTGGGATCGTTTGGATCAACATATCCGCCTGGCATGAGTTTTCCCGCAGCAGAAACTACCTCTGTCACGGCAGTAGTCACATTCTTGGCACTGGTTTGCAGTTGCATTTTTGCATCTGCGGTGCTTCCAGCATGAATGGTCTTGACACACACTATAAGATCTTTACAAGTGTTTCCAGCATGAGTAATTGCCTTTGCAATTTCAATTTTGTTTTCTTCAGGTGCTCGATCGGTAGCAGCTTTGCCAGCTCTTGCTAGCTCGTTTATAACCTTACCAAGATTGCCCATCAAAGGTGCCAAAGTTTCTTGTTTGCTAGAAATTGTTGCAGCTCCAATGATGGCAGCTGCGGTTCCAGTAAGAGTACGCGCAAAAGATATGATTTCCTCGGGAAGAGCTGTGCCAAGTGCTGGTGCATCCTTATCGTTCATGATCTGACAAGCACTATTAATTTCCTCAATTACATTATCAGCAGTACGACTGGCACGTTGAGAATCATCGCTAATCACAGTCACATAGTCTTTAAATGCTTTAGAAGCAACTTGCTGCACTGCAATAGCTTGTTTTACGCTGTCCATATACGCGCTGATATCATTTGTACCTGTTGCTTTGCCAGACGACTTGACCAATTCTTGCATTGACGTAAGAATATCTTTACTGAGAGCCAGCAGCTGCATCTGAGAATTACTGTCGTTGGATGTTATGGACGCTGTTGCCTTTTGTACATTTTCCTTGAACACGCTCATAACAGACACGGATTCATTCAGCATTAAAGCAAGCTCATCCTGTGTCAACTTGTTACACTTGGAAAATCCATCAATCAAATCGGTAAGCTTTTCAACAGAAAGCAGCAGCTGATCCTTGTACAAGGAGAAATTGTCTGTGGTATCAACCGAGTCCAGTTGTTTGGCTTGAGCAAAAATAGTGGTGGTTTCAAGCTCAGAAATCATATCATCCAAATGAGTATTAGCTGCTTGACATGCCAAAAGTCCTTTTGAACCTTCATCTGCAGCAGAGTTGAGCTCATCAAGTTTGCTATACATGGTACGCACTGCTTGGTTAAGTTTCAGTCGTGTAGCAGGATCAAGAGACTCCTTTCCAGTACCCTGACGCAGCACATCAATGACTTTAAGTGTGGATCCACCAACTTCGCGAGTGAAGTGAAGAAGCTGTTTTTTAAGATCATCGTCATTACAAGCATCAATAGCAGCAGAAGTATTCAATGTAAGCTCCTCATATATAGCAGATATTTTTTCGGCAGCAGAAGAAAGATCTTCCATTTTGCACTGTTTGGAAAGTATATGTCCAACAGCACCAATAATCTTTTTTCCAGATTGCTTGATCTCCAAGACAACCACTTGGTATGGCCGTTCGGTTAAAATGGCCTCACTGTTTTCATTCTTGGAGCTGTGTTTGATTCTATTGTCGAGGCCTACAAGTAGCTCTTCTACCTTTTCACTTGCACGCGAAATCTGTAAAGTGTATGGATCGCTTGGTCCATCAACAAGCCCAACGACAGTGGCAATAGCAGACTTGAGTGCCATTTTTTCTGCCTCAATTTGAAAAATACCAAACTCGTTGGGATCAGCACAATCTGTTTTGACTACTGTAATATAAGATGAAAGTGCATCTGAAAGTGCCTTTGTAGATTCAAGTAGTTCTCGCTGATGAGACTTCATGTCAGTCGTGGCACCATATGTCAAGACCAAATTGGCAGTTTTGTTCAGAGTCATAGGCATTTCTTCAATTGCCGATGTAAGCTGGATCATATCACCACGTGTAGCACAAGCCACAACTTCGGCAAGATTAGACAGTGCTTGTAGATGATCCCGAAGTGCGTGTTTATCAACTGATTTGTTTACAGCAGTCAGCTCCTGAACAAGACCTCCAGAAACTGCCTGGGTTATGGCTGTATCAATCGACACTATTGTTTCGTTAATACGATCAGTGGCTTCTTGACAGGCTTTTTGACCTGGACCAGCATCCTTGACACTGTTCAACATATTTCCAACAATCTTGGAAACTGTCTTTGTTTCTTCAATCAACATCAAACGCAAGTCATCACTATCAGGGTTTGCACAAAAGTTTTGGGAAAGCAAGGTGATATCCTGGAGCTCAGCCAGCAACATATGTGCATTGTCAAGCACAGGACGCTGAATCTGGATTGCTTGCTCACTGATTTTTGCAGGTGCGCCGGCATACTCTGGTGAGCTAGTCACTGCAACAATCTCATCAACATGAATTGTAAGTTGTTTACTAGTTTCCTCGCATAGCACACGAGAACTTTCGTTATTCTCAACAGCAAGTCGTTTAATGGCGCCTACAAGTTGCACTGTTTTGGCGACTGTTTTCTTGGAATACGTTTCAAATTCTTGACGTGCTTCCAATGTGAGCTTGGGATCCTGAGATGCGAGTTTGCATAGATTTACAATTGCCGTGGTTTGCTTGGATATGATCGATGCACATTTAAGGATTTCGCTCTGACTGTTATCTTGGTTTACAAGTTTCTTGCATGCATCCGAAAGCTCTTGGCCAGCAGCTAGCAACATCTTGCGATCAATTGTAGAAGAAATAGGAGCTTCAGACATTGGATCAGAAAGAGCAATCAACTGAGCCGCGTGAACAGTCTGTTTTGTATATTTTCCAACAGTTTCAGCAAGCTTGACAAGTGTATCGGCCACTTTGATACCATTTTGAGCACTCGCGTGAGCAGTCATTGTATTCAAAATATCCGTCAGTGTAGTCTCTGCAGTAGTCATGTTTTGGACAGTCTCAGAGTATGTACCCTGAGCATTCGCCAGAGTGTTGGTTTCATTTAACAGTACAGTGGTTTCACCAATGCTCTGCATTACACGAGCGCACTGATCGTATCCTGGCACCGATACTTCGAGCTTTCCAAGCAAATCATCCACGGTTGATCCAACTGATTTTGCTGCGGTAAGCAGTAAACCAGTCAACCCCGTGTCATCTGGCTCTAGTGTGCATCCTTTAAGCGAGTTAAGAAATTGGTTACACTCTAGTCCAACTGCGCGTACCAGTCCAGTGATATCTTCACTCTTTTCCCTATTGCCTTCTGCTTGATTGGATTGAATACTGGCCAAAACAACAGAAGCCTGTGCCAAGTTTCCAAAAGCCACCTCTATCTTTTCTACTCCACGCTGTAAACTGACTGGATCGCCGCGTGATGCGACTACCAAAGTATTTGTAGCAGCAGCAAGACCAATGGCTGCGTCAACCAATTTGGTTTGCAATTGCTCTTGAGCAGCATTGGTTACTACAGCACTTGGATCTGCAGCATTGACCATTCGCGAGATTTCCATATCTGTGGTAATGTCTTTGAGTTTACCCAATGCAAGTACCAACGCACGCTGTCCAGGAAGACAGTCCAAAGTGCCAGCAATAGCACTCCGAGTCTCTTTAATAGCTTTATCAAAATCTTCATTGTCTTGACCGGTTTGGTTTGCCAAAGTATGTTTAGCAGCCTGAATCAATCGCGAAACAGATTCACAAACCAATGCAGTCGAATCAAGAAGTTGGTGCCTTTGGTCCACTTCTGAAACGCTTGATGAAATGGTGATACTGGATACTGAGAGCGATTGTAGACCTGCAATGACCTCCGTAATGGCAGTACCAGTAGCACGTTCGTCGCCTGCAATGACAGCAGCTTGAATACGTTTGAGAGACTGTTGAATATCTTTGCTTAGTTGAGCAAGCGACGTTTCTGCATTCATTAATTCTTCAGAAGAAACAGGATTTGATATAAATGGTTGAGCTGTTTCAGAACGTGCCTTTGAAATATCAAATAGGGTGGTTTTTAAAGATATTTCTGCGCCAACAAGCTCCTCTGCTGCACAAATTTGTTCGTATATATCTAAAATTTTGCACATGTTTTGCAGCTCATCAACAAGCTGTTGAGTAGCAGTCAATAAAAGATGCTGAGCATCCGAATCAACCGTCGTCAATGCAGCTGTACGTGCACAATCCACCATAAGCATTCCTGGATCCAACATTGATCTGGAGGCTTGGGTCAAACTGACACACGCAACATAATCATTGGGTTTGGCGGTACTGCCTTTAATAGCCCGAACTACTTTAGGCATGCAATCAACCACCTTTTTGATAGCACGGTGAAGATGGATTTGCGAGCCCTGATCACGATTGAATGAAGCGCAGTTGCGAGACGATGACATCAATTGGTTTGAAGATGCCATGGTGCTTCGAAGTGACTGAACAAGCCTATGTGTAAGACTTGCCTTGATGAATGATCCACAGACACGATCTACCAAATCCTTAAAATCTAACACAGTTCTCTCAAGAGACTGATCTACTTCAGGTGAATTGGGACTCTTGACAAATCCCTTGACATCTTCCACTAATCTGGCAATAAGCTCAGAAATCATACGCGCATCGTCAATTAGCAAGTTTTGCTCTTGCGTGGTTTCAAGTGTATCTGCCTTTAGTTTTAAAACCTCGGCAAGTCGTGTGGCACTTATGGTGATCTGTTTTGTATGAGCAATCATATTGTCAGAATTGTCCAAACTTTGAATCAGCTGATCCAATGAAACAGCAATTTCATCATAATATCCTTCGATTTCGCTATCTAGTGTCATATCTGAAAACCTGGCACACGCAAGAAGATCTGAAATTGCTTTTTCAACCAAGTCCACTGCATCTTGTAGTTGAACAATAATTTTTGGATTAGTAGCTTGATCAGAATACGATACAAGAGCAAGAGCACTGTCGCGCATCAGAGTGCAGCCTTCCACAAGAAGTTCTCGACAAAGTGGGGTATGAACTGTTGGGGCAAGTGCAACCGTGACAGCAGTCAACATGGAAGATATTTCAGAACATAAAATAGAATCTGATAGGCACATTTGCTGCGTCTCAGGCTCACGGATCGTTGTTGCCATACTTTTGGTTCGATCTACAGCGGCAGCCACGGCATTTGCAATACTTTCTGCTGCTTGATATAGCATTTGCTGCTGTTCATATGTGACATCCAGATGATCGATAGTAAGAAGAACGTTTGATGATGCGCCTGCAAGATTTTTGGTAGCACCATAAAAATCATCCATAACCAAACTTCCTGAAATAATGGGTAAAAGATCTCTAAGCACTTTTGAAATGGTTTCAGTAAGCATTTTGGCTGCTCTAAGAAGTCGCTCCTGATCGTTTTCAGTAACTTGTAATCCAGAAAGCATTTTCATGCCTTGAGTAATTTGGCTGATGGCAGAAATTACAGTAAAAAGCTTTGATCCAATCGTGTTGTAGTCCATATCATCAACATTACCCGTTGCGTGAATAATCAAAGTTCCAACTGCAGCAAGACTGGCTGCAATGTTGGAGGCTACCGCCTCACTGGTAATATCGCACGTTTCTTGTCGCCATTTTACAGTAGCTGGATCGTTGGTCATGGAAGGAAGATGAGTGGGTACAGACAAGTCTGTGTATGCTGCTGCTGCAACTGCCAAACCATTGTTGATGGTTTGAATAATGGCTTGTTGAAATTCAACGATATCCAAATTTTGAGCAATCTCTCCTTGAGGTACACTGTTTTGATGTCGATTGGTTTTTTGGTAGTTTGAAGATTGCTCATCATCAACAAACATTGCTCCGCCAGTATGCGACTCTTTGGCACGACGGGCTCCACCAGCTGTTGCAACCACTTCTACATTGTTGGCACGTCCAGGACGAACATAGTCTTCAATCACTGCCTGTTCCTCAACGCGAGCTTCTTCTACAGTGCGAGATTTTTGGTTACGTTTCTTGACAATAATATCAATGTATCCAGAAATGAGACGGGATATCTGATCACCCTCGGTAGATTCGACGCTGTAGTAGTTTTCTGAATGATCTCCGAAATCCAGTGTAAACGTTTTAGCAGTTGCAGCCCATCTTCTGATTTGGGTCAATTTCCATTCTTGCACTATTTCTTTGGTTTCCAAATCTACACGCAAAATGCTTTGCTTGGTGACACCCAATAGCATGGTTGTAGCCTTTTTTCTTTTTGCTGCAGGCTCTTTGACAACAAAAAATGTGGTGCCATAAGTTTTAAGCGAACGACACATTTGCACATACCGAAATTTTGCATTTAGCTCACTCATGCCGTGAAGCTTGCTATGCTCATTGTACATTCTTTTTTCAATATCCTTGTTTTTGTGGTACTCTGGTGGAATGTAGTCCTTAACCTTGACAAATCCTGGCTTATGTTTATCTGGCTCGTGATTTCCATACTGAATCTGTAGCTGAATAGCACCAAGTTGAGCTGATTCAACACCGGTGCAGGGTTGCTTTCCTGACACGATCATTTCGTGAGATTGGTTGTACATCAACATCATTTGAACTGGATCTGAGCGATCCACATTTTGATCAGTAAAAAAGAATTTCTTTTTGAGAATGACTGCATCGCTTTCAGTAAGGCCTTGCTCACGAAGGGTTTTGTCGGGATTTAACCATGCGGCTATTGAAATGTACAATGTTTAGTTAATATCAACCACCAACATCAATTTCAGGTTTTTCATATTAATTAAAAATAGATTGGATTTATACTTTAAACGTAAAATATTATCAACAATAAAACTCACGTCCTTCTGTATATACAGCTTCTTTTTGCTTTGCTTTCTTGTCTCCCTTTTTGTTCAAGGTTAGAGTCTTGTCTGATGCTAAGGAATACTCATCGTCATTTGATATTCCTGTAAATTAAAAGGCACGCATGTTGTTAACCAAATCAGGTTGATATCTAGCAATGGTGCTAAATTCCATCACATCAAACCAATAGATAACATGACTAATAACACATCCTGACATCTAAATCCAATGTACATGTTTAACCCACCAATGCGCTCACAAACAGCGGCAACAACGACTCTAACAGGCTGGCTTTCGTCAACTAGAATTGCTTTCATAGAATCATCCAGCATTTTAACTTTGAGAACACGATGACGTTTACGGAATTCAAGCACATCTCCTGTTCTAAGATCATAGTGGTCGAGTAGCTTGTTGGAAGCAAGCCATAGGTTTTGCTCTCGTATAAACAGTCCAAAGTCTAAACCGCCCTCGCCATAACTGTGCTTTTCTCGGATATCTTGGATAATGTCTTGCACATACATGTCACTTGTGTACTATATTCAAGTGTGTGTTTAGACATATCGTATGTATGTTGAAGGAATTAGAATGCTGCTAGTTTGTATCTTATACGAGCAGTTTTATACCAACCCTGGCTTATACCAACCAACTACATCATCACTCAACAGGACGCGACGAGTTGGTTGTGGTGTTTAGCAGTTTATTCAGATAGAAATAAGTAGTGGGATAAACATACCTGGCATGTTTTGGTGATGTCGCTGTCGGCCAAGTATATCTTGAGCGCCAGGTTTGACATGATGTAAAATACTGTGTCTAGATATGCAAAGTATTAATGTGTTTGAGTAGTTGGAGAGATATCAAAATGGTGAGCCGATTACGGCTAGTGATAATGGGGATGAGAATGGAGAGATAAAGTAAAATGAAAACTGTAATTATCACCATCAGTGTGCATCATGTTTTTGGAAAGTATTCGCGTAAATTTCATTCACCATACTTTCGTGTATGATCGAGGGGTTTATTTTGGCTGCTTTCTTGATGTTTGCAAATGTCCATAGATTGCTTGCTGATCTGAGTGGTATGAGTATCTATCATCCGTATCTCCTGTACCGCGGTGACAATAATCCGACTTGTTGATACGACCAGTTTGGTGAACAGCCTGCTTCTTTCGATTTAATATAAAACGTCGCACATTTGATTTATTGACGGTTGCTTGTTGGTCTTGTTTAAACACAATCTCTAGCATTTCGCCTATATAAAGTGTATGCTAATCTGAAGCAATCGTGCAATTTTACAAACGGAGAATTCATGTTTCCAAAATGTTGCAGCCGCTTGATGCTATCAGAATGTTTATTAGACATGATGAAGTTGAGCTGTTGGAACACAAATAAATATTTATGCATTCTCACTCCCACTTTTGCTAGATGCAATAGTCCAACTTTGAGGCTTATATTGAAATGGGCTTAAATGCTCATTGAATGCGATGGTTGTAATTCGTTTTGGTGACCAAGCTAATCTGATTGTGCTTTTACACCATTGTTGTACGAGGTGCCATATCTGGTCCCAGCCACTCGTATATATCTAACATTGGTATACATACACGACTTTTTTCTCAAACATGGCTTACATAAACAAAAAGTACGTGAATTCATCACAAACCAATTTTTGTAAAAAATACTGACAAATGTTCACATCTCTGTTCCAATCATATCATTCCACATCTTTGACATTGGTTCAGCCTCAATTTTTTTTTCAACCCAAACACTCGGTAATCATCATGGAAACAACATTTGCATTCCTGAGATATGCTGAGCTGGAACGCAAACGTATCTGATATTAGAACAGAGTTTCAATAAAAGAAATCATACACTTCCAATAACAACGAACATGTAACGATTGTTTATTCCGGAGCAAAATAGAGCCATTACAGGATCAATACAGAAAAGTGTCTCATTCCATGTGAATACGGCTGTGTTTTTTGAGGCAATCTGTAGCAGACCCGCGGCGAATGCTCAACCCGTTTATTTCAAGTCGGTAAAATGTTATATTCTATCAATACAGAAAAGTTCAAAACCATCGTAAGAGTCATGACGGCTGTGCTTTTTGAAGCAATCGGTTTGTAGCATAAGCGCGGTGAATGTTTAATCGTTTATTTCAAGTCGTTACAAGCGTTCCATTCTTCAATACAACTCCAACACTTGATTGTATTGATCAGACAATATGGATTTTATCACTAGCGATATGGCAACAATCATGCTTCATGCTGATCATCCTTCAACCCCTGATGTAGCAGTTCCTCTACATGTTTCAACCACCTTTGGTAAGACTTCACCTTCAATCTCGACTGCTGCCATCTTTCATGGCAGATCGTACGTGTTTATTAAAACATACCATCTTTGGATAATATACAATCTTTATATTAGTTCAAGGCAAAGCCTTTAATGATAAGTTTGCCATTTCAAAAAACTGGCTGCCAGCTTCAACTGATCAACCAGACCTATCCGCTCATGTGTATTCTCGACAAACGACTGAAGTCCGTAGCCGTCTAGAGTCCATTCTTGGTCATCTAGAACAAGGTAAAGTATCAACTGAAATCCTTGGCGTGGCTGATTTGAATGCAGATTGCATCAAACAGCAAATGTCGTTCGTTTAGTGCATATCTGACATTTTTGATTTGGCTTGCATTGTCAATGCGCAGGAAGTATGGCATATGCAGTTACATATGGATCTGGACTTTCGGCCATTTTTGCAGTGTTTCAGCTGATTCAGCCTAAGCGTATCCTGACCAGTACAGGAGGCTATAATGGCACACATGGCATTATTGAAATGTACATGCGAGGCCGTTCTGTGGTAATTCAATGTGCTGGTTTTGAACTCGTTATTCACGGCAAATATCACTACTAGATTAAAGTTTGCAATGCAGTTTCACCATTTGCTAATGCTATGTTTTTGATTTAGGAACTCTTTTACATTGAGAATGATAAGGATGGTTCATTGCTGAAATCGCTTGAAGCCGGTGATTTGGTCTGGCTAGAATCTCCTCAAAATCCGTGTGGAGAAGTTGCCGGTAATATTGTCTTGGTTTTGCTGATTTTCAATAGATTGTGATTCCTACTGTTTGGTGCAAGTGCTATTTCACTAATCATTCCAATTTCCTGGGTCTCTACATGCATAGATCTTCACTACTATACGACCAATCGCAAACCTGGCGTGATTGTAGGAATTGACTCTACATTTGCACCTCCACCACTTCAATGCCCTTTAAAGCATAGTATGTTTAGGCTCGCTATTATATTTCAAGTTTTATTTTAAAAGAATTTAACCAAATATCTCCGGGATATAGATGTCGATATTGTGATGCACAGTTCTACAAAGTTTCTGGGTGGTCACTCAGATTTGCTTGGTGGAGTTTTAATTACAAAAGATATTCACGTTAGGGATCAGGTTAGTTTTTAGTTGACTTGTATACTCGTTTACAATTTTTCAATAGATATATCATTTTCATGTATGTTTAAACTCGTAAACCTGATTTTTGAAATGCATATTGGTGTGTTTTAGCTTTTTAAAGACAGAGTACGCCTTGGAAGCAACATGGGAAGTATGGAGGCATGGCTGCTTCTCCGTAGTATGAGGTATGGTGCATTGATGTTTGTGTTGGTATTTTAGTACAGTTGCTGACTCATACTTGATTTCATGATGCTATGCATTTTAGATCTTACAAACTACGAATCCTGCAACAGTCGAGCAGTGCAACCACTTTGGTTAAATGGCTTAATTCGCGCATTTCCGGCGAGTCGAATGATGAGACCTTGGATATCATCGAAAAAGTATGGCATGCCTCCATCCCCGCCAATCCTGGTCATGAAGCTGCATTGCGTCAAGGAAGTGGATTCTCTGGCGTTTTTAGTGTCGAGGTATTTTACTAAATATCTATTTACTATTTTTAGTGCTATATGATGTCATACTGTGTACTTATTTCATATGTTGCGATTAGTTTAAATCTTTACACCACGCAAGACTCATTTGCTCAAATCTCAAGTTATTCATCAATGCCACATCACTGGGAGGTTGTGAATCGCTTGTTGAATGGCGTGCTGCTACTGGTGCCAGTGTCGAGCCAACTATCTGTCGATTTAGTATTGGTCTTGAAGATGTGGAAGATCTTCAAAAAGACTTGAGTGCTGGCATGCTCCAAGTTAAAAAGCTTGTGGAGGATATGGACGAGAAAAAGTCCAGTGAAGGTGGAAACTGATCTCTTATTGTGTTTGTGTTGACAGAATTACCATTAAATTGCTTTAGCTGGTATGCATTTAAAGTCAGTAAAATGTACAACAGTCAATGTTTATTTAATCCCATTCGTCATCCGCAACACCTTCAATCAAATCTTGTGGTAACGGGCCTTGTTTTGATTTTTCCATGGCTATATCAAACATGGCTTTTATACTCTGATGTAAATGAAGTTCAAAAATGGTCAAAAATCAATGTGTAATTGCTTTAAAATAATGTCATTTCAAGGCAAAATAACTATACTTACTGCTTCCTTTCGCTCATACTCGGTTTGCTCAACAACTAAATCAACAGTTTTTCGAATCACCTTTTGCTCAACTGGTGCAGTAGATACTGTAACAGGACAACATATTTTGAAGAATTAGCAAGTTCCACCAAACGTATACCCATATTACAGGAATCTGTTCAGTTTCCAATAAAAGCAAAGTTTAAAGCCAAAAACAAACTTACACAGTTGCATATCTGCTGGTTTAAGATCAATCAGTTTGACTGTTCCCGATTTCTTCATTGTCCATTCATCAGCAGATAAAGCCGGATTTTCAACATCTCTCGTTGATACAAAAATATCATCTTGGAAATACTCTTTCTGTAGTCTTGGTACTGTAAATGAAATACTTTCCACCGACGTTGGAGTAAGCCTAAATCCCTTCAAAACTTCAATTTCCTTGACGTTACAATGCCGTTTAGGTAATAGTGCCATAGATAGTTGCCGGATTCCACCAGGAACACTGTAGCGAGTGAGAAATAGCGGCTCGGGTTCGGTAGAAAGGTGATAAAATGTGACAACAGACTCTCCTCGACCACAAAGAATGAGAAGACCTGTGTCGTGATCATAAAAGGGAATCAGCATGCTAGGTGACGTGTCAAGTGGAGTGGAACAAACAGGCAGTGTCAGATTCTGACTATCGTATTGAATAATTTCTCGCTGGTTTGCTCTAAATTCCATCAACAACAATCAACCATGACAATCGGTCAAGTATGGATTGTTATCTTTAGTCAGTCTCAAATATACGTTTACAAGTACCGTTGGAATGCATATATTTGTTTTATCAAGCGTTATTACCTGGCATATCCCACGGAAACCAGTCGTCCAGTATCGCCAATCCATAAAATACGTGCAGCTTTGGTTCCTTGGTGCGATGGTCCACTTTGAAGCTCTAGTCCAGTGTGACTGTCATAAACACGAATGGTTTTATCACGCAAAATCGCTGCAATACAGTTTCCATCATAACTGAATGCCACACTAAGTGCTTGATCAGGAAGTGTCATGGTAGAAATAAGTTTCTTGGTGCAAATATTCCAAATCTTAATCAGTGGTGAGTCTTGTTCAGGTGAATAGGACATGATAATATCTAACGCCATTGGATGAAATTGTAAAAGAACAACTCGACCATTATGCGCAGGGAAAAAGTTGTTTTCTTGATAAAGATCATCAGTTAGTCCGTTAGCAGGCAAATCAAAAATACGGATACGTCCATCCTCACAGCCCGTAATCAATCGATGCACATTGAATGGATCCAGTCTAAAATCTAGCATTTCTGATCCATTTACAATGCATGGAATTTTAACTGGAAAACGACCTTTGGATTCAACGGGCCACACACCAACACGACCGCCAGGACCAGAAATTGAAAATGCAATAAATTTTGAATTGATCTGGAATGATTTATAAACATATGCCATATTATGAGCAACACTAGGCAAGACTGGGCTTGAAGTTTAAAAGTACACGAGTAGTAGCATACCTGAAATGCATCTGTCTCATTAGGAAAATTGACACTCAGTCCTTTTAGGTCATCATAATCGGTATTGGATTTGCCAGTGATAAATCTGTAAGCAGAGTGTTTGGGTAGATTAACCTTGGCAGAATTTTTAATTGCCGTTGGTATAGTAGTAGAAGCTGAATCAGGTGTATTGATTTGCATCTGTATATCCGATATGGAGTTTTTAGTGGAATCCAATAAAGGTTGTATTTGGTTTGGGAGTGTGGATAAAGAAGCAGTTGATTCAGTCGTAGTCACTGGAGCAAAACTTTGCCTTTTTGCTGGATCAAGTGAAACAATACGAGGAGTGGTATTGATGCCAGTCAGCCATTCAGTAACTGCCACTTGAGGAATATCTTCGCGAGTATCGGGAAAGATATCGGCGTGGAAGTCGGCATGGGTTTTACGCGGTACAACAGCAGATACAGGGATGATGTTGGAGCCATCAGATGCTACATTTAAAACTCGAGCAACTTCACATCCCATTATATCCAAACCGAGCTTGGGTACAAGACATGCACCAGAAAATGTGATACTTCCAACATAGGGATACACTCCAACATCAACGGGTGATTTTTCGTTTTCTGGCTTGAGTTCTAGCCACCAAACACTAGTGTCGCCCTATGTATAGAATAGGCAGTCATTTTCAGCTGAAGATAACATATAAATCTACTGTGATGGGTTAAATATCGATACCTTTCCAGAAAGAAACATCATTTTGGTGTCTGAATCATAAAGCGGAGTCAGAATGCCAGGAGATGTATCCAATTTGTTGGTAACAAGCGACTGAGTAAAATTCCTGAAATCCCAGATGGAATATTCTATTGTATTTCGTGTTAGATTTCAATTCAACCACCCAAAACAATTAATTGATACACAAAGTACAAAGACAACTATCCAAATCACACCTCGATCTCGTTTTGAATTGAAACCAGTTGAAAAGGTCATATTCGATGCACCTGCCCAGACCACTCTGCTAGGTTTGATTCCATTATGAGAATTGACAGACTAGTAAAACAATCCAAGACTCATCGATTAGATTCAAATGCAATTTCCAAACTGAGATCAAATGCAGTTACTTTGATTGGAGTGGATCCGACACGAGGATCAAACACGCGCAGCATATTATCTTTTGAAATAGAAACCAGAAGCTGTCCATCTTCCTTCCTATGCAGAATTGAACGATCAAGAAGCATCCAAATAGAATCAGCATCATCTAACTGTACAAATGCACAAGAGTATTGGATTTAATACCAACCAGCTGATTGTCTGGACTACTTCCGAACAGTCCAGAGTAATTGCCATAGTTTCATGGCTAATATCCCAAAGTTTGACTTGGGCTGCTGATGCTACCGACAGTAGATTGCAAGCAATCGGATGAAACATGACAGTTTCTATGTGTTTTAGTTCAGCTGGCAATGTTAGCGCAGGGAGATCTGGTAGCGCTAGTCCAGATGTATTGTTTAATTCTGATGCACTGCATGGAACATGCCATAGCTTGACTGCACCAGTCTCATCCCCTGTGCTGAGAACAAATCCATCACTCAAATTCCAAGGCGCCCAATCCAAGTCAGTAATTCGAGCCCCGTTTTGAAAACTAAGAACAGTATCGGAACGGCCTGCATTTGCCAGCAGATGAACACCTACAGCACCTCCCAAGTTACCTGAACGAAACGCAACAAGACTCTTTGTGGCCTTGATAGGACATGGCTCACTACCGGATACATGAATGGCAGTATTACTAGCAAATGAGTACCAGTTCTATATATGTTAGATGCACAAGGTTAGTAGGATGAACTAAATCTAATGACTAGAGCATTTTCATGCTGCATTATATTACATGTAATAATGAACAATACCTTCTTTCCAGTGGTTACTGTGCAGTTGCGATATTTTGATTTGTTGAACATTGGATGTGAATAAGAAGATGCAAACCTTGGATCCAATAGATGAGCTCTTGAATCTAATGAACTGGTTATTACAAACTATTTCAGCCAAACGAATATTTATAGTCGAGTTTCCGTGTCAAAGTTTGGATATTCGAGCAACAAGTTTGAGATGAATTGTCAAGTTATGCTCGAGTTTTAATCAACGACATTCTCAATAGTCGAGTATGTACAACTTGTATATCAATTATACTAAACATCCGATATCGTTCAGTTTAACTCGAGGTTTTGTTTGGACGCGTTGAACGGTTTATCTTGAACTTTTGGTCTACAAGTTGATGCATTCTGCTAGATACAATTCCAACCATTAAGCTGTATACTCTGAACAGTAATATTTATTTTAATACACTTTTTGATTTATCAATATGAACGGAGTAAATTCTGCAGAAAGCAAGCAGGACGTTTCTTGAAATGTTCGTTACACGAGAGGTTGAAACTAATGAATGGCTTCACTCCTCACTCGATAAAAAGTCCTCCAGCATTCTGGTTTGTTTGAATCCATTTCAAGAGCATGTATTTTTGTATATTGGAGCTGGTTTAAAGACCGGTTGTTCTAGGTGTTTTGTTATTGCTGGAAATTGAAATCTAGCCGCTTCAATAGAAATAATCAATTTCCAATAATAACGAATATTTAACGATTGTTTATTCCGAAGCAAAATAGATTCATTACAAGATAAATACAAAAAAATGGTTCATTTTACGTGAATATTGCTGTAAACCATTTGCCTCGTTGCAGATAATGGTGCTGGCGATATGACTGACAGCTGTCCAGATGGTGACGGAATATCAATCAGTGATATTGCCTTTCCAATAAGGTCTTCAATCATCTAGATATAAAATTTTATCAAATGTCAATTCATTGATACATTAATGTTGCTTAATCAAATGGACTAAATGGCTCATTTAAAACAGTTTAGTTTACCTTTTCAAGACCGCCAAGCTGCTGTTGGGTGTCGTTGAAAGCAAGATATAATGCATCAATGTCATCTTTATCACTATCTATGTTTGCAGCAATGATGGTTGAAACAGAGTCTGGTTTTGGACTAGAGCGTGCATTAGCTTGTTGTGCAGCAGAAGTTCGGGATACTTTTTGGGCAATTAAATTGGTGGAAAGACGTACAGACTTTCGACGTTCACTATCCTGCTTGACATTCTTACGCAAGATAGCCTCAATATCTGCTTCAATATTATTCAACACATTTTTGAGTGGAGTAGATAATGACTCGGAAGAAGGGTTTGTGTTTTCAGTAATGCGGCTCCCATCAAGTCCGCGATTAGCTAAAGATGTCGATGTAGATCCAGTTCGAGATTCATTCTTTGAAGAAAGAATTGGAGCTTGTTTGAAAAGTGAGCTACGTCTTTTGAGGCGATCGACTGTAGATAGTTTATGCTGGGAAGTGTCAATTTCAAGATCTTTTTCCATCTGTTGAATCCGCCTTTCATCAGAGTTTTCTTTTAATGTTTCGTCAAGATAATCCACCATTGATCCAAAGTAGGAAGATCCAGCTGATGATGCTGCAGTTTGCTCGTTACGAGATGTAGTAGATGACTTACTAAACGGACTCGAGTTTCCACTTCTACTTGGATGTGTACTTGCCAATGCATTGGTGTTTTGTAGTCCAAAGGATGAGGGTGAATCTTTTTGTTTACGCTTTGGAGAATTCTGTTCATTTGTTGCCATGGCAGTTCTGCGATCAAGGCTTGCATTGATCCAGTCTAATTTGTTGTGTATCCGTTCGCTTGGAGGTTCATCCGTGACGTTGGATTGTGCAAAAGTCGCTATTTGTTTGAAAAATGCAAATAGGCAATATGATATCCCCCAATATATTGTTAAATTATAAATATACGATAGACCAAAAAATCGCAACAGAATGCCAACATCACAATCAATAAACCTACATGAAAGCATAGTCGGACTAGATGAGGCGATTGGGGGTCCTAATACAGTTGTGGCAGAGTTTTTTTGTAGTTCATCAGGGTTTGCAATAACAAATTTGGTAGGCTGGGCATATCCTGTATCGACTGATCCAGTTTCAGAGTATTTGCGTGGTGCAGAAGGGGTTTCCACGTTATTTGCTCCTTGTTTTGCGAAAGATGGCTTGGAATTGTTAGCAGACGGTATATCGGGAAGGACGAGCTTATCTCTGAGCAATAGAAACGATAAATCTTGGCCACGCTGCTCTGCAACTCTCATAATCGGAATAAGGGGCTCTCCAGGGATAAGTACAGTTTCTATATTAAAAGTGTAAGTAATATAATATACAGTTCACTAGTGCATGATATACAGCAGTTTAGTAAACATAAAACAATGCACATCATACCTTGATTATTTAACACAGAGCACAGTGAATATTCTACTTCTGCAGAAGGTTGCATTCCAAAACTTAGCAGTGCAATCTCGATTGCATCTTCGGCCTTTGCACCGCGAGGAATGCCAATAGTCCGGTATATTCTTTTTTGTGAAGGCAAGTCATGGTATGCAATGCGCATCGGACGGAGAGGACCATCGATCAGTTCCTGCGACTTTTTATTGATCAATACACGAATCAAACTATCGTCTGTGATGCGCACTGTGCTAACATTTCCACGAAATCCATAGGACTGGGATACTTTTGAAAAATCGCCAATGCCAGGAAGATTCTTTTGTTTAAGAGCATCAAGCACCTTGAACACCACCTCGTTGTCATTTAGTTGACGCTCTGTATGAGATCAATTTGATTAATACACGATTGTAAGTATCCTAGCAATAATAAAGTGTACAAACCCAACAGAATAGTATAAATATACAAAAGCAGTAAGTACTTACGAGAGTCCATATACAAGACGCTGATATAGTAGTCAGCTGGGTTTGCTCCTTGCACTCTAAACTTTTTCAATGCACCATTGACTAATTCAGATGCAATCATGGTCTCAGTAAAGGCTACACTTTTAAATGTTGCATCCAGATTTACATTTCCTGCAAAGATTCGAAGAACATTAATGGCGTTTGGCTATATGTAAATTATATCATGAAAAGGATAAAAACAAAAGTTGGATCAAGTGCTACAACGATTCACAGTTTGAGATTCCTCCAAAGCACTATAAACACTAATATTACCCTTTGAGAAGAATTCATACTCCCACTATTTGAGCCTGATTCAAATGCAGGGTTTCTGTTGACAGAGCTTCCTCTCGGTGACACCATAATTTCTCTTTCGTTAAAGCGAGGTTTTCCAGGTGTACCACCATTGAAGCTACTGGGTGGTCTAGGACTTGGAGCAGCAGATGCAGAGTCATCTAGATTGCTATACGATCTGTATGAAATTGGACTGTTGCTTCCAGAATTTAAACTAGGACTACGTTCAGGCTCTTTTTTCCTAAACAGTTTCTAAAATACACATTGAAACCGGGTCAGTCAAATCAAAGCAGTATTTGAATCTATAGACTGATGAGAATGAATGCTTACCTCCCATAGTTTAGTTTTTGATGATCCTTGGCTCGAATCTTGAGATCGTCCAAGAGACCTATTACCATCATTACCCATATATGATCTTCCACTTGAAATTGTATCGAGTGATCCAGTCGATGCCGAAACAATTTCATCCTCTGGATTATACTCATACTCGTAGTAAGGATTGTTTTCACCGTTTCTAGCGTCATTTCCATCATCTGAACCGTATTCCTCAAAGATTTCGGGAGCTGCTGCTGAAAATTGGATCCGTTGTGGTTTCTTGTGCATAGAAGGTGCTTTGGACTGCTTATCAACATCCTTGGCAGACGCATGATCGATATTCCGCTGGCCATTCAAACGAGCGAGTCGTTCGGTTGGTGTCTGTTGATATTATTCAATAAAGCAGTATTTTGAAACAATACAATGCAATCAGTCAATCGACACCAGCCTGATTGTGTAGAAATCCAACTATTCCAACAAGCTGCAAGGATTTAGCAACGATAACGATCTGCAAGACTTTACCTCCACATTCTCTGCTGGAATATATCCAATCTATAAAAATCAATCAGACAGATGAATGTTGATTTAAAAAGTTAACAAGAATGTCTGAAACATGGTTTCTAAATCCGTTGATATCAAACACATCCAAATGACAACTGCCATTCCGTTGAAGATGGGCTCAAAAGTCATTGATTACAGCTGATATGAATTCAGAAAATACCTCTTGAGTCTTGATGCATTTGACTAACCACCAGTACGAATTGCTGTCGTCCAATAGTTCCAACGAATCGCCCTTGAGTACGCAAACTTGACCTTCAAGGTTGGCAACAAATGTATGAAGCGCATATATCAAACTGTAGTCGATATCCGCCTCTGATGCAATGGGCATGAGAGTGGGTGATTCTGTAGCATATTTTGAGTCACCCGAATTACTGCCATTCACATTCCCACCAGCGGTCTTTGTGGTTGAGGATGTGTTTATTTTGAGCCGACTGTCTTGCACCATGTGAGGCTTGAAATGTTTTACGTCGCATTCACATAAAATGGATTGTCGAGTCTGCAAACTGTCGATGTTGGCGTCGCAACAGAATTCGCGACTGTTTTAATGATTTTATTGAAATGGTTTTTGTAATGAATTCAGTCTTGGAATTGCTGATTGAATCGTGTATGACTTTCAAGTTTAAACAATCCATTTCAGTACTAAAGCCAGTGGTTTGGACTTGTAAAACTCGCTTTAAACTGTCGAGCGTAGTTTATCTGTTTTTGGCGTCTGCTCAGAATTTGGCCAAAAAACCAAATAATAGTCACGTGTTTTTTAGTTTTAACTGGCCATCCGTTCAATATTTTTTTCTTTGCAAAAAATTCGAGTTTGGAGTTGATTCTGTCTGGATAATCTAGAAAAATATCATGAAGTTGGACTACAAGGTAATGGCTTCATATCAACAAAATAAATTTGAACGATCGATGTTTACTTTGATTTGAACTATAGTTTTCCAACTTGTGTGGAACAGTTTACAAGGCTGGAAATGTCGTTTTTACTCCAGATGGTAATTCGCTTGTATCGCCTGTTGGTAACAGAGTGTCTGTGTTTGATCTCGTAAAGTATGTATTCATAACAAATGGACGGTTGATTCTTGTATATTGCAATACCAATTCTTGTTTCTGTCAAATTCGATCAATCTAATGCCATGCTCGTATCTTTTGTAATATTTAGCAACAAATCATATACCATGCCATTTGAAAATCGTAAAGATATTACACGGATCGCACTCTCTCCAAATGCAGCACTATTGATTACTGTCGACGGAGGTAGGCTTGCTACGCTCATTTGTTTGAATCTTCATATAATAACCCATGATACATTCTATCTAATGCTAAACTATTGCCACATTTTTAGATGGTCGGGCTCTGTTGATTAATTTCCAAAGACAAGTTGTTCTTCATCACCATAATTTCAAAGCAGCTGTTTACGATTTATCGTTTAGTCCAGATGGACGCTTTTTAGCCGTTACACATGAAAATCAAATTCATATTTGGAAAGCACCTGGATTTACTCTTGAATTCGCTCCATTTGTTTTGCACAGAGTGATTACAGGACACTACGATCTTGTCACGGCCTTGTCTTGGTCTGCAGACTCGCGCTTCATTATTAGCTCAAGCAAGGATATGACAAGTAGAATTCATTGCATGAATGCCGAAGAGGCTTTTACTGGAATCGTACTCACTGGACATAATGATACTGTAATCGGCGCGTGGTTTTCCAAAAGCGGTAAATCTATTTTTACTGTTGGAAGAGATGGTACACTCTTTGAATGGACAAGAAACTCTGGATCCTGGAAACTCTCTGAAAACGGTGATGACTCTGCAACTGAAGACGAAATAGAAAATGAAGAAACCGATGGTAAGTCGGTTAGCAAGCGACAAAAATCAAATAGTGGCAAAGGTGTTCGTGTTAAGCACTGGAAAAGTTCACACCGTCACTACTTTAATCAAAACCATGCCAAGATTGTTAGTGCAACGTTTCACGCCGCATCTGGGCTTCTTTCCGTAGGATTTGACTCTGGAATATTTGGTATTTGGGAACTTCCCGACTTTACCAATATTCACACTCTTAGGTCAGTTTCATAGTTGTCACTATGCACTTCTATCATGCATGTCGATGCTAGTATTAAACTCACGACTACCAATGGTTTTGTATATCTTAGCATTTCACAAAAAAAAATCAATACTATCGCGGTCAACTCTACTGGTGAATGGCTTGCCTTTGGTTCTGCCAAACTCGGTCAATTGCTTGTCTGGGAATGGCAATCCGAGTCCTATGTACTGAAGCAACAAGGTCATCAACATGACATGAACTCCATTTCATACTCTCCCGACGGACAATTTATTGCCACGGGTGGTGATGACGGCAAAGTTAAGCTATGGAACACGCAGACTGGTTTCTGTTTTGTTACTTTTACTGAACACTCGGGTGGTATTGTTGCTCTTGATTTTGCCAAGCGTGGTCAAATAGTATTTTCAGCTTCGATGGATGGAACCGTTCGTGCATTCGATCTTGTTCGATATCGTAATTTCCGCACCTTTACTTCACCCAAACCGGTACAGTTTTCATCTTTGGCTGTCAACACCAGTGGTGAGATTGTATGTGCAGGCAGTTCGGATTCGTTTGAAATATATGTTTGGTCGGTGCAAACTGGCAGGCTGCTGGATATTCTTTCGGGTCATGAGGGACCTGTAAGCGCACTTGCATTTTCAATGGATGATGTATTGGCTTCATCTTCATGGGACAAGACCGTTCGTATCTGGGATATTTTTGCTCGTGACAAGCAATCAGAGATATTCGATCATCAGTCTGAAGTGCTCACTCTTGCCTTTACACCCGACTCAAAATGTATTGCTACAGCAACACTTGATGGCCAAATTTGTATATGGGATCTGAATCTTTCTAAACAAATCACTACTATTGATGGTCGCAAGGACATTTCGGGAGGTCGTGGATCAACAGACAAGATAGCTGCTGCAAACTCTGCTTTTGGCAAGAATTTTACCTCGATCTGCTTTACAGCCGACGGCTCAGCCATTATTGCAGGCGGCAACTCAAAATACGTATGCATCTATCATGTTGCTAGTCAATCGCTATTGAAAAAGTTTCAAATTACGCACAATCTATCGCTTGATTCGATGCTGGAAATGCTAAACAGCAAAAATATGACCGAGGCAGGACCAATGGATTTGATTGATCAAACAGCTGAGTTGAGTGATCTTGAAGACCGGATTGATAGATCACTTCCAGGAGTTGCATCAGGAGATAAATCACTGCGACATACACGTCCAAGTGCACGTACCAAGGGTGTAAAATTCTCGCCAACAGGTCGGTCATGGGCAGCTGCGTCCACTGAAGGATTACTGATCTACTCTTTTGATGAAAAAATTATGTTTGATCCCTTTGATCTTGAAATCGACATCACACCTGAAACAATTGATGCAGCAATGGGTCAAAAAGATTGGGCTCGTGCTTTGGTGATGTCGTTCCGTCTTGGTGAACAAGCATCTATTCAAAAAGTTTACGAAACTATCCCAGTAGTAGATGTTTCGCTTTGTGTAAGAGAGTTGCCATCCAAGTACCTTGAGCGTCTCATTCGGTTTATTGTTGGATTCATCGACACGAACCCAAGATTAGAGTTTCATTTGGAATGGGTGACATGCTTGGCTACACACCATGGTAGACATCTGCAGGATCGAATGAATGAGTATGCTACAATTTTGAGAGGACTAACCAAAGTTCTTCAAAAATCGTTTGATGATCTTTGTAAAGTGTAAGTCATGATGTGTACAAGTGTTTGTGTTATTCCTATTAAACCCTCTAACGTTTATCTTGAATTATGCATTTCTTTAAATTGCTAGGTGTGCGGATAATACATACCTCATGACTTATTTGATTGATAAGTGTGATGCGTCGATTGAAGCCAGCAAGCACGCTTTGACTGACGGAGACAATGCATTGGACATGGATGTGACTCAAGTTGGTATGACAGATATTGGGTTCTAAAATAAAAAATATATTATACTTTTACAAGCCTATTCACGTAAAACACGACATTTTTGTATTTGGGTTTCGGTGATTGTCTCGGAAACAATAGTCTATTGATTGTCTTTTTACTAGACATTGACTTTAATACACCACACCGTTTACCATCTAATACAATCCAACCATTCTCTTTTTCAATCGGCATATATTGTAGGAATATCAGATTCATCCAGATATCGAGTCGAGTTGTTTTTAACACTCGTCAAGTTCTTGATGATTGATTTGACGTGAATACGGCTATTATCAACAGTCTTGACATCACTGTTTGTCAGTATTAAAAATAAATGACGAGTTTCAATACCAAAAGGTAGATAGTATTCATTTTACTTTAAATCAAGTTGGTCAAACTGCAAAAGCAACTGGCAGGTTTGTTCCAGAAATAAACGTATGATGGCTAGAAACAAGAGTCAAACGTGCTCAACTCCATATTAGATATCAAAAACAACTTGTTATGTCACCTAAGCAGAAGCAACAGCCAATTTTTTGAGATGCTCCATAAACACTTGGAGACTAACATCATCCGTGGGAATGGCCTGGCCACCACCGCCACCATAAGCACCACCAGATTGATGGGTTGTGGAAGGATTGACTTTAGAAAGCAAAAAACGAGCCTGAGAGCCTCCTTGGTCAGTATCAATATAACGAGGGATAGGGAAACGATCCGAAAGTAGTTCCTGTGCATCACCTTTAGGTACTTCCAACATAGTTTTAAAAGCCACATAGGTAGGATCTTCGTGATATTTCGCCTTTCTCCATGCTGCAATCGTTTCTCCGTGCCAAATGAGAATATGAAAGTATGTGTCGAGGAGCAAAATTACATTGGGTTGCATCGACACCGAGTCCAAGAGTACAGGCTGAACAGGTGCATCCATGCTATACGAAGTAAGTGTAGGTTGAATCATAATAAGCGAATTATTCACATCCTCACGATTCAAAATGTGTCTGTAGTACGCGGTTTCATCGGGACTGTTGTTGAACACTTGTAAAAACTGACTACGTCGTAAATGGAACATAAACTGCGGGTAGATGGAAAAGTTTGGAGCCAGCTGGAATGAGTTGGGATCTTCTTTGTGAAACGTGGCAAATCTCTGGCATAAACGAATCAGCATGCGATCTAACCAGCGAAGAACATCTGGCCCATCGTCCACCTCAGATTTGAATGCTGCAATTCTAGCCATAAGTACTGCAGATGCTTCCTGATCGAATGCAGCCGGGATAGTGGGTGAAGTAGGTTCAGTCCACACACGAGGAATAGTTGTAACCTTGAGACGGAATTGACCGCTAGAGTGTTGGTAGAGAGTAACAAACTGAATGACACCATATGTGCCTGGCTGGAAGGATTGTACCTGAGTAGCCACCTCAAAGTATACAGCGCAGCTCGTTCGAGAAGTAATACCACAAAATTTCCAGGCATTCGTGCCAGCAATACCGATTTCTGTTTCGCCAACACACGCGCTCTTCTTGTTGGCTGAAATGGCAGGACCGATCAAGCCGCATACTTTGAGTTCTCTAGATGTCTGGACTTCCAACGTGGCATTAAATCCCATTTTAAGAAATCCTTCCGAGTCTTTTGTAAATAGCCGGTTGAAAGACGCCTTGAATATACTAGTGTTGAAGGCGTCGGAAAGAACCATGAATCCATTTGTTGTATTTACTAAAGACTTCATCTCCATAAGACCAATCTGATCCAAACAGCCAGCAAAAACATCAACCACAACACCCTTTTCTGTACAACGCTTGGCCATAGACTCGTAAAACTTGGTAGCCTTTTTCCAATGTTTTGCAACATCTTTTTCAAGATCATTGTGGGATCTCAAACGCTCACGAAGCTCATGGCCAACAATTAAGCCAGGACCTTCGGTGCATGCACCACCTAGGAAAAGCATGATGCGTGCACCACCATTGAGATAAGCAGCCTAAGCACAACAAGCATTTAATTATAAGGTTAAATTTAACATCTGTGTCTAGTATGGCCTTGAATGGATAAAGAGCATTTGAAATGATCAGTTCATGACTGTGTTCTCACCTCAATCAAACCCACAGCAACACTCAGGGCAGTTCCTGTACAGCGAAGTGGTCGACGATCGTTTGCAACAGGCCAGGGATCTTGCTGGAGCTGTTCCAGAATATTAGTCAGTGCAAACTCACACTGAGAAACGGGTTGTAAAAACCTAAATTCATTGGGTAACGAGTTAGCAATCTACTATGAATCTGCTGGTGAATGTACTGTAGTTGAATATATCGACGCCGGAATGTACCTGCTGTAGCTGGCAGCTTGAGGAGGAGCGGGTTGTCCAGGACGAACAGGTTGTTGAGGTTTGACACCACCAGTCATGCCAAGCATCTCTTGGATCTGCTTTCCTGTGTGATCTTTGCTTCCACGAAACACATACGATTTAGGACAGTCTGAAAATCCAAGTTCGTGGATTTGAGCCTATAAAAGCCATGTTTGACCATTAATTACAAAAAGCATGAAGCAGTCAAATGAGTACGAGAGTTCAAGTCAAGAACAATCAGATGTGATGCATCTTACCATGGTACCAAAGGTAATCAATCCAACCAAAGCATGCTGAGGCAGCAAATTAAGACTGACAATCAGCGAGTCGCGAAGCGCTTTAAGATCCTCTTCGTCCAGACAAGTATCGACAACGTATAGAAACACAGGAGGAGCGCCAGGATTTTTGTTCAAAACGTACTCAATGGACAGATACTCCTGCATTAGCTCAAGAGGCATTTGGCTAGGACTAATATTGGCATAGTGTGGTGGCAGTTGATTTCTCTGCAGACAAAAAGGGCAGATCCAGAGCTTTCCTCTAAAATCAATTTGACTGACATTACAGCAGGATGAATGGATAAAAGGGTGTTGACAAGCACATGGTAACCAATGATCAGTAATGCACGTTCAGATACCAACACATGAATGACGGAGAGAACAAGTCAACCATGTCAGAGTTGGGTTAAACAGAATCCAATAAACTAAGAAGCCGAGGGTTCAATGGACCAGTCATGACACAGACGCTCTTACCAGCATGGATTGAGAACAGCTCTACAAGTCTTGCAGGTGACTGGTTCGTATGGAAAGGCTTTGACACCTTCTCGTTCCTTCAAAGGAGTGTACATGACTCCGATAGGAACAACCATGCGAGTAGCTTCGATACGAGAAGTGGGCCATGCATTCCAAGACAAACGAGCGCCAGTAGCATCCTAATGCATTGAGTTGTATTCAGTATAATAATCAAGTGAATGTTTCTTTATAAAAGTTCTTGCTTTAGCATGACTAGTAGCAAGATAACAGCAGTATCGATACCTCGATCTCCTCAAACGAAGTCATTGTTTATTCACGTAAAACAGCAATAATCAAATCGAAACAATCTCAAGAAAGTGCAATCTTGACAATTTTTAATATGAAAAACTGTATGAATTTATGGCTTGATTCTCATTCTCATTTCATTCTCATTTCATCTAATTTCATTCAAATACAATCACTTTAAAAGATAAAATATTATTTGTTTATGCAATCCCAAATCGTCCTTTAAAAAGTCCAGTTTGAAATGGTGCAGACTGTCGTGCTTGACTCGTTTGATCCGATGGATCTGGCTTGGGATCAGCTACAAAGGATGAATCAGGTGTTTCGGGTGTTTCCGTTGGCAATGCTGGTTGACTCTTGGCTAGATTCATGCTTGGTGGAAGAGGTTGAGGATCAAAACTACTACTGCTCATCTTGCTGATCATCACATTGGCACCTTCCATGACTGCAAGAATCACTGCTCCCACAGTGGCAGACAGAGCCATTCCTCGTGGACCTGATCGTACTGCAAGAACTGCTCCTGTAGCTGCTCCTGCAATGATTGGATTCCATCCGTCTTCTTTGGCTCGCACATCGGCCAAAATGCAATCAAATGTGTTGAACAAACCTGACCATACCGCAAAGTTGCCTCCTGCAATGGGTGCTCGTGCCTTGATAGAACTGATGGCTCCTACCCATCGCTCTCCTTGAGGTGAGTTTCTGTACCCTTTAAACCCATGCCAGAACGTACCACCAATGGCTCCCATCGAGAATCCAATACCAACATCGCTGACAATATTGTAAGGACAAGGATCTCTTGTGTGGTCTGCTGAATGATCACCTTCTCTCATACTATGAATTGGCCTACTTTAAACTAGATTTATATAGAATCAAGGCTGAAGCCAAGTGCAATAGTCGCTTGTTGATTGTCAGGTTCAGAATTATCGAATAAAAAAACCTTGAAAAATAAACGATCAAATTATTCAATCCAGTTTGCCATCAATCATGTCGGCCATTCCTAATAGTAATATTTATATTCAATATGACTCTTATTCTGCACATGAATTGATAATCGATTCGTCTGCTCGTCTTTGAATTCTGTTAATCCAACACTATCCACTTGCATATGAATTATACTAGTTGCCACTGCTGCTCTACTCACATTTATACCCAATGATGCTGAACCCATTGTCAAGTCAATGGATTACAAACTTGGAATGCGTCAGTTTTTACTGGACTATTCAACAGGCAAGCATCAACAATCAAACTATAAACGGCTTCAGTGCTAATCTCAACTTTCTATTTCAGGTGCATACACTCTCATGACAACTGCCAATCGCAATCGTATTCTTTTACTCACAGAACATATTGTACGACTGGCACAGTCTGCATCACTCATTCAATTTGGTGTCTCGGATGCAGAATCAGAGGAATCCAGTTCAATCACTGAAACTATGTTTCCTGCTCGAACTCCAAATTGGCTGAGATCCCTTGTCATGGTTCCTATTAAAAAAACAATGGAAGATTATTTCAAACAACAGCCTGTAGGTGAGGCAAAAATAGCTGTTATTGTTGCGCTATCTCAAGATCAGGTGTGTAGAGCCAACGAGCATTCTTTGAGTTTAAACTGTTTTTAAATCCATTATCGACAAATTGCTAAATTGATGTTTTAAACCTGCTTTCCACTACAATTTGTTTTGTTGGACTCTTGTGGATAGAAACTGTTGATTGGGGTTCACTGTGATGCCTTGAATCCACCAGATCTCACTCTACCATGTAAAGTAGCAATGTTTGGAGCTCCAAGAATCAATCCCCGTGCAAAAATCACATCATGGATCACGTAGGTTCAAGTTTCTAAATTCACTATAACATACCGATGCCATTGAAACATATTTTGCGTCTTTTTTGACTTGAAAGTTGGATATTTCAAAATGTATTTAGAGATCGCAAGTATATTGAAGCTCTGCAACCACAAGGGTATCATGAGAGTATTTTGATTGACGAATCTGGGAATATCTATGAAGGAACAACCACCAATCTTGTTGTTTTGCTGATGGACAAGTGTGGACATCCTGTTTTGCTCTCAGCACCTAAAGGTACAATTCTTGAAGGCACTGTTCTTGGCCTGGTTAAGAAAGCATGTCAAAATCTGTCATTGGAATTTCGCAGAGAGTTTCCAAAACTAGATACTATTGAACACTGGAAAGGAGCGGCTATTTTAAGTAGGTTGGTCCATACCATAACACTACTAGCAACTATGACTAACTCTACTGATGCATAGATGCTGCTCGAATCATGTCTCCTGTTTCGACTGTGTATATACAAGGGTAAGCTGACTGGAATCGACCACTGAGATCAACCACTGCATGGAAATGTAAATACCAGATATTGATACAAACTTTTTTGATTGCATGTTTTTATTTGAACAATATAGTCTAGAAACTAGTATTCCAGTACATCATGATACAATGATCGCTTTGTCTAAGGAGATTCAAACCCTATTGTATGCTTCAGAATAACGAATAAAGCAACTGCCGAGAACAACAGCCAAATCAATAATGCAAGACGCGTTATTTCAATGGTTGATGTTTGGATGAAGCTTTACATTTGTGTTTCCTATAGTCCGCGACTATTTCTTTTGTTAGTTTAACGGGATATATATATGGAACCCCAATGTATTCAAACCCAAAAGCAAGACATTCTTTATAGACTTAACAACAAAATCAAAGCAGGCAGTCTACCTTGTGCTAGTATTGAACACCTAGACATGTATGCAACCGTGATACCGTCTCGAATTCCTGAAAGTGTTTTGAATGAAACTCAAACAAAGCATATGGGCAAACCTGCACGTCCTCTAATGAGCTTCGTACCATCCTTGTTGCCTCGACCTGTAGACTCGCGTGAACAGTATATCCAGCGGTTGCAGCAACGCATCCATGACATGCAGTCTACTAAGCCCAATCAACACCAGACATTGTATCGCTTACAAGAGAAACAGAAACAACAGATTTATTTACATCCGGTATTTCAATCAAATTTGCAACAACCAGATCAGGTGTCTGGACAACAGGGGTATGCTACAATCACGCAGCGTCGTGGTCGCAACACATCACAAGTCAATGCAAGCAACACATCTGCTTTAGAAACTACCAACCCATCAACATGTTTTGAAAGGAATGCATACACCTATGGCTCTAGTCGAGAAAATGTGAATACACAATCATCAATGGGAGATATTCCTCACAAGCAACCCTCTAAAGCCACACCACCTCGACTTCCAGCACTGATAAAACAGCAACATCAAATTCAAAGACCCTACAGCTCAAAGGTTCCAGTTACAACTACTCCATTGAATTCATCCACTTGTGAACCTCAAAGTCGAATTCGACTGAATCACGACAGACGCGACGTTGACCACGAAGTCTGTCAAAACAATCCAATACCAACTCGACCACAACAACAAAAGTCGTTGAAGCAATCAGTAGAAAAGCATACCATGCATCAGCACTCATTCAAATCTGCCCCATCTGCTCACTACAAGTTTACGAATTCGGTGATTCAGCCCATTCAATTGGGTTCAATCGTGTCAAATGAACCTCTTGTTGGTAAAGACCGTCACATTCAGCCTATGAAACATGACACGGAACAGGCTACATTTCCTGAATATATGGAGATTGGTCCAACACAACAATGCGTGCATTGTACGCGATCGTTTACATCAGATCGAATAGATAAACATATGGAGTCATGCAAGAAACTATCGCAAGGGCAAATTCGACGAAAAGTGTTTGATCCTACAGTAATGCGAACTCGAGGTACAGAGGCTGAAGTGTTTTTGAAACAAAAATCCGTGAAAAAGAATGTGTTGGGTATTGCAAAAGGTGCTTTTGCCATGGACGAAACAAGTCAATCGGATAACACTTCAAACTGGAGAGTCAAGCATGGTATGTTGGTTTCCAACTGCAGTATTTATATCGATTTCCATAACATTGAATATTGGAATATCAATGCTTGATATTTGAAGCATCTACCCAAAACATTATGTGAAAACTGATATGTTGAATGCTTATTTATTGGGCAATACCTATAGAACAATTTAGACAATCATTGATTGAAGCACGAATGGTATCAAAGTTTTTGGCTAAAGGTGGGAAAGCAAAGGATCTTCCTCCTACAGCTCCAGCAGTCAATACAGGTAAGCCATGTCCATCTTGTGGTCGAAAGTTTGCCGAGGCGTCATGGGAGCGACATACAGGTATATGCGTCAACCTCAAGCATGGACCGCCAAAACGAAAAAAATAGGATTCGTTGAGTAAAAAATTAGTAAATAGAGCTGTAGACTGCATCAATGATGTGTTACACTTTTAGATTTGTTCCAGGGATATTTACGATAAAGACTCGATCACCGAATGTGCCTGTAGCATGGTATATTAAATCTGCAAGTCCCGAATTCCACCAATCTTGTGTTGAAAAACAGTTTAATAAAAACGTTCAATTTAAAATGTGTCTTGTTAATTACATTCAGCACTTTACACATGGATCTTACAGATATTGCAAATGGAACAATAGCATTTTCGGCGTTAGGAGATTTGCATAGCCATGCATGTCGTCGTGACTTGTGCCAGAGTAGAATCAGTCTGTTTGTGCATGCATGTGCCCAAGACTCGCCTAAACATGGCAGTACATTAAATTAGTTAAATATACACTCAATGCATAAAACTGTTGTTGTGAAATACCAAGATTCAACTTTACCGAGTGCTGGAACCATTAATGCAGACTCTCCATCTGTTCCTTTTCCAATAATTCGGGTAGTCATTTGGTTTGTAACAACAATCTGTCAAATTCAAAACATGGTAATTGCATAACCAAATGAGTTGATATTGGAATTTGATTTAAACCGTTCAAGGCAAACCACGATATCATTAAATTCCTACTGCAATATCAAACGTCTCGGCCACTTGTCGAAGCGTCTGGGCCATTCCAGTTAATATCCGTGACCGCAACGCCAGATCTCGATAAGCATGTCTAAAATGCAGAGCAATGCTATCAATCACAATCAACTTAAGTCCAGGATGTGTATGGATGTATGATTCCAAATTGTTGATGATATCTACTTGTTCCTGCTGTGAAAATACTCTTAGAATGTTTACACTATCTAATACTTGAGGCAGATCCATCCATGACGATCGATCTAATAAAATGCACAACATAGAGACCAACAGGAATAAAGTTTAAGATCAAACACTCATGAATTGTTTTTGATCATGAACATACCATCGATTGAAGTGTTGCAGAAATCAACAGTAGCTCGAGCAATGTCCTGAAATCGAGCAGCGGAGAAGCTGCCTTCGGTATCGATATAAAGAGCAGATCCACCTAGCCCACCAAGGATCCGAGGTATTTGAACGTTTGCACATAGTTGCATGCTAAGAATAATATGAAATGAATCCATTTGAATACACAGATAGTGATGAGGATGAAATCTATTTTGAAGCAGTATGAGATTGGAGTGATCAACTCTGACTATTACCATAACTGAGTCTTTCCAATGCCAGCCATACCACAGACTTCAGTGACCTTTGCAGTAGGAAATCCAACTCCACCATAAAACATTTCATCGATCCGACGACAAAAGGTAGCAACACCAAACGACTGCTGTTCTCTCTCCAGAGCCTCCAATGCAGACACTACTGTTTTGACTGATGGTTTGTATTAGCAAATCAGAGTTTGTTACAATATATTCTACTATGCAGTTTATTACACACTCGATCCTTTTCTTGTAGATTGCATTCAACTAATTGACAAACGAGAAGAAACTGAAATGATTTTAATAATTAAAAATGATTGTTGGAATCCAATGTCTTGACTATACAAAAGCTTATTTCTGAATACAAAACATATGAATTCTTCAAGTGAACTTTATCAAATAACAGTTATTCAATCGAGAACAGACAGGATTTATCTCGCCATTACTTGAATTCACCCAAATTATTGGCTTTCATGGATCAACCATCTTATAAAGATAAACTTGAGTCTGTTAACTCGGACCATTCATTGAAAGACTCTTCTGCTGCTCTTACATCGCCATTACAGGAACAAAACCTGTGGAGTCATGCTGAAGATGCAATTGCCAACTCTGCGTTATTACTGCAGAGTGTTGCTGCTAAAACTGGATTGTCTTCTGGGTTGCTGTCAGACAAAACTGCATCACATGTGCTAGGCGCTGTCGATGGTTCCAAAACAGCTTCTCCTATTGGGTATGCTGGATTGATGTTCTCGTATAATCCTGTTCTCTTGTCCATGTCGCATGTGTCGTTGGCCATCTGCAATAATTCTATTTAACTCCTGTTTATATTCTAGATCTAATTCTCAACGTTCTCATGATGGGTCTAGTGAGTATTGCTTATCTATCTTGGTACCAACTCTGAATTTGCTATCTGTACTGATTTCAACCTTGTTTGCATCAGATACTACTGTAGCTGGTATAACAACCGAACAACTTTATAATCAGATTGACAGGTATAGAGAAAAACTGGCAAATGGCATGCGGGAGTTTAAAAAGGTAGATTCCATTACTGGCTCAATTCCATGTTGATGATATGCTTCATCTCAAGTACATTCATTGCTCTTGTATTTGCTATTTTAACCGTGTGTTATTTTTAGGTCGAGGCAGAGAATGAACAGTTGAAATCAGAAGTAAGGACTATAAAGGCAGAACGATCTTCACAACGATTGGGTGAATCACCAGAGGATTTTGCTGCTCTTCGCTCCAAGATTCAGGTTCTTGAAAAAGAACTCGGGCAAGTGCGGTTCAATGCCAAACTCAAGATCAAGCAATTACAAAAAGAGATTGAACAGTCAAATAATAGTTTTGATTCTGCCATAGGATCACCAGCTAGAACAACTTCAAAATCACTCAGTTTAAATGCTCCCCAAAATGAGGAGCAAATTAGAATCACAGAGTTGGAAGAGAAATTACAGAAAACAAATGAATCAAAAGACTTGCTTGAACAGCGTGTGGTAACACTCGAGTCAGATTTGAAAAACTGCAAAGAAACTGCCAAAGAAAAGTTGGAGCAATTGACACGACAGCACACTGCAGAGCTAGATGCCTTTCAAATCTGCACTCCTCAACCCTCCAAATTAGTTATTTCGTCATCAGAGGCTCTACAGGATTCGCCATCTCCATCTATAGTCTCGTCAAATAATACAGCTTCAGTCGACAACCTTATGCACGAATATAAAGAATTGAATGCCATACTGACGTTACTCGTGAATCAATACTTGCAGTTTGATCACTCTTGTAAGCTTGATCCAAACAATCATCGTAAAGTTGTCGAGTCCATCATTGAATATTTTGCAAAAACATCGTCTGAAACTATCGAGAAATGTCAGGATCAGTTGCTGTTGATGAACTCTGCTAATCAAGCTTTGCGTAACCGTCGCTCTTGGTACGCGGAAGCATCTACTGAAACTCAAAATGAACTACAACATCAGGAACAAACTCGTCGTAGTTCTGAAATCCAATCTCCACGATCAAGAAAATTCCATCAGGAATCATTAAACTCTATTGAATCGTCTGGCATACAGGAAGAATCTTGCACTCCAGAAACACATAAATTACTCTTGGACGAATTGGCACGGGAAAAAGCACAAGTATTGCAGCTTCAATTGGAGCTGAATGGGCAACAGTCAAGACAGAGCAAGACTGTTTCTTCCAGTGCTTCACAAGCCGATTTATTGGACTGGGTGCCAAAATTAACTGCTAATTCGGATGCTCTTGAAAAGGATCTAGAATATTTTAAAACTGAAGCCAAGCAGGCTTTGCAAGAAAAAGAAGTTCTTATTGCAAAAATAGGCGAACTAACCATTCTGTTGTCAAATTTAGAAAAATCTAAAGGCTCAGATCTAACTACTGTAAGCAGCGGTTACTTTTATTTTGATGTAATTCTGAACAAAATGGCCTTGTTTCCAACTAAATTATGTCATCTCTTGTCAATCATTTGCTTTAAAGTCATCCGCAGCTCAAGAACGAAACTTTATGCTAGAGGAGCAGGTATGTCTATTTTTTGGGTATATTTTGATGTAGTGTTGATTTAATTAGTTGATCTCGACTAATTTTGAAAATAATAGCTTAAAGATTTTCGGGTACAAATTGCCAACCGTCAACGAGAAATTGTATCGACTCAGGAGTCATTAAAGATCAAAACTGGTGAATGCTGCTGTTTTGTATAAGCCTATATCAAGTCATTATCTAAACTTTGCTTGATTGATTTTTGACATAATAGCTGAACATGAGAAGCTTCAAAAGGAATACGATGATCGCATTCGCAAAATGAAAGGACTGCTTCTTGCGGCAAACAAGAGTATGACAGAGAGTAAAAAAACAATTGCGCAGCGGGAAACTGAGGTGACTGAACTTAAGGAGCAGCTAGAGAAAAGCACAGCATCTGAAGTATTTTTGAGAGATCGTGTTGATCATTTACAGAGTATGTTTTTGATTCTGTACTGTTCATTAGGGTACTTTAATTTGCCACTCTACTGATTTGTGACTTACTTTTGACTGTTTAAAGAAACAATGGATCGCATTGGAAGTGAATCACAAGACGATAGAGATGCACGCCAAGTACAGCTTGACGACTTGCGGAAACAGCTAACATTGGCAAAGGCAGAATGTGCCAATGTTCAATCGGAATTTCAAAGTTATAAAGTCAGAGCGGCTAATGCACTCCAAAAATCAGGGAACGGTGCTACAGAAAAGCGGTTTACGGAACTGCAGGACATTTGTGCGCAGTTGACACGAGAAAAGACGTAATCAATGATTCTCTCTGATAATTTATTTTTGGATGAACGCTTTATATGCTCATGTCAAGTATTTATGGAATTGGTTTTTATTTTAGCAACTATGAGGAGCAATTGAGACACTTGCAAAGTCGATCTGCTGTTCTTGAAAGCGACTTGACAGCTGCCATAGAGCAAATCACTTTAGCAGACGCCAATACTCAACGGTTAAAGCGTAGCGATGCGGATATTCAAATGATGCGAGTTGAAATTGAGTCGCTTACTCGAAAACTAGAGTTTGAAAAAAGCTTACACCAGAATGGTAATATTTTGACATAGATTACGTGGATACACTATGGTAGTAAATCAAACAAATGGTAGAGACTCGACCTAATATACGTTTATTGGACCACTGTAGCTCTCAATTCAATCCATTTGGAAAATGCTGCCAAAATAGATGCACTAAAGGAGCAACACAAGAAAGAATTGGATGATTTGAAAGAATCACTCAAATCAAATGCTCTTGCTGATTTGACGACACAAAGCAATGTGAGTTTGCATTTCTACTAGACGCTTGATTTAAATGGCTTGCTATTTGATGCAAGTAAAGCCACGTTAAGTACTGTCAGGCTAAATCCAATACAAATATCTGTAGAGTTTGCACAAGGAAGTCGAAATACTTCGAGAACAGCTTGCACAAGCTCGTTCCGAGTTGGTGAATCAAACTTTGTTTGATACGCGGGATAGTGTGTCATCGAATACAATGTCACGGATATCTGTAGATGCAACAAGACAAACTTCTCATTTGGAATCATCGACACATGGAAATGTCATATCATCAGCATCTTCATTATCCCATTTGGTAGATACACTCCCGACTTTGCATCGCGGAAGCTTGGCCAACAGTTTTGGCGGTGTTACGTCATACAAGGAAAAGGAATCACAGCTGAAAATGGAGCAGCTGCAAGATATGCTCAATGATAATGAAGCCGAGATTGAGCGACTTCACAATCAAGAAAAGGTAAATTTTAAATTTTTACCATCAAAATCTGATTTTGTTTGATTTTAAACAGATGTTTTATACCACTTGGCTAGTTTTTGAAGGAGGAGCTTAGACGGATTGATCGAATGGACAAGCGTCAAGATCTAAATGTCGAATATCTCAAAAATGTTGTTTTATCGTTTATTGAATCGGACACAAAAGAGGTAACTGCACTGAAATAAACTACAAAGCAAACTCATGCTGAACTGTTTTTAATCCTAACACATATATTTTGTTGTGTATGCTGATGAATTTAAAGCCATTGGTTCCTATTATTGCTCAAATTCTTCATCTGTCGCCGGAAGAAGCACAACGTATCCAAAAAAAGGTGCACGTTCCAGTTGACGAAATCATACCCAGTTTTGGATTCTTTGGATAGGTCTAGCAGAGGCAATCAAATGACACGAAGCGGTGATCATCTCATTTGACAGATATACGCACAATAAGTATGCGTTGTGAATGTGCGTTTAGAATGGCCAGTCGATAGTCATGTACTCGAGTTTTGTCTGCAAGCTACTTTGTCAAACATTCCAAATTAAATCGGTTTTGGTTTGACGATAGTATGTATTGTATGCATACAAATATATATATTTAACTTGGTCTGCAAAAATATGTTTTGAACTTGTTGGCGTTGATGGTCTATGGTATTTGATTGGCAAACAGGCGTTCATGTAAGGTACGCGACACAGATGTTTATATAGTAGTATGTATATCAAGGGCTCAGCATCAGATATACGCTGTATTGCATTGCTGTTTAAGGGTTTGCAATGTGTAATAAAACCACTTGAAACTCGCATACAGATAAAATAAATCATCAGCCATAAGATGCTATGAGTGGGTAAGCAGAGCCTTTAGTCTTTATTTATAAATGCATATACACGCCAAGCCAAAGCAAAAAGTCTACTAATTCATAAAAATCATTGAAAATTAGCTTGGTTCATCTACAAGTATGGACGAGACACGAGATTCTTGTCGTGTGTCTTTGATTTGTTTTGATGATGATTGAACGGGATCGATTTTGACATGACTAGGCGATTCCAAAGTAGCAGGAACAGATGAGGGATATCCAGTATAAATGGATTCTTGACTTGCATGATGTATCGAAGAATCTTCATTCGATAACATTAAAGCAACACTTGCCACTCCTGTAGATGAACGCGATTCATACGGTATAGAGTAGTTTGACTTTGGTCTAAATGCGTTATAATCTTTGGTTCCAGCTAGTTCAGAATACGAATAGTCAGATGTCAAACTGTCCATATTATCATCGTCAACCGAATCAGAAATTATATTATGCAATGACGGGATTGTCACTGTATGACGGGTGGTTTCTTGACTAAATGTGCGAGCTGGCGGAGGTGGGACTATAAAAGAATGTTCGGCAGGCTTAGAAACGGATCTACAGAGGGGTGCATGTGATTGTATATTTAAAAGTTCAGAAACACAAGTTGTGAGCGGAGCATCTGTATGTACATGGGAGGTATCAGCCAAACCAAATGAAGCAGTTGAAGTTGGCTGATGCGGCATGGCATTATGTACAAATCCTGAAGACTGATCCGTCACCAACTCTAGCTGCGAAAGTGGTTGCGAATGCACGTTTCTTTGTTGTCCATGTTGTAAATGATCTGAAAATGGTGTTGCTAACAAATGAAAATGTGAAGGTAAAGGCGGAATTAATGAAGTTGGCTGTGCTGGTAAGTGCACGGTAGTCTGAAGAGGCAGTGACATAGGTGATTGTGAATCAGGTAATGAACAAGGATGCATATGATAGTGTGATGGCGGGGTAGGCGCTACATTGCTCAAAGTTTGATCTGGGATCGTATCACAAAACTGTTCCGAACGAGTAGAAGCTAGATTCCACCCGGTTGATGAGGAGCCAGTTTTAGTGTTATCGCTTTCATTGTAGATTGTTTCTTTTACACTGTCGTGATGCTGGTGTTCGTGCATTACAGTAGCTCCAACATCTGTAGAACTAACGACAGTCAAATGCTCGTGGGAATGCTGTGGTAGATTTTCAAGGCCCTGATATGATCCGATTGAGGACGAAGAAGATATAGGTGCATGAAAAAATCCATCCGTGGTTCGTTTTAGCGGATCCTCGGCATTCACTTGAGAAGAGATGGCGTATGCTGACTGTTTGACTCTATGTTCAGCAGAATGATACACTGGATGATTTGTGGGGGTAACTGAGCCATACTCATCCATATGTCGTGGTGCATTCAGCTCAGTCTTTATAGATGTATATGCAGCGTGTGGTGTAAAGCCTGAATGATCAAAATTCATACCAGTCGGCTTGTGTGGTGAAATGGACCGTGGAATAGGTGGAAAATGATGTGGAGCATCATTGTGTATAGATGAGTCGATAGCCATTGCTCCATACGGTGGCAATTCTGTAGGAGATGATATAGAGTGTGTGGCAGAGCGTGTAAATGATAGTGAAGTAGAGAGTGCTGTATGACTAGGTGTATGATGATCGTGCAAATGTGTTTGTCTTGGTTTAGAATCGGAATCAAGAAACTTCATTGGAGGAGTATGCCAATCATGAGCATGACCAGCAAAGGGCAAAGGTGTTTGTACCTGTGAATGCGACTGTGAAGCTTCATGTGGATGAAAATATGAATAGGGATGTGATGATGATGGCAGTACTGAAATAGGATTGTTGTTACTGGAACTACCATGACAAGCAATAGTTGCATCGCCCATTTTCGTAGCAGCTTCAATTTTGCTTTCTTTAGCTTCTTCGACTGCAGCAGTCTCTGTCATAAAAACTGCTTTTCCAATCGGCAGGATAGCATCATCCACTGAGTGGCCATTGTCAACAAGAATCTTATCAAAGTCAAGTTTCAGTCTGTAATTGTGATAATAATTGCGTACTTGAATGGCAGACTTGGTACCAATGCCTTTGGATATTGTGTCCCAGTTTCGACCGTACTTGGACATGCTTTTGAGAAATTCGCTACGTTCATTAACAGACCAGTACGAAACAGTTTTACGAAGCGCTTGATGCTGGTTAGAGTTGTCCAGCATCTCGCGATTTGGAGATACACCTTCGTCAATTACCTCTGATTCTTCGGCTGGATTCGTTGAATCGGCCTGTGCAGCAGCGATGGCGGAAATAGCATCCAAAGGAGGAGTATTAGATCGATCAGGGGCCCCAGAAAGCAAAATGGTAGAACTAGATATTGTCTTTTTTCTAGAACCTTTTCGTTTTGGCTTCTCTTGGTCGTCAACATTGGCTGGTTCAGTTACAAGAGTAGTCGAAAAAATGCCTAATACACCGTCTTTTTCTGGAGCATCAGTGACCGAGCTAGATTTTGTGGCATTCTGTAAAAAAAATGGAGCCGAGTTCATTCGTGACGCATCAGTGCCTTGGCCAGTGTGAGATATAGTAGCATTATCGTCGCCAACAGGTGCATCACTTTCCATATCGGTATTGTTTAAGGCGTTTAGTGGCGAAGACTCTTTGTTTAGATCTGATATAGAAACATCCGAGCTTCGTTTCCTCTTGCCAAAGGTGTTTGGCAAGTCTTTGCGCTTGTCCTTTTTGGATACAGACACAAGATCCTTTGGCTTACGCTTTGTTGGGAGCGCCTGCATAGATGCTTCAGAAGTATGACTAAAACCTTCTAAAGATTCACGAGCGACAGCTTCTTCTCCAACCTTTCGACGATGATTATTGTAAAAAGCCTTGCACTGCTCAGATGTTTTTGTACCAACCATGCTAGCCATAGCTTCGAAATTACGCCCGACAAAATCAAACGCATGAAGTGCTTTGGCCTTTTCAGCTTCACTCCAATTAGTATCCGAAACACTGGTAGAACTAACTCCTTCAGCCTGAAATGGTTGCTGGATCTGAGTTTGATTGTTTACCTGGCCCTGAGATGTTGGTGAGATGGCTATATTGTGAGAAATAACATCAGCGCTAGTGGCATCCTTTATTGCCAAAAGTCTATGTTTCTTGGACTTGATCGTTCCACTGGTCTTGTTCGCGTCAGCATCGTCGTCAGCAGTAGATTCGTTACCGCCCACATCACAAACAGAGTCCCATGTCGAATGTGTACGCACATGGACAATTTCCTCATTAGCCTTTAGCAGATAAGTTTTGAAGAAGCTTGGTGCAATTGACAAATTAATTTTTTCTTTTCTTCGCCTTCCACGACCAGCAACAGAGCACTGCCGTAATAACTGTTTAAATCGCAAATTGACCTTTTCACGGTAATAATACTGTATACAATTTGCAGTACTCTTGTGTGGAAGACATGCAGATATTTTTGAAAAGTTTTTTCCACACTGAGTGAGTTTCACGCGAAGAATATCTCGTTCTTCATCTGACCAACACATATTCATCTTATTGTTGAAAACAGCAAGATTTCCAGCCGGATCGTGAACTAGTCCATTGTTGTTAATAAATTTAGTGGAGGTGCGTAACTCCGGGCTAATAATCATATCTGGCTCTTTGGCTGATCGCTCCAACTGACGTTGCTCGGCTTCGTTAGTGTTGTTTAACTGGTTTAATACATTCTGCCAATCTGCTTCGGTACGAACAACATCTGAGTTGATCCCTGTACGACGAGTAGATCGACCCATTTGGACATGTGTAGAGCCTTGAGTAATGGAATTGGATGCGCCTGGGCCCATTCCAAGCCGACTACCATCTGCAGCAAAACCCTGATCATTCTTAGCAGCGTGCTCAAGCCGTTCTACTTTGGCCATCCATGACTCGTTGAGTTGCTCAAACTCATCCCTCAAATTAGCTTCTAAATTCATTTGTGCAAACATCTGGTTACGGACATGGTTAACAATATACGGTCGAATCTGATCATTCCGTTGTATATTATCGCGATAGAAATCATATGATGCAGGTGAAGAGGTTACTTTTGTAGCAAAATCCATTACACCCGCCACAATTTTATGACGAATAAACATGCGTTTTTTGAACTCGTGCGAGAGAGCTTGATTATCATGAAGCACTTTTTCAATAATAGACTCGTGCGACTGAGACTCGTTGCTGTCGTGAGAAACTGCACGAGCTCGGATATCATCTAGAATAAAATCAGAAAAGTAAGGTCTGTGCTCAATGGGAATTTTGCGTCGAGAAACAGTGCCAATCGAGCCAGCTTCATTTACTTGGCCCATCTCCTGATCCTTTTCTGTAGCAGATGAAACCTCCTCTGCAGCATTGGCAGCTTCAATGGCAATCTTGGCTCTGAGAGTGGCCAAAAGACGCTCATGGTTTGCTATTTCGTTATCTACATGCTCAATTTGCTCCTCGATATATTCATGATCATATTCATTTCCCTCTTCGTCCTCTTCGTCATTGTCAGATTCTTCAGAGGAGAGCTGTGGCTGAATTGTAGGTACTGATGGTCTGATCAATACTGGACGGACATGTTGCTGTGAAATCAAGCTATCCGATTTATGCTCCTTCAAATGATGCGGTGGTTCAGAATCATCATCTGTTGCAGAGTTTGAAAATGGCAGCTGTCTGGAATAAAAGGAATCATGGTGAGCATCATCCAATAGTAAAGGCGCTCCAGGAACAATCTCATCGGCACCAGAACGAGAACCCCGATCTAACGACTCAAATGTGTCATCGTATTCTCGACTAGACTGTCTGTTTATATGTGCTCCCATTGATCCCATCAAGGTAGGTGGAGTTTTGAGTGGCTTTCGATACATTGCACCAGTGGGCGATGAAGGGCGACCATTGGATAAAGCTAGATCTGGAGGAGGTGGTCTACCATACCCCGCTCGCCTATCATAAGGTGTGTAAGAGGTGAGGCTTGCTCCAGGTCGCCCTGACGGATATTCTCCAGGAGATCGGTGTGAAGGCGAACGAATTTTTGAAGGGTAGTAATCACGAGGTCCACGAGAAGAATACGAATCTCGCTCCCCATAGTATCTAAATGTCAAAAGCATTTGAAAGATGAATTTTAGTTTAAGCCCATAAAAATAAAATGACTGATTAGCCTTTGAAATACTCGACAGCTTACAATCTAAAGCCTTCTTCTCTAGGTCTAAAATAGCCTCTGGAATATGGGGAAGCAGGCGGTCGATCCAAATCTCGATCAAACCTGGCAGGTCTGTCCCGTTTATATGAGAGTAGCCATCTCTCATCATTGTCACGACCGGACCCTTGGTTTGTAGCTGAACGTTGCCATGAACCATTTCCTTCTCCAAATCTAGGACTTGCGCCATATGCTGTATCTCTATCTGGCCCACCTCTATATCCAGTGTTACCAAATCGCTCTTTCCGAATATGAGTCTTTAAAACAATAATAAAAATCAATTAGAAAAGGTCAAAGTTGGATTTGAATGGAGGGTAAAATACACATTCTTACATCTTTGTCTTGATTTCTTGCTGAGCTACCAGAATATGCGTTTCGATTCTTGTACATGGATGTCGAGTCTACTCCGGGATTAGTGGAAGAACCATGGAATCCAGTAAAACCTCCAGTTGATACAGTTGAGTTGGCAGCAACAGACTCTGTTGCAGAAGCAGATTGAAGTTGCCGGCGAGGTAAAAAGTCGGGAGAGTCGCTACCAATGCGAGCATATCTACTAGATCGTTTTGGATAATCATCCACTGCAGATCCAGATGCAGTTCGGCTAGAAAATGGTGCAGATCCTTGCGAATAACCTCGCTCATTGAAATTTGCCGAGGTAGATGATGGCTGCGTATTTCCCCCTCGATATGAGTGGGGTAGATCTTGACGAGCACGCTGAGATGTAGACTGGGATGGTTGTAAAGGGACATGTGGGCTCCTAAATGATCCATGAGATTCCGTATCTCTAGACCAGACATTAGGTCGAGTATAATCATCGCGGGGATGCAAAGGTTGTGCAGGTTGCTGCTGTCTATGAGGAGTAGATCTGGATTGAGAGTGGTCTCGCATCCTAATTTGAAAATAGTGTCAAGCCCTGTTGTGATTAATCTATGTACAAAAATACATATGTTAATGGTATTATTACAGTCGTATTCACATGAAATCAAACACTAGATAAGGAAGGCAAAGTACATAATATGTGCTCATTCTTGTATAAAATACTGCATGAATGTTCACATCACAGTTCCAGTAGATCACACACTTTCTCAGTTTCCAACTTTCCTTCATCCAAACATTAGGCGATTGGTATGAAGAAACAGTTACATTTCTAAAATGTGCAATCTTCTGAACTAGAACGCGAACGTATCTGGGAGTTAGAATACAGGAGTCTGTATAGAGTTCAACTAAAAACAGTTGAACCCAATATCTGGATTAAAATGAATGAATCTGGTCTCAAACATGGTAATTGTACAATGCATGACTGCAAAGAGGAGAATTAGATGATTTGATTGTGTGAGCATCACATGAAAGACGTTTTCTCTAAAAGAATCAAGAATATCTATTCAAGTCAGTTTGTAGAAAGAAGCGTAACGAATATGCAATCATTGTCTATTCCAAAGCAAGATAAATGCAAGTCCACTCTATGAATATGGCGGTAACTTGCTGGATGATTTTTAACTGAATATTAAATATCCAAAATAAATCAGCATAACAGAAACTTTATAAATAAACAGTAGGAATAGTAGCTGCTGTATCAGGAAGAGTATGATAATTCAGCAGATAGGATCAAGCCATACGCTGTTGAGCTTTTAGTAATGCATTTAGAACTGAGTGAATTTGGACTACCTTTAGATACAGTTGAAGTGTAGCAGCGTTTCAAATTAAAAACTTGGTATAAGCACAGTTCTGAGTAGTAAAAATAACCAATGATGTAGTAGTGAAGCAGCGACTCTGAGAGTACAAGTTGTTCAAGTCAGTGAGCAGTTTGAGTGCAGTTTGAATGCAAACTCGGCAATTTGCAAACCGCATATTTGGAAACTAGCCACCATTATTTGCAAAAATGCAGTATACGCCCGGTATTATAGTGGCCAGTATCCAATCGGGTCAACTCATTACTAGTGATGGATTAAACTCAACCCCACAAGTTTAAATAAAATATATTATTTGGCTCACAAGAACGATAATCTGAATGTCACTGAGTCGTCGCCTAGCAGATCGTACTAGAAACTTTAGCCCCAAATTCCAGACTGAGGACAAGATGACCGAGCACCGCATCTGCAACCGTTGCAGCGAGTCAATCTCATCATCATCCAAGAACATGGCGAACCATCTGTCCAGGTGCAAGGAAATACCGACGACCATTAGCTACGCGTCCGTTGCAGTCAGTGAGAGCAGCAATGTCAGCGTGTCTGTGTTCTCAGCAAGCTTGAGATCGCAGTGGGTTGTCGTGATATCACCAATGACTTGGACGCCGATCCAGTCTCGAGAATTTTGAGCAAAGCCGAACTTGAAAAGCAACATATGCTCAACAATTTGATGTCTGCCAACCAGTCGCCCAGCGATCCGGAAGCTGTAGCAGACTGGATTCACGCATGTTTTAAACTGTCATCCGAGTATTGGGCGGCTCAAGTCCTGCAACTGTATTCGCATAAAATGTAGCACTAAATGAGGATGCCAAAGCACACAATAAATAATATTCAGAGTTAATGGAGTCAGATTTTTGTCGTTTTGTGAAAACAATTCGTCATTGAGAGAAACCTTTATGGCCAGCAGCAAAAATGAAAAGTCGTAATCATTGCCATCAGTGTACATTATTATTTGCATAAATTTCACTCAATTACACTTTTGTGTATGATCGGGTTGGATTTTTTGTAAATATCGATATAGTATCTGCTAATTTAAATGGCAGGAGCATCCATCACTCGGATCTTCTGTATCACAACGACAATCTGGCTTGTTGACACGGCCAGCTTGATGATCTTGTTCCAACGGGATCCTCAGCGGTTCATCTATATAGTTTAAATGGATCTAAAACAATCGTGTAGTTTTACAAATAATCCAAGTTTTCAAAAGACTGCAACAGCAACCTGCTTGATGCCATCAATGTTTTCAGAGCATGATGAAATGGTCGAGTATATTTATATTTCATCCCTCGTGTTTAATTGTATGCTTTGTCACGAGAATAACAACCATTGGCCAAATCAAACAACTCTCCGTTCACGTGATAATGTCTGGTATTTTGTTTTCAAAATGTCGAGTCTTTTTTTGCTACGAACCACCGCTGCGAATTCCCACAAGGACGGTCTATATCTCCAGCTAAAAAGGAAACATGTCTTCTTCGTATGTCGTTCCCAGTAAGAAACTCGGTCAAGAGGAGACCGTTGAACCCACCATTCACCGCATCCGTATCACCCTCACCTCCCGTAACGTTGCCAGTCTTGAAAAGGGTAGGCTTGAATCGGATATCAATTGATTTGCCATGACACTATCGTGGATCAAGACTGATCGATTATGCTCGTCAGTCTTGATTCATGTGTTGTCTGTATAAATGTACAGCTGTTTAATCCGTCGTTTATCCAACTAAATGTCTAACGATGTTGTATCAAATCGCCAATTGAACCGTGTAGTCTCCAACGATTTGATCCAGCGCTCTAAGGAGAAGAAGTTGAAGGTCAAAGGTCCCGTCCGCATGCCTACCAAGATCCTCAAGGTCACCACTCGTAAAACCCCTTGTGGTAACGGTTCCAAGACCTTTGATACTTATGAGATGAAAATCCACAAGCGTCTTATCGATCTCCACTCTCCCTCCGAGATTGTCAAGCAGATTACATCCATCTCTATTGAGCCCGGAGTTGAGGTTGAAGTTACCATCCAGAACGCTTAAATGCGCTGGTAACCAAGTTTCGGCTGAATCCTCATTTTTGAGAGTTTGAAACCAGCGAATTTTGAAATTTCTGGATCTGAAATGAATTGCTTCGTAATGTTTTATTCTCTCAAACCCCAATTGTCTATTTTCAAATGGATTTAAACCAACTAGTAAAAGTGAATCTAGAGCAAAGGGCATTTACTCGAGATATGAAGTATTGAAGCGGACAACAATAACTGTAAGATTATCTGTCGAAAAATTGTCCAGTGCAAAGTCCAGCAATGTGTCGGCTGCTTCTTGTGGATCATGAATACCCTTGATGATGTCCGATGCCTGCTGGTCAGTACACACGTCCCAAATCTACAGTTGACAGCAGTTTAATTCCAACATACTAGTACAAACCTAGACCCAACCAAGTACCAACTCACCCCGTCACATGCAAGAATAAGAAAAGAATCTGTATTGTTTAGCTCCGTCTCTGTTGTGTATGGATTTCCAATAACCCATTCCTTCATGCTCATATCACCTAGTGAGCGAGTAACTGCCAAAACACCTAGATCAACCCACAACTGTAATTAGATCCAAACTACATCCGTCTCGTCAAACACTCGGCAAACCACTTACCATTGACTCTGCTATTCATCACAAAACCACCTGCATCCAATATTCTACGCGACTCTTGTTGATCTGAGCCTTTATGATCATAAGAGAGTCTGACTGCAGAACCATTTCGACTAGCAAAATCAATTCAAAAAATGAAAATTAGCCAATCCATGATACAAACCACAGATGCTGTACAAGCTACCCCACCATAAAACCGCTCTAGAATCTCCAACATTCGCCGTATATAATACTCGCACTTTACGAGTTCCCTGTTGATCATTATTTAAAAAGCTCCTATGTTCAGTCCGAACGAATCCTACTACCGCCGTGCATCCCGCATGCATGCCTTTTCGTTGTGATAATTGTTGATCTGTTAGTAAAAATGCATTATTAAGTATCTCTGGGATACTCGCTGTAGGCTGCTCTTTCAGTAGCTGTGCGAAATTCTATAAACATAACCAATAGCATTAAATAACAGTTAGCTTGACATAAAAGTAAAGTATACAGCTAAACTAAACTCTATTATAAAGAGTGATGAGCTATTAGAGAATAAGGAGTTCCATTGAGGTACGCGAATAAGCCTTACTGTATGGAGATTCTGACCACAATAGTCTGCCGCACTTCTGCCTGCATGTCCATCAAAAACAGCGAAAAATCCTAAAGGCATCAGGTGCGCAACAGTGGCTTGAATGAGTGCATGATCTGGATGCAATGGTTTCATGCCATTGAATACTCAAGCAACTTACCAGATCCATCCTCGTCCAAATAGTTGTAAGTGATTGTATGAGAGTCCTAGATACAAAAAATACGCATAGAAAAGAATGTTGGCAGTGAGCGATCCAATGCAAACTTTTGTTAGCGATATGCATCCTGACAAGTGCACAGGAAAAACTAGCACTGACCTCCATCGTTCGTCTATACTTTTTGTTTCGATCTTCAGAAAAGCCAACCTTGAATCCAGCACGAATAGACTCTTCGTCATCAAACGGAGTGTAGTTGGGATCATCTTCCTCATTATCCATCTGATCATCACCAGTGTCCTCATTCTCTTTGCCTCGCTTACTCTTGCTGTTTCCAGAAGAACCCGCAGTCTCTTCTTCTTCACTATCACTATCGTCTCGATTCGGAGATCGCTTCTTTCGTCGTCTGACTTTTCTTATAACCACGGCATTTTGGGTGCCAGCTTTATCGGCTAGGATAGATGCCATCATATGCAAATAAAATAAAAATTAAAAGGGATTCCAAAAAGTAGAATAACTGGGGTATGTAACTAGAGATCAAGCAGTGTGTTGTCTATCCCACAGTTCTATTGGAGAGTAAAGCAGCTAGGGTAGTGAATCTTGTATACAAGAAAGTCAAAGATCTTCTAGCGATGGCGGAGAAGTGACATTCGCACCCTTGCCAATCACCACATGTAATAGGTCGCCGCATTTCAGCATCCACCAAGCAAACAGGCAAAATCCGCTTGCCGCATGTATGCGGGGTCCAAATTGAAAGTATTCACAGCTAAGATCGAGGGAGCAGCAATACAACTCAGAAATACGGCACACATTTGCTCAAGTGGTCAGCTCTAAATACTATAGATAATTGAATGAAAACATGCACTGATATTGCTTTCAGGCTACGACTCATTAATCCATTACACTGAATAATACATGCTATTCAGCCTACAAACGGACAGAATTGCAGAGGCTTTTCAGTCTACTTTTTCTACAGCATGGCAGTAACAGACCACAATCTCGCTATTCTATATCAACATATATGGACTAGCAAATCTGTCTTATGGACCCGTAACACTCACCATATTTGATATGGCAGGAGAGTAATCTAATTCACTTTGACCCACACATGTGCTACAGGACAATTGATGTCAAGCCATGGCATTTGCATAGAGTAAGACTAGAAACCAGACAAAGGAGATGCAAGTGGTAAATAACTCACTCTCTAGGGTCATTGCTCAGGAAAGTTGTACTACGGCACAAGGATTGAATGTGCAGCTATTCCAAAAGAAGAGCAAGCAGAGGAATTGATTGCTTTTGGCGAAAGGGAAGGAAGCAGAACAGGTTTTGGGTGTAAAGGACCAACACTAGTCTACTCTGATGATACTCGCAACCATGAATTGGTATACAAGATACATGACAAGCCAGTCTTGTCTAAATAATAGTATAGGCACACTTGGATCCTGTAAAACGCCTACCTTTACCTGAAGCATCGCCGTCATGATCTTCGTCATCGTCGTCTTCACCACCAGGTCCCATAGATACAAGTCTGGATGATGCCATGGTTCCCCAGCTAGCTACAGGCACTGTATCGTCGTCACCCAAGTCCAGCACGGTTGTGGTCGAAGCTATTGCAGTGGACTCCAAACGGGACGCGCTGATGGTGCCAATAGCTTCAGGCGCAGCAACTAAAGCAGCAGCTGTAGTCAGTGAGGATGGGTTATAATGACTACTATTGACATGAGAGTGTTTTAAAGTATGATGCTTTCCTCCAAAAGGACTAGTGGAATTCATACTAGATTGATGTCTAACAGCTTCGAGTGGTTCTACTGCCCCCATCAAATGCCCCCGCGCTTGTCCGCTTGCTACAGCATATGGTCTATGTGAAGCACTGCTGCCTGAAATACCATTCATTACTGTTGCACTATTAGTGGAATTTCTATTGCTCTCTGATTGATGCGGAATTTGATGTATGCTAGATGACTCTGCTGCTGCCAGTATACGGACCGTTGCTAACAACGAGTCTGTCGAGTCGGACGAGTTCATGGAAGCAGCGGGATGGTGAGCAGTTACCCATGATGATGCTGCTAATGTAGCTGTAGTGGTAGTAGAAGAGTGACTGCTTTCACTTAGATTAGATGATACTACACTGATGGCTGTACCACTTTCTTCCAGCTGAGTTTCCAAAGTGGTTGTGTTGGGTAGCACGTTACTACCAATATCTGTAGATTCTAAAACTGGTTCAGGGTTGGATGCAGTAGCCTGCATGTTAATTGGTAGATATAATAGTAATGGTCACTATTGTTGTAGATTTACAGCCGTATTCACGTAAAATGAAACACTTTTCTGTATTTATCCTGTAATGATTGTCTTGGAATAAACAATGGTTAAATATTCGTTGCTGGAAATTGATGATTTCTTTTTATTGAAACTCTATTCTAATATCAGATACGTTTGCGTTCCAGCTCAGCATATCTCAGGAATCCAACTGTTGTTTCCATGATGATTACCGAGCGTTTGGGTTGAAAAGGGAAAGTTGGACGTTGAACCAATGTCGAGGATGTGCAATGTATTGGAACAGAGATGTGAACATTTGTCCAGTATCTTTGTACATGAATGAACACAACCAGTCAACCAATGAGTTCAAAAATAATGTTGTCCAGTAAGATTAGCATTAATCAAACATGATTGTTTATCATGTATTTTGACACTTGATGCTCCATTTTATGTGAATACGATTGTAAAGATTCACTAATGATTAGTATGTTGCAAAAACTCGTACAACTCAATCTTGAAATCAACTCCAAACCCCATCCATCAACTTATTGTAATCCTATATAGTGGAATGCATGTTACACTGATCATTCACACACATCTTTTAAACTCGATCATTTTATTGCTCAAATCTAAAGCACTTTTTCTAGTGCATGAGCCAGATCATCTCCTACCCATCCATGTGTTTGCATCTCCGTCAACCGAGAAATGGCTCGCTGAAATGCAAATACTTCTTCTGCGCCTGTAAATAATGAGCTTGTCGCCTACAAATAAATGTCAACATCTGCCACGTTTACAAATGAGTCAAATGTTTACCAAAATTGATTTCACGTACCTGTTCAGTCGAAAGCTTTAAATCATCCATCAAGAGTCTGTGTGTATCTGCAATGATCTGGTGTGCATGGGGGTTAATTTTGTCTAAAAACAGCTCGGAAAGATTCGATTCCATAGTGGCTACCAGCTTAATCTATATCAATATATTAGTCAGTAATACAGCATACTATAGCCTATATTAGTTTTTCCCTGCAGCTATTCACAATGCCACGTACTCGATTTTCATACATGGCGTCAAGCAATGTAATAAACCGTCTAGCCTCGTTACGATGAGCTAGTGTCATGGCGGGAACATCTGTCAACAAAATTATATCAAAGTGTTTGACAAGCTCCAGGTAATCTGCAGCACTATGCGGCTCTCCACAGAGTTGCTGGAAAGAAACCTTTGCAACTCGTCCTGCAGACTCCTTGATCAGCAACGTACGTCCCCAAAAAGATATTTCTTTGGCTTCAACTAGTGTATTTTAAACATCAGCTCGACAGTAAGCTAGAGTATTGAAAAAGCTGTATAATCACGCTATATTAACCATGATGCACCATTACCCTTTGTACCGCCGCGAAGTTGATTAAACAGACGACGAATGATATCGTCAGTTTCAATATTCAAGGGGCTACATGTGAAATTCAGTAAAGTGAAACGTCGTTACTCTGATCTATAATCAAAGACAAACCAACCTTAAATACACTTGATACCGGTTATGATCTAGTATGGTAAATAGTTAATTGACATGCTTTTTTTCAAACAATAGTACCAACTGATATATATCTTCAAAACATTACCTTGTTTTCGATAGTCAATTCCGGAATTTAAAGAGTGAACTTGACACCGATTTTTCAATAAATCAATTGCAGGAAGAAAGCTTTGTCTTTGAATACCATTCTGGTATAAGTCTACAAATAGGATTTGAATGCAGTTTAACATTTAAAGCACATCAAAGACACATATTTGACAACAAAACATACCATCGGGCGGCCTATTGGAAGTAGTAACCATGACAACTCCACGATCAAACAATTCAGAAAAAAGCCTCCTATACAAAAAACCATCATCAATACTCTTGCTAAAAATGCATCTCTATTCAATGACAAAATCTTATACCGGAGAATCATGGCATCTCCAATATCTGTGACCTGCATCTCATCAAAACACAACAGCCAGGCCTCGCTTGCCAATTCGGATGCAATCAGTGGCAGTGGATCAGATGTGATCCCTTCATGAACACGTAACTTGTGAATACGTTTATGAACATCCTGCATAAATGCGTGAAAATGAACTCTGTTTTTGAGTGGTGTTGGTACGGTTTGGTAAAACAAATCTAAAATCTCACGTCATTGTAAAGTTTAAAAGTAGATTTAGCCAGGCATATTTAAAATGCATTACTATAATAAATTATACAGAAACAAGTCTTACCCATTAACATGGTTTTGCCAGTACCAACATCACCATAAATGTAGAGCCCATTGGGACCTCGAATAGCTCGACTTACAGTCTGTTTCTGATCAAATAACTCTTTGATCTAAACACTCGGAGAAAAATACGCCAATTAGCATAAAGATCAAAGACTAAAACATGGATCATTTAATAGCGTTGATACAGATTGTAAACCGATTCATCACCATGTTCATGCATTCAACATACTGTTCCAAAAATGGTCTTTTCATTCTTATTAATCCAAGCGAAATCGGGCGACTTGATATTTTCTTTGCCAGAGTCGTCACCAACATTCAGTTTTACATGCTGCTTGACTTTTTCTGGTAAAGGCAGTTTGGGTGGGTCGTAATGCTCGATTCGGCGGTATAGTTCCTCAAGTTTAGCAACAGATTGGCGTTGGTGTGCATCTTCGCGCAGTTTACCTGCTTCAACCAAGTGGGTATAAAGCTCAATTGGACTTTGATGAACACTGCAAGCCTGAGCGGTAGTGTGTTGGCTTCTTGATACTATTGAAAGTGTAGTTGAGCATGTATGCGTTGCTGTCTGTAGCTGTAAATTGAATGGTGCGTTGGTATTAACCATTCTGATGATCAATGGTAGTCGACGATCACTACAGGCTAGAAAATGTGTTTGGGGTAGTACTTTTATAGACCCATTAAGGCTGGTCATAGCCAACATCCTTTGAGTAGTTTTAAGCATTGATGGCAAGTAAGTGAATTCAAAAAAGGTCAGTCAATAAAATGGCAGTAATGTTTTACAGCTGTATTCACGTAAAATGAAACACTAGAAACTGGCCAAATGTTCAATCACATCAGTTTCAGTAAATCTCACTTGTTCAATCTCCAACTTTCCTTTTCTACAAATTGAACACTGACATTGAGTGATTGACATGAAAACAACAGTTGTATTGAAACGTGCAATCAACTTTGTCAAACTAGAACGCGAGTGGACTGGTTTTAGGATACAAAAGTTTGTAGTTGTATTAAAAACGATCCAACCTAATATCTGTATTGCAATGTATAGATCTGGTTTGAAACTTGACGATCGTATAATATGTGACTATTCAAAATAAAACGAGATAATTTGGTTGTATGCATGATACGATGGATGTTGTGTTTATTGAATTGAGAATGTCGATTGTAAGAGCAGTGCAATTAATTTGTAATAAGAAGATGCAACGAGTATTCGATCATTGTTTATTGCAAAGCAAGAGAGAGTCACTGCAAGATAGATATAAAGTGATCCATTTTACACAAGTATGGCTGTAAAAGTATATATATTTCATGCCAAAATCGATCTTTCAAGATACATTTGCATGCGTTTCTTGGAAGTGCCGTTGATTTCTTCAAGAAGTGACGGACATCCCTTGAGAACTTCTGTCAATACTTGCTTTGATATCATATAAGTTTGACATGGCTCTTTGGCCTTGACAAAAGCAGTGCGTGCCACATTTTGAAAAGGAGCGACCTCGCCAAACCATTCTCCTGGCTTGATTGTATCACAGTCTGTGTCAAATTCACTCAAAACTTGAGCACATCCTGTTACAAGAAAGAAAATACTGAATGGGTGTGATTGATTTCAAAAGAGACGAGTAGATTGCGTTGGGATTTTTGCCGGAAAGTACAACAGCAAGACATGAACATATATATGCAACAGTAGATTTGGTTTAAAAGGTTAGTTTCTGACTTCCAAACAATAATTCGACTATTAACCCAATGCTATACTCTAACGTGAATAGCACACCTCCACTGAATGGATTGATAATGATTTGAATTTTTTCATCACATTATCTATTCACATTCCTACCCAACTGCTTAATGCAATACCTTGTTTACAACTTTTGCAAAATAAATTTGCATCATAGACCATAGTACCAAAAAGATACTGCAGAATAGCAAGGCAAAGGTGTGATGCGTACCTATCTCCAATCTCACCATATGAGATGATGGTAGCTCCAGAGTCCCAATCCTGTTGCTTCATATGCGTCGAAAGCTGCTCGAGAGTTGCAGTATCCAGCAACGCGAAAGCAGGATGCTAGTTGCAATGCATTTCATATCAAATTAGTTACAATAAAGCATATTAGCCATATTATATATATATGCTGTATCACTCATTAGATTGATTGGATACTCTTCCAACAAAAGAAAGTACACGTCCTACACTTTTGAGAGATTGCGATGGGCTTGTAGTTGGAGGTATTGACATTTGATTTGCCTACAATATAGGAGGGCAAAGTAAAATTAAATAAGATTAAGCTAGCATTTGTATCGAAATCATTAATAATGCTATATTTCTCCACAACACTTTCCACCACGTGATGACTGCTATATACTCTTGTGGTATTTACAGCCATACTTGTGTAAAATGGATCACTTTGCATCTATCTTGCAGTGACTCTCTCTTGCTTTGCAATAAACAATGGTCGAATACTCGTTGTATCTTCTTATTACAAATTAATTACACTGCTCTTACAATCGACATTCTCAATTCAATAAACACAACATCCATCGTATCATGCATACAACCAAATTATCTCGTTTTCTTTTGAATAGTCACATATTATACGATCGTCAAGTTTCAAACCAGATCTATACATTGCAATACAGATATTAGGTTGGATCGTTTTTAATACAACTACAAACTTTTGTATCCTGAAACCAGTCCACTCGCGTTCTAGTTTGACAAAGTTGATTGCACGTTTCAATACAACTGTTGTTTCCATGTCAATCACTCAATGTCAGTGTTCAATTTGTAGAAAAGGAAAGTTGGAGATTGAACAAGTGAGATTTACTGAAACTGATGTGATTGAACATTTGGTCAGTTTCTAGTGTTTCATTTTACGTGAATACAGCTGTAGTTGTAAATACTCTTGATACGCACTACCTTTGATCAGAATGACTTGACAACTACTGTCATCAGATCTGTGTAGAATTAAAGTTGATTGATCAAGCTGCAATGTAACCTTTCTACAAACCACTGAATATTTCACAAAACTAGATGTATATTCCTCGATCCCATATAATATTGGTTTATTAAAGAACCATAACATCCTGACAATCTTTGATAAGCCATGTATATTGAATTAGATATCCCTGTAGTGTTCTTTTTCCCGTTCATGTCTATCATATTCAAGCAAAGATAAGTAGTTCATTCTAGAAGCATATATGGGCAGATTCAATCCAAATACCTTTTGGTTAAATCACGGGCTTGTGCAGTTTGACGTCTCAGTTCAGCCATATAGATGGCCCAGTCTCGCTCTTTGCGCTTCCTTCGACGCTTGTCTGGGTTAGACTCGAATCGCTCTTGGCCTCTAACTAGTGCACGAAAGTTGCTTTCTTCAAGGATACGCCGCAGTTGGAAGTAAGCCTGAGTAGAGTTGGTGCCTTTGACAACAACGGATCGACCAGCAGACTGGGGCAGAGATTCGCCCATGTGTTTCTTGAAGCCTCTAGATGAATGTGTGATGTTGACTGGAGTGGATAAAAGAGAAAAGACTATTGGTGCAGCCATCGATGGGCCTGCAGCAAGCCTAGACCATGCTGTCCTAATCGAAGAAATCGTCAGCATGTTGGATTCAAGCAAAGAAATTTCTGCCAATTTATTCTGCTCGTCACAATGTCTGGTATTGCAAGAATCGAAAGAAAAGCTTCCCATGCCGGATCTTGGTATTCAGCATCTCAGGAACAGCTGTCTTCTCAACTAGACTCTTGGATTTCTACTGCAGATATTACTCCAAATCCCAATGTTCGGGCCATTATTGCTCCGTAAGCTCACTCAATCTTGAGCATTGTCTTGAATGCCTTTTGATAAAGCCATGCATGTTTCTATTGCAACTGGATGCAGCCTCTAACCTTTATCTCAATCATGAACTGTCATCCCTGTTACCGTTAAATCAAACTAGTCATGCTGGATATAGTTACAGCGGTCCTGCAGCTGCTTGGGCATATGGAGCCATTGACTCTCACCAGATGTAAGTACTCGTCGTAATGGTCAATCAGCTGGTGATCTGTTTTCAAGTTTAAACTTTTGCCTGAGAACATTGTAATTCTACCAATTTGTTTCCATCTAACCCTGTTTTCCCTATCAATATTGGACTTGGATTGTCAATTTAGAAAACGAGTCTTTATTCTGGGGTATGGTGTTATATCATTGTGCTTGTCGTTCATTACATATCTGGTCTTGTTCAAGCTATTTTATAACTCACCAGCATGTTGTATTGTAAGCTAGTCCGAGCCATCATGTATATATTGGGGGATGTGCGCTTTCTCCGTGTACAATCTACAAAACACCGCTTGGAGATCTCACTATTGACACAGACGTTGTTGCTAGTCTAAAAGCCACTGGGCAGTTTGAAACCTTGTCCATCCAAGCTGATGAGGATGAACACAGTGTAGAAATGCATCTTCCATACCTTTACAAAATCATGTCCAAGTAAGCCTGTCTATTTAACAACATCCAAGATGCAATACATGATTGAAAGAAGTCCATAAGATAAACTGCATCGGTTTTGATTCAATTTACTCAACAACGTGCTTATGAAATAGAAAAACAACACCATATACGATCGTTCCCATATTGGTAGGAGCATCGCGATCTTCAGATCAACATAACTATGCCACCATCTTTGCCCCTTATCTAGCAGACTCGACCAATTTGTTTATTGTCTCTTCAGACTTTTGTCACTGGGGTCCTAATTTTGGATATACCTACCAGTTTGACCCATCACTTCAAATTCATGCTTCTATTGAAAAACTCGATCGTGAAGCCATGCGAGTGATCGAAACGGGTAATTCCAAAGACTTTGAAGCTTATTTAAAGCGCACAAAAAATACTATTTGTGGTCGAAATCCGATCGGGGTTTTGTTGCATGCTTTGGAGTGCTTGGAAAATATGGGCAAAAAAGTGGACATCAAGTTTACGCACTACGCCCAGTCAAGTCGCGCACTGACAAAACGGGATAACTCGGTGTCGTATGCATCTGCACATGTTACTCTTGCATAGTGAATGTAACTAGTTTGTTTTCATTCAAGTCTATTTTTACAAATAAAAACTGTCTAAATTCCAATGGTACCATTATTGATATTGAATCCCTAATCGTTTTACTCGGCATTGATTTCTTTCAAATCTTGATGCTGGTTCATTTGCAATAAAGCAGCTTGGGATCGACCGTACCTGTATGTATTGAACATTCCTTGTAGGCTTGACTTGATGCATACAGCTCTGGTTTCCTGATAACATCGTTGTCAATGATAGCGTATACCCCGATTCCATTGTAACTAAAGCCATTCCTAAATAATCCAGGTGGAAAATACATGCACTCATACCAAATTCGTTTGATCGTATGCTGGCAGTACTAAATGATTTCAATGACATTTCGAAAAGCGTGACGGATATCACTGACACGCTTATCCGTCTCTGCTTTATCGAAAACCCCATCAAGTTCCATTATATCTTGTATAAAATCACCATAAAGTTTAAAAGGCAGTTTATTTCCTGACATGACACATACGATTCATAAAAAATTGATGTTGAGAATAAAGATACTTTCAAAAAAGCATCTAGCAATGACGCTAAAGATTTATATAGAATGGGTTGAAAATGGTGTGGTTTTTGGCCTACAAACACTGTTATCAAAAATTCAATCACGATGAGTGTTTTCTAAACCATATACTCGTCAAAATAAATGTATATTTATGCAGTAGGCGTTGGTTCTGGGGTTGGGGTTGGGGTGACAGTTGGCTCTGGAGTTGGAGTAACTGTTGGGGTGACAGTTGGCTCTGGGGTCGGGGTTGGGGTGACTGTTGATTCCGGAGTTGGGGTAACAGTTGACTCTGGAGTAGAGGTAACAGTTGATTCCGGAGTAGAGGTAACAGTTGACTCTGGAGTTAGAGTAACTGTTGGGGTGACTGTTGATTCCGGAGTTGGGGTAACAGTTGACTCTGGAGTAGAGGTAACAGTTGATTCCGGAGTAGAGGTAACACTAGGCATATCTGAAGATGGAGCAAGAGTAGAGCTGGAAGTGTCGTAAGTGGCAGTCAAAAGTGAGGATGAAGTAGAAGTGCTAAAGCATAGCTTGCTTGCAGTAGAATATTTAGTAACAGTCTTGGTTATGGTTATGGTAGCAGGTCTGCATCCACACTTAGTCTTGGTTTTGTGTTTACGGCTGTGGCGAGCCTTGTCATGATCGTGTTCATCATCACTGTCGTCATCATCATGACAATCGTCATAATCACTGGGGGTTGAGGGTTTAGGAATCGGAGTGTGTCGGGCAGTAGTGTGAGAGTGAGCTGTAAACGTAGACAAAGATTGGATCAACGTTGATTAGTTAAAAACGCGTACCAAACATGGTATCATATTAAACAATATAGGACTAGATTTGCATGTACCATGAGAAGGGCTTGGTTTAGGCCTGGAACTTGTACGAGTTCTACGATGATACTTGGTACGAGATGTCACCGAGTGGTGAGATTTTGTCGCGGATGGAAGTGGTTCCACGGAAGCAGAATCTGAAGTGGCAATAGCCAAAGAAGCAAGAGCAGATAGAACAAAGGCTAGGCTGAACTTCATACTGAAAATAAGGGTGTATGTTTAATGTATTAGATAGGTTGAATTAAATGGTCTAGTGGAGTATGACATTGGTTTTATATTCATGTGTTTTTTTGGCCCAGGCTGGGCTTACCAGATCGATGTTAATCGTGTAAAGTTAACATGTCGAGATAATAAACCAATCATGTTAGTAGTACTCAATGGCATGCTTCCAAGTATTGGCTAAACCATATGTTTCATGTAGAGACAGAAAACATTGCACTTTCCTGGGTCAAACATGAAAAAGCTTGTTTTTTTTCAAATATACTTGTCTCGGGCCTGTTTGGTTCATTTTGGGATTGAGTGTAAAACATGTTAAAACATATCATTTATCCATATTATTTAGTTCAATTGAAACAATAAAACTTCCATGTACAGTAAAACATCAACTTGTCTACAGCCGAATTGCCGCACTCCTATAACCATTGCATGAGCTGATTTATCTGGTTGGTTCAACAAATATATTGTAAATTATAATTATCAGCTGCAGTTCAAATATTACGTTATTTATAATACTTATCATGACATATAATGGCCATGATACGATGATTAATTTGAAAAGGGTTAACATGGGATAGTCATTAAGGAACTGATACGAGTTAGTGTAGAAAAACAGCTTTCAAGAGCAGTTAGGTTTTGTCCAATAAACTGTTTGGTTTGCAAATACTCTGACGTTGATCCATTTGCACAATTGTTGCCAGGTAACTCGGACTTGTAAATGACGATTTGTTTGGTTAATACCTTGATTCTTGTATTGGTGTTCATATGAGGACTTGCCGCGTCGAAACAGGACTAACAAGTGTTCCAAATTGATGACAACAAGTGTAGACTCACCAATAGGAAGCAATAGACTAATTGTATCTGCGTGAGAATGAGCTTCATTTCCAATTGCAGAAAAATACACCATCGCCAAATATAATACTTTTAATGGCATCGTTATTGACAGCAGACTTGGGGAATTGAATATCATAGGATACATTTACTCATACAAAGCTAGTTTTATACCAATGTACTATTTTCAAGCCAGATTAGTTAAATTCATAACTACTGCAGTCGCTGTATTACTATTTGTTTTTCATGGCCTTTAATACGCATATGTGAGCGAATACTGTCAATTAAACAAGAGCAACTGTATTTTTTTTGTTGTATGTTGATTCGAATATCTAGATATCCTACAAAGTGATCGGAATTCCGGAATATTGCCGTAATGCTGCAGACAACTATACATCTTGTAATTTTAGGGTTTAAATATGCGGATTTGATACGTTGAAGTAGATCATTTGCTCGTTTCCATCTCTCGAGTCCTTGACTTTAAACCAACCAAGTACCATGTGATGGCAATATTTTGCATGCCATACTTACAGGGTCGCATCATTTGTACAACTACACGAATATCAATCTGAATTCAAAATTGTTTTTCGCCATTCAACACAAAATCACACATTCAAGAGATTTGATTTATTGACAATGAAACTCGATTGAAACTACCCTGAATAAAAATTTGGTGATAGTAGATATATTCTCAAGAGCAAGCTCGACTAAAGCTGTGGCACCAAGAGTTCTAGAGTGCCTACTATTTGAGTTTAAGCAGTGGACGACTTGTACGATCAAACATGAGATATCCGCCAATCAAAAAGGCGACAGAAATAGCGACATTAATAATCACACCAGTCCATAGAGTAGGAGTGTGCAATGAAAATTCGACAAGAACTGCTTCGCCATTGGCATAACAGGTACGGTTAGCAGGACATGGATCAAAAACAAGTCCAGAAAATTCGTTTTGACAAAGAGCTTTGTTTGAATATGCAATCAAAGAAATCCATTGCAGCCTATCGGTGCCAAAAATAAACATTAATACGAGTGCATCTACATGTAATTTAGCTAGATAATTTAAGCAATCAACTTACCACCGAAGAAATGCTGGGATCTTGTCAAGATTGACTAGTTGGCCACCAAACAAGACAAAAGTGATACTAACCAGTGGAGCAATAATCAGCCCAACGCGAACATTAGGAACACCAGCTCCGATAAGCAGACCAAGAGCATTGGCTGCATTCACATGTACCAAAATAACACAAACGAATGTAAAAAACTTTTCCGTAGTAGGTTGAAGTCCAGCCATCCAATAGATTGGGACTGTCAATACAATAGCACCCAAAAACGAGAGAGGGAGAGACGAAATCCATTTTGCAATAAATGCCGACGACGATCGATAAGAACCTGCAGCACGCTCTCTTTTGATAATCTGTCGCTGTATAGGAAATACTGAGATATTTGGCATAACCTAGATACAAGGTGAATCTACTAGTAAGATACCAAATAAAACGAGTAAATGACAATTAGGCAAATTCGCACAAGTTTGGCTTACCACTGAAAATGTCTGGTTGATACAAATAAAGAACAACAGTCCAATACGACTCTGAACACCAGCAGTATCATGGGATAGTTTAAAATATATAAAGCCAATAAGAAGCATGAGGAATATACTTTGTCCAAATGTCGTTCCAATTGTTGCCTTGTCTCGTGACAAATCAACCATATTACGATGTAGTAAAACTTTAATTTCGGTAAGCCAACTAGACGGCCATACAGTAGGTTCCTTTACAGAGTCTCTAGTATCGTTCCCAGCAACAAAAGTCGTAGGGTTAGTATTATGCTTGATTTGGCGTATTTCTTCGTATGAAGCGACGAATTTGTCAATACGTGCTTTAGAGCTTGTGCGCAGTTCATCGGATCGCAAATCTAGTGTCATGATGTCCAAAAAGAAATCGGATGGATTGGTTTTTTCGGGAAGAGGATAGCCTAGACTTTTAAAATTCTCAAGTGCACCTGAAAACATGATAAATAATTAGCATGACTGGTATTTATAAAGTACACTTTTATGCTTCAGCTTACCACTCGTACTGCCAAACCACAGGCATTTTCCAACACTCAACAGCACAATTTTGTCAAACTGTTCCAAAATATCTGTGCGTGGTTGATGAATTGTCATGAGCACAATTTTGTTTTGAGCAACCGCAAGCTGTTTGATTGTGCTGACAATATTTAAAGAGTTGAACGCATCCAAACCCGAAGTAGGTTCATCCAAAAATAAAATATCTGGATCCGTCACAAGCTCAATACCAATGGAAACTCGCTTCCGCTCGCCGCCTGAGATGCCACGAACTTCTGAATCACCAATCCAAGTGTCACGACATCCCTGCAAGCCAAGACTGGCAATGACGTTTTCAACGCGCTGTTCTTTTTCGGATCTAGGCATAGTGGATGGCAGTCGGAGAAGGGCAGAGTACATGAGTGTGTTGTATACTGACAAGTTCCGAAAGACGACATCGTCTTGCTCGACATACGCACATTGCTGTCTCCATGTCGATGCATTACGTTTTTTGCCATTCGTCAGAATTTCACCAGTAAGTTTTCCTGGCCCAATTCGGCCGGCCAATGTGTTGAGCAAAGTGGATTTGCCAGCACCTATACATTGATGTTTCACAAAATAGCAAAAGATAAGCCACAATGTGATAAGCATGGAGTGACACTCCAATCATGAGAGTTTTGATATTGCATTGTCAAGCATTGCTGAAAATAACGATATTTGAACCAGTGATGAACGAACAATGACTTTACCTGAACCACCCATGATAGCTACAACCTCGCCCGCCTTTACCTGACCAAACATGCCTTGTATGAGAGTCTTCATTTCTTTTTTTTTAGTCTTGTCAGCAACACTATATCCAACGTCGCTCCAAGTAAATGTTCTGTCTGACGGTAGACATTCTTCCATTATCATAACAGCGGTGTCTTTGACCATTTTGAAGCAAACTCGTAGGCTTTAGCTGATAATCAACCGAAGGATTCTTTCAAGTTAAACAGGATAACTGTTGGTTTCAATTAATCAAATATCCAAATATATATACTAATTTAAAATGCTTCGTCGGATTTCATTCGGCGGATTTGAAATCCGCTCTTTGCCACCAAGTCCCAAAATTCCCGTTACTCATGAGTTGACAAGCAGTGTCAGATACACAGCCAAGCACATTTGGATATTACTTTTCAGTAGTAACGGGTCCTTCTACCGAAAGTGAATGGGAGATGGTATTTACTCATCTCTGTACAGTTTATGCTTGTGGCAAGGCTTAATAGGCTATGTGTCATTGTATCACCAAGATAGAGTCTACCTTCAGCCTTTTGCAATATCGATAGATTGTTTGCCGATCTAAGTGGTAGGATCATTTATAAATTATACTTTGTGTACCATGACCAGTTTTTTAAACAGTCTGATCCTCTGGATTCGATATAGACAACATCACTCTCCATCTATATAAAGTTGACATTGACCTAAACTGCAGTTTTACGAACCAAGACCTCGTTTCTAAAATGCTGCAACAGCTGCTTGTTTGATACCGTCTGAATGTTTTCAAAGCATGGCAAGATTAGAGCTTTCTATACAGCCAAAAACACTTTTTCTGTTCTCATCCCATTGTCACAGTTTTCGATTATAAGCACTTGCTTTTTGTTAGTAGTGCTTCATCACCAATTCACATTCGATCAACCATTTGGCTGATTGCTGATGGTTTGTAAGCACTCGGGTGGCTTGGTAATTATATAGTAGGGGCTGCCTTGTCTCAATCACTCCACTACATCTGTTTATCAGTAATTACGGCCGTATCCATGAGAATGAGTCACTAAATAAGAGTGTCAGTCCATAATAAGCAGCCAATCTCATGAAATGATTGGTGTCAGTTTCCATCAATTTACTAGACAGCATTGTTCCCTCCGAACTCGTTAAAGTTGACTGGGTTTCTGGTGATCGACACCAAGACAACTGTTGCATTTCCGAGATTGTTCTATTGGACTAGAACGCAACACATCCGAGGTTTTAGAATACAACAAAGTAGGGTTTGTAGACTTGACAGCGGAACTCAGTATATCAATCTGACGATCGTGCAATATATGGCTATGCAAAAAGAGATCGTTTGTGATTATCATATGATGGACACTTGAATTAAGAATACCAAATTTTAATAGGAAAGCATGGCAAAGGTTAAGCCATTGTTTATTTCAAAGCAAAATATTGACTGAAAGTATTCTGTTTTACATGAATACGGCCGTAAATCAGCCATTCTAGAAATAATCGGCAACTCATCCGGCTTATTTCATGCTTTATTTCAAGATATTTGTATTCGCCAGGATCAGATAAACAATAGCCATATTCATTACAAGAGATCGGTAAGATCAAAAGCATCTAAAGCGGTTGGTTCAAGACCGATTAGTATTTACCCTTGAATTCATCTTTCAAAGTGACAATTCCAGTTTCCTTGTCATGAACCACCACACGACGCATAATCTGTCTTAAAAGGTCCTTGTTAGTAGGGTTTGATTGCAGAAAATTGCGTACATGTGCAACAATGTCCTTGACCGTAATAGGTGCTCCTTTTTTAGCTTGAATCACACGAATGATATGCTCTTCTGTCAATACTGCTCCTAATTTCAACCAAGCCATCATTGTATGTGTCATCAATCCTCATATGTCTGAAATAATCAAACCGTTTGATTTTACATTGAGATCTATCTAAAACATCAATTTTGTAGCTACCTGTGTTTTCACTATCACCGCTACGAGGTGGCGATCCAGGAACAGACAAGGCTGAAGGAGAAGCGGCCGAAGAATGAGAGATTGAGCGTGGAGTCGGCTGACGAACCTGCGAATTGTGCGGACTGGCTGGCGAGCTGGATTGTGGTCGACTACTAGGTTTGGAACTAGACTGATGCTGTGTTGGATTGAATGGACTTGATGGTGCATCTCCTTGGCTCGCAATCGACATTCGCGCTCGCTTCTTGCTTCGTTGCTCCTTTTGTTTCTCGAGCTCTCGGGCAATGACTTGTGCTGGTGCAGGAGGCGGCGGCGGACTCTGATGTTTGAATTTAGCCAGATCACCAGGTTGACAAAATAGTCAGAGATCGCAACACTAATAAGATGGCTCAAAAATGACAAATAGGACGCAATCCAACACTTACATTATGTCCAGTCATACCAGTACTGACACTAGATTCACGTCTTCTCTTGATTTCTGACGATGAAGCAGGTCCAGGGGTAGATCCACCTGATTTGGGTCTGTTTTTTCCATTGGCTGTGGATGTGTTTGATAAAGGGGACGTTGCAGAAGGCTGTGATGATGGGGATGTAGGTGAGGCTACACGCGGAGACTGTGTGCCTGAAATGGATCCAGATCGTTGCAACTTTGTTGATGATCCAGACACATCTCGACGAATCTTCATAATCAAATCGGCTTCTTTCTTAGCTGCTATGGCCTGCTGTTGAGCTGCCTTTTCGTCCTTTTGCTCTTCCATTTCGTTAAGCTCCTCATCCTCCTCCTAAATATATACAAATCAGATACAGATACAACACGCATTAAAAGTCTCGAAGTCTTTACCTCATCGCTGACATAAGGGTTTTCTTCATCCATTTCGTATACATCATTCTTTTCATGTTTAACAAGACTCTTGGCGATTTTCTGGCAATTTGAATCCAATGAAGATACACGTTGAATAGTTAGCATTCCCAAAAGATACCAAGCACTTGTAAAACGACTGTTCTAGAAAATAAGCCCAAATCTAATATCAAGGTTGGGTATACCCAGCATACCTTGGCTACTTTCCCTTTGCGTAAATTGTCAAGCTCAGCATCCACATCTTCTTCGTCCTCAAATCGCTGATTTGCCCTGTCCTCACCAAACATACGACGAGCAGCATCTTTGGCATCTTCGGCATCATCAATACCAAAATTGATTTCTTCATCGTCTGCAAACTCCTCCGTGTAATCAAGTCCAGGCTCTGCCTCTCTTTTAGTTTTTACAACAGCATGTTTGGGCTCACTGGTTGTATAGATTTATCAAAGCACATGCTTGTAAACATTAGTATATAATCAGTCGCTGCATTCAAACCAAAAGGCAACAATGCTGATTTACAACATGCGAGATTCAAATCTCCAATAAATAGTGCCACGCTTACTCGTCTATAATATTATTTCGAAGCTTATCCATGAGCGACATGGATTTTTCGCCATCTATTCCCTCCTGTTTATTCAACATACTAGCGCTATAAGTAAAATGCCAAATCATTGTCAAGATATGTTGTAGCAAAATACCTTGTTTCGCATGACCCATCGATCAGAGTGAGATGAAACCTTGGATCTAGTTTTGGTTTTCATCTGCTCTTCTGCCTCGTCAACCGTCAACGTACGATAGTTTACCCTAGGCATAAATTTGTAAAATTTTGTCGCAGGAATGACCTTGAATCCTCCATTCTATTCCAGATAAAAATACACCGATCCAAACATGGTAAAGTTGAATTGATCCGCTTCAAGAAAAATACACAGCTGTTTAAATTAAAAGATAAACTGACCACAAAAACAAAAAGCATATAGTTTGACCCCTGAGATCCTTCCAAATTCCCAGTGTAGTATTGATCATCATCATCCTGCAGCACCCATGGATGGCGATCTGGATCTCCGTGACGAGCATTCACGCTGGTAAGAATCATATCCGTATCTCCAAGACGATCACTATTTCCAGCATCCTCATGGTCTCGACTCAAATAGTATGTTCGAGTTTTCTTTTTAAATAGGTTTTGCTTTTGCTTTGCAGCATTTCCAAACGGTGCAATCTTGTCCTTATCAAGACTAATGTTGATGCCACCTAACCCTATATTGCCATCGATCTGATTGTCTCCACGACCAGCAGCCTTGAATTCTTTTCCTTGACGGATAGCATCCAAACGATATTGTTCCTGACGGATCTTGTATGGATCTTGACGAACCATTGTTACAGGAGCCTTGAATGATTTAAGATCAAACTTTGGGTTTGGCACTTTCATTATATGATGGGGCATAACACCTGCTCCGGCTGCAATAAGACGATGCGTTTCGTAAGTAGCTACCGGTTGAACAGCTGGAATCTGCTGGACAGGCTGTTGCTGTACTTTGCGTTGGGCTTCTGTGGTAGATTCAGGCAAAGTTGCACTTTGTTGCTGCTGTTGTGATATTGCCTGTTGGTGCTGCCCCTGGGCATGTTGCTGTTGAGAGATTAGTTGTTGAAGGTTCTGCTGAACATAGGCATGGGCTTGTTGCTGAGCCTGTGCAGGGGTAAGTCCTTGAGAAAGCAGATGTGATATCACTTGTTGCATAGCATTCTGATACATGGGGTTTTGTGTCTGCTGCTGACCATCTCTGCCTCCATCAACCTTCCTGTTGCCATTGTTCATCCCAAAACCTGTCGAGTTTACAACTGAAGACAAAAGGAGAATGTCAGATAAATATTTATTTGTATTCCAACAACCCAATTTCATTGTTTCGAAGCCATTCTGATGGCATCAAGCAGATTGCCGTCGCAGCAAGAGTTTTCTGTTTGTAAAACTGCACGACTGCTTCAGATTAGCAGACTCTAGTGGAACGCCCAAACTTTCGTGTCAGAACAAGACAAAACGAGTGACGCTGTTCTATACTCAATCAAGAGAATCAACAGATTGGTCGTGTCGACAAGTCGGGCTGTCGTCACGGTACGCAAGATACGATCGATAAATGCTCATACTATTCAAACCAGCAGACAATTTACCGATATTTGCAAAAGAACTCCAAGAGTCTTTTCTGTTGACAATTTCTCGCTTATCTCCGCTTTCATACCCTTTATCATCAGCTGTAAGAATAAACACATTTTGGTTGTTAGTTTTGTATTTGGGCCAATTTTTGTCAAGATTTATGCCAATTTTTGTACTTGAAGCAACTTTTACACTTGCACTCCGCTCTTTGAACTACCAAGTCTTATATGTTTAATGGAGCGGAACTTGAATGGTGCAATACAACCGCCTTATATCTGCATCAAAAATCATCACATATACAGCTTAACAAGTATATATCACTTGCTGAAAAGCATATTTTCAAGGGCACCACTTGTTTGGATACTCAACAGTCAGATACGATATTCTTAAATTATGAACATGCGCCGAGTATACCTTGTAATACACCCGATATCGCGCCTATTCAGTCTGCCATCTTACCACTATCAAGTATGTCTATATCATGTACCAAACGTGTGTCTACTGAAGGCTTTGCATCAGATCTTTTAAAAAACGAGCGCAAGACAATCCAGCCCCTTTTATTTAAAGCAAGCCATACCATTAGCAATCCTGGCAAGGTACAAGCCAAGGAAAACAGAACCGCAAAGCGTGCTTATCGTCAACTGCCTACTGAAGTGGTAATGCATTTGATCACCCACGTTTCTTCAAAACGAGATCTACTGCCACTGATGGTTCTCAACCGCCAATTTTATTTTTGTGTCTACAAGGTAGTTTTCCAAATTAAACTGACAAGCGTATCTACTCTTGTTGATTTTATTTTAAAATGTGATGGCCATTTAGATTCAACTAACATGCTTTGTTTGAACCATTGAATCGACGCTTGTTTATACACCACAACACACTCTAGGTTTTTTGGAAATATCCTATTTTCAACAGCATTCAAAAATGGCTTAGGCTTTTGCATGTTCTTACAGCAACGGCATCAGGAGCGCTCCATGCATCAAAGATTGCCAATCTAAATTTTTCAATGATTCCAGTCATGGGCGATAGAAGTCAGCGTATTCTTATCACGAATTTAATCCTAGCATGTCCCAATATAACTCATCTGAATCTCTACCGTTGCGAGTGGATAACGGATACCCTTTTGCATCAAATTCCACAGTCATGCCACATACTTCGAGTTGTCAATTTTTCATACTGCAGACAGGTGTCGGATGAAACTGTGGCAATACTGGCACAATATTGTCCATTAATCGAGTCTTTGATTTTACGCGAGTGCGGAAAAATAGGAGATGCGAGTTTGGAAACCATTGCAAAGTCTGGATGGCGGTATCTTCGACAGTTGAACTTTGCCCAATGTGGACATATTACTGATCGCGGATTGGCTTGGATGGCATATAAGCCCACATCTAACGACTACAACAGGGATTTTACAATGCCATCCACGTCAATATGTGAACATAACACTCGGTTTAATGATGTTTTGCAAAATAATGAGTCTGATTCTTCAATCTGCATCCATTTGGATGATGCTAATCCATATGACATTTTTCATTCCATCAATGCATTTGAACAAATCACTCAACTCATTATAACCAAATGTTTTCAAGTGACAGATCAAGGTCTTTATTCAATATCCCAAGGATGTGGTAAGCTACGCATGCTAGGCATGGCTGGATTGACCGAAATTACTGCACATGGTGTATTAGTTATTATAAACCAATGTGTCGATCTATCTATTTTGAATGTGCATGCATGTCCACAGCTGTCAGCTCAATGGCTCTCTACCATCTACAGACATTCACGTTTGAGGGTATGTCATGAAAAACTAATCAATCGTCAGTCAATCTGCAAGCCAAAAGAGATTTTGTCCACAAAGCAAAGAAATAGTTATCAGCAGCAGTTGGAAGGAGCGAGTTTACTCATCTCTACTGCCTGCGCTACTGAAACACCTCAAAGCATACACAGCTCCAATACGACATAAGGGACATATAGAAGGTGCTTTTACAATGCTATAGTATCATTTAGGTACAGACGATCAAACGAATTTATTTCGAATCGTGATCGAAAAGTCTAACTAATGTGCGCAAGAAACCAAGCATGCAGCCCACCAGTCTCTTAGTATTCAGATCTATTCATTTTTCATACATAATATAATTATTATTGACCATTTATGGTCTGCTACTATTGCATGTATAAGCATTTATATTTAGCAGGTTGGAGCATTGGAGAAAAGAATAGGGCCTAAGCTCCAAACCCACCCTAAAATATGGTTGAATATGCGTGATTTTTGCTACACGAATATTTTATCTTTGAAATGATGAGTAGCGGAGCATCGAAGCGTAGAGATGCTGCCAATTCAAATACTGTCGCTCACTCTTCATTGCTTCAAAGACTACTGCTGACTCTTCTGGCCACATGCTCTACGGTATTAGCAGCTTCGATATCACAAGAAAGTGCAGACTCTCCATCCCTTTCTAAACGATTCCGACCTAACCCGCATAGCGACAATAGTCATCGTCGTCGCCATGATTTAAACGTCAAAAAAGTATCTGCCACTGGCATTTCCAAAGTAAACTCTCTTCGTCTTACCAAGGCTTCAGACGACTGTATTGTCGATCCAACGGCAATAGCATGCAGGTCATACAAATACCCATCAGAAAATATCACTCAGAACTTGAATGCATTGTGTGGGTCCATGCCAAATATGCCAGGTACTTGTATATCTACATATGTGTTGCAATGCAACCATTGAACTGTTGTAATGTCGATTATATTGAATAGACTTGCTTATTGTAAACTTTTGATTTCATCGAGTTTAGCTTTTGGCGCTAACCCTGCATTGTTTATCCATAGGTTGCAGTATTCGTAAATCATGCACACAGTTGCCAACGTCAAAAAAGTGGTTTTGTAAGGAGTTTAGTTTACTAGCTGATATTTGTGCTGCAGACATGTCAGGCATGCGAGACTGTAGCAACTATGTCAAGGTAAACCACATTCGTGGATTTGGATCATTGTTACCCAACAAGTCACTTGTTTCAATATTCAGATAAAAAAGATGATGCGTTATCCTTATTGTTCTAAATCTGCCGATTTATTCAATGTCTCCATCTTTATCTACTAGCCTCTATTGAAGTATTACCATGTTGTGTAGATTGCTTAAACGTAGCCAAAATTTAATGCATTCACGTTTTAGATGTGCAAGACTGGAACATTGGTGAAGCAGTGCTATGACGAACCTCCAATTGCATACCTTCCAACAACTAAACACGCCAAGCAGCTTGTGTTGGACATTTGCTCCGACATGTACATGACTGGATGCGAAACATGCCAGCCAGAAAGTATGTGTTTTGGATTTGATGTTTATGGCAGCCTATGTTTGAGCATGCCAGATATGCCTCAGGTATAATATTGCTTTGTTTTAAACTGTTCACTATCAAGATTCAAGAATTGGATATTTGAAGTAACATCGCGTATTTAGTGTAATGAATGGAAACGCATGTGCAGTAAAGAGCCCATGGTACATATTTGTCCCTTGGATTCACCTGAACGTGATCATGGCCAAAATGGGTCACCAGGCGATACGAATCATCGCTTTGGTCCAACGATGAAAATGTATTTTCATTTTGGCTACAGCGACTACATTTTATTTGATTCCTGGGTTCCGCGATCTACCTTTTCATATGCTTTAGGATGCTTGTTTTGTTTCCTTTTAGCAATAGGTTACGAGTTTCTTCTTGTGGTTGGATCTGGATTAGACACAGCATGGAAAATGGTAGAGTCGAGCCGACACAGCAATGATGTAGGGTTAGGCGACACATTGGAATTGCCCATGTCTGGAAGCGATCATTCGTTTGGCCTATATAGGTCTCCCATGGAAAATCCCAATATCAGTGTACTCAGTGACGACACGCCATTGCTAAGACCACGCAGTCGGATTACTGGAAAAAGGCGAACATCGCTGAATATTTCTACTCATCCAAAACTGCAACCAAACCATGAGTCGCAGAATTTGCCTTTATGTCCTACAACGGATCTGACTGATCAAATCGATATGGGTCCTGATGGAGAAGAGGAAAGCGTGTTTGATCATAGTATGAGCGAATCTTCCAGTCATATACATCAGCGTGTGATCTCACACGGAAATACAAGCCAGGCTGCAGGGTTATCAGGTGATTTATATTTTACTATAGTATGGTGACCATTCTATCCCAGAATGGTTTATGATATTAGCTTTTTGAGTGTTAGTATTACTGTTCTAAATATGCCAACTGCTTTGCCTTTACATTTCAATATCTCGTTGAATAGATTTTCTGCAGCATCACTCGGGAGATATTTCCCATCATTCAAACCAACACACGCCAACACAATATCTCTCACGCCTATACACAAAAAAGTGGACGCATTTACAGATGCGAATTGGTCGTGCGCTGATTCGTCTCGTCACAATTACACTTGCATATATCTGCATGCTGTTGGTCATGTCGTTTAACGTTGGATTGTTTTTATCTGTCGTTGTAGGACTGGCGGTTGGCAAGTTTATGTGGAGTCATGAGGCATATGGTGTTGGAGGCAATATTCCCTTCAATAGTGATAATTTGGTTGAAAAGGAGCACTGTTGCTAAAATAGGGTTTTAGCAGTTTGGTATAATGGTTTGGAGTTGTCAAATAGAATAGCTGAAACCAGTCAGATGCATATCTTTGCGTATGCTCTAGTCTACAATTTCATTCACAAGCATGCCATGACGAGATAAAATCCGTGTTTCTTTACGTGCACCTTTTTCAGCGAGGTTTATCTACTAAAATAAACTTGAATGCCAGAACATGAGATTTGTGCAGACATAAATTGAAACGCATTTACACTATCAAACAAACCAAGTAGTATTAATTGACATGAAGTTGATTTTATTTAGTGAAATGTCAAAGATGTCCCGAATTTTTTAGGGAAACAACAAGACAAGAGGTTTCTTGTGAGGGTTGTATATCTACAATGTCAACAGACACAGAAGGGAAAATAAGGCAGTGTTGTCGGACCTCGAATGTATAAAATAGCAATGAGCTTATTTCGAGGACTGGTACTTTGTGACAGCCTTTGTTCCTTCAGAGACGGCATGCTTGGCAAGTTCACCAGGAAGAATCAAACGAACAGAAGTCTGGACTTCACGAGATGAAATGGTAGATCGCTTGTTGTAAGAAGCAAGTTTGGAGGCTTCGCCAGCAATACGCTCAAAGATGTCATTGACAAACGAGTTCATGATGGACATGGCTTTGTTGGAGATACCCGTGTCAGGATGGACCTGTTTGAGAACCTTGTAGATATAAGTGGAGTAGGTTTCCTTCCTGGTCTTCTTTTTAGACTTTGTAGCATCTTTTGTTTTCTTTTCGGCAGTTTTTACGGGAGCCTTGCCAGCGGGTTTCTTTGCAGCAGGGACAGCAGTGGGAGCAGCAGCAGTGGTGGTAACGTCCTTTGGAGGCATGTTTGAATAGAATAGATTTGCTGTTGACTGACGGAAAGATGGTGCAATTAAATAGTTTTTGGATTTCGCTGGCAAACAAGACTCTGGAATCCAGCCAATCAAACTGCTTGATTCAAGGGTGTGACACGTGATGTGTTGCTGGATTCGATTGTGCAGATTCACCAAACTCACTGTTATAAAGGACTGCAATTCCTCGTCAGCAATCTGCATCTAACTTTGAATATCAACTATGGCCGGAGGAAAAGGAAAATCTAGCAGTGACAAATCCAAGATGGTTTCTGGCGGTGCCAAATCCCGCTCTCAGCGAGCAGGTCTCCAGTTTCCTGTAGGTCGTGTTCACCGTCTTCTTCGCAAAGGAAACTATGCTCAACGTGTTGGTGCTGGTGCTCCCGTCTACCTTGCAGCAGTTCTTGAATACCTTGCAGCTGAAATTCTCGAGTTGGCTGGCAATGCTGCCCGTGATAACAAAAAGACTCGTATTATCCCCCGTCACTTGCAACTGGCCATCCGTAACGATGAGGAACTCAACAAACTTCTCGGTGCTGTTACCATTGCACAAGGAGGTGTCTTGCCCAACATCCACAACGTTCTACTTCCCAAGAAGGTCAAGGGTGGAAAGCCTGGCGATATTGCTGGGTCTCAATCTCAGGAATACTGAGCGACATTGCCTATATCTACATAGCATACACACACATTCTGATCTATTGAAAATATCGACTTGACAGCACCAGTGATTTTAAGATTACTTTTATTTCTATGAGTGCTTATTAGCACTTGAATAAAAACACAATCAAGTTTCATTGGTTTGTAACTGAGTTGGTGGTTAGCAAGCGATCCATTTGATGGCAAATTGTAATTGGATCGACTATTTTCACAGCCGCATTCATGTGAGCGGAATATTTGTATTTTGCAGCGATTGCTTTGTAATAGTGGTTGAATATTTGATTTCCTACTAGGACAATAAAGAACCTTTAGTGTCCAGACACATCTATTGTATAACGCACATAATCAGATTCTACTCGTATTCTAAAATCTCATACATCCGCGTTTCTAGTTCAAGAAAGCAACAGTTGTTTCCATGCTAATGTCATGAGTTTAAATGAGAGAGAATTAAACAAGTGTGTAATGGACTGTAATGCAAACGTTTGTTTCGTTATACAGAAATGAGCACGACGATTAGCAAATCAAGCTCAGAAAAGTTTGGTCCAGTCAATTTGGCACCAATCATTTCATGAGATTATTTACGTATTTTAGCACCCTTATTTAGGTTACATTTGACGTGAAGAAGTAATCCATTGTCAAGCAATGAATACAAAAACAATCAACTCTCCTGCCGCTGATCTCAGCCCAAACGACCTAGAAGGAGCTCCGTTTCTACCTCCTGCGTTGCCCTATGAAGCTGCCAAGAATCCATCAGACCAGCTTGCAACGGTGTCAGTCTTGGGAATTCGTTTGCAATACCGCAAGCGCAACAAGGGTTATATTTTCCTACTGTGTATGAGCGCATGTTTAGTAACTGTCGCTGTTATTACTGCTGCTGGATGGTATTTGGGCTCGCTGCATACTCGTTTGCGTATGTGATGTTTTGATTAATTTTCATTTAATTGTATTGGTCGGCTTGCCAATCCTGTGTATTGGATGCTTGCTGCAACGCTCTTCAAATGTGTTAACCAGCTGCTTCTTGTATTTATATTGCTACAGGACGGATGCACAAAGTACCAGTTCGTAATGTTATTATGATGATATCAGATGGCAAGTTACTGTTATGCTATGACAACAAGCTTCCATTGTGCAACTGACCATGTATTGTTGCTTTCATTTTCAGGGTTTGGTCCAGCTTCACAGACTTTGGCTCGCAACTACAATCAGTACCTCAACAACCTGCCTGTTGGCACTCAGCTGCCATTGGACACTATTCTCGGTAAACCTTGAAATGCTAATTCACTGTTTCAGATTCTTGTATTACATTTTAGTTGCTGTTTTTTAACGAGATTTGGCTGCTTCAATCCATTTTATAGTTGGCTCTTCACGCACACGCAGTTCGTCTAGTTTTGTAACCGATTCAGCTGCTGGAGCAACTGCTTTTTCTTGTGCTCTCAAAACCTACAATGGAGCCATTGGTGTTAATTCCAATGGTATTCCATGTGGTACAGTGCTAGAGGCTGCCAAAGATCGTGGCATGTTTACGGGCCTTGTCGCTACTTCCCGTATTACTCATGGTAAACTCATTGATGTGCTCTATATGCAGTATCTTTTTTAAATCTCAACATTTGTCATGTTTACAATGCGACTCAAACTTGGATACTCAGCTACTCCTGCCGCGTTTTCTGCCCATGTGGGTAGCCGAAATGATGAAGATCAAATTGCACTTCAGCAACTGGGCGACTATAAACTGGGTCGTCGTGTTGATCTAATGTTTGGAGGTGGATTATGCCATTTTCTTCCTAATTCTACAGCAGAAAGCTGTCGTACCGATGGTATCGATGTAATGGAACAAGCACGTAATCTTGGCTGGAATGTCGGTGTTGGAAAAAACTACTTTGATCAGATTTTCTTTGAAAAAAGGTCAGTGCCATGCTTTTGTAAGGTGCTTCATTCATACAATCTAACCATATTATTGTAAAAAATTACAATATAGCACTCTTCCATTGCTAAACTTGTTTACTTTGGACCATATGTCCTATGACATTGATCGTGACGACGCCGTCGAGCCTTCTCTTACCAGCATGAGTTTGAAAGCCCTTGATTTGCTCAACAAAGCTAGTTTGGAAAAAAACACTGGCTTTTTTCTCATGATTGAAGGCAGCCGCATCGATATGGCCGCGCATACGTATGTATTGGCTTGCCTAATCATACTGGCAGATAAACTTGTGTGGATACTAAGTAATTGTTTTATTTGAATACCGTTTGATTTTTGATATATTCATAGCAACGATCCATCCGCCCATATTGGAGAAATCTTGCAATACAATACAGCCATTAGTGCTGTAAAAAAGTTTGTTGATGATCATCCTGATACCATTCTAATTTCCACTTCTGATCATGAAACGGGTGGTCTTTCCGTTGGATATCAGCTTGGTCCCATGTATCCAATCTATGCATGGTTTCCAGAAGCCATCACAGGTGTAAAACGCTCTGCTGAGTATATTGTTCGTCAAATTAAACAATACTCTGGTGCCGATGCTACCAACTTTATCAAAAACACTGTATTCCCCAAGTGGCTCAACAACACTGATCCTGATCCTTCTGATGTTAACTATCTGTCTAATACGTCACAGCCATCTGATCAGATGGAGTACAAAGTTGGTGGTATTGTGAGCAGCTGGGCCGGTCTTGGATGGTACAGTTTGTGCATTGTTTAATTTGATTTCTAAATCAATAGTTGTGGTAACCAACTACTTTTGATTTCTGTTTTTAAAGGTCAACTCACGGACATTCTGCTGTAGACGTCAATCTATACGCATATGGTGCCAACTCGAAAGATCTATTTGGAAACCATGAAAACACTGATATTGGCAATTTTATCATCAAGAATCTTAATTTGGATCTTGCTAAAGTTACCCAGGATCTCAATGGGTAAGCTTTTTAAACTGTACTGCTTTTGTTGTAGGGTTCTACAACTTTACTCATCAATTTCTCTATTGTTTACAGATGGAAACCAGGAAACTATACCAAGATTGAAGAGCACTCAATAGAAACGGAGCGTCATATCCATGCTCAACATAATCTGTGATTCATGCTTTTATCCGACACTGGCCTACATTTGTATGGTATGCTTGCTCAAAGTGATGTTGTGCATTAGCGTTTAAAGCTATTCACGAACAAAATAATACATTTTCAAATAAAAGGTTTATTCCAAGTCACGTAAATGTATATGTTTTGTTGGTACGTTTTAGTGCGCGCATGCCTCCAAACAACTTGAGTGGGATCATGCAATCGAATGGCTCGACTTCGACCCGTTCAGCTCCATGATAATGTTGAAATCCTTCATCCAATGCAAAGTGATTACGCTGGAGTTGCCCTGCAACACCAGTGACGAATTCAAGTCTGAGACTCCACTGCATTGACACTAAAAACAAACCCAAACCATTCAGCAATCCAAACATGTACACCATAACTCATTGTGCAAGTCATAAACATCCAAATGATTGAATCACGCTACCTGCAGTAGTTTGAAAATCTGCAGTGGCAGTAGGAGGAATGGCTACGGATAACACTAGGCGTCGTGAGTTCAATGTGCTACGATGTAACTCGGCATGACATCGTCGTGTGTAAGCAACAGTAGAATGCTTTTGTTTTAATGAGAATGTTGGATCAACCGTCTCAACACTTTCCAAAAATACAGACGCCTAGTATATATTTACACACATTTGTCAGTAAAAATGGGAATACTACCGAGTCGTATCAACATTACTGCTAATATGTTCATCGCACCTGTAAACATGGTATTGACCCATTTGAAAAATTAAAAATGATTGTAATGGTTTCACCAAGACGGTACGAGATACGAGAAAGAGTCAACTGTGCTACATGCTCATTATTCTTACAAATGTCATACGACACTAAAAATTCAAGTTCATTAGTGCATGGCTGGATCAAAATTGAACAGCGAGTTACACTGCAATAAAGACTCACCTTTTTTTGATGTCTGACATACACACATTATATTGTTCATGGAAGTAGTGTATTCTTCAAAGTCTGTCAAGGACGTAGCTCTTGATGATTCGGGTTGGTAAAATGCACTCATTGGCACTTCTACAACATAAATCAGCAAGTGTCAAAACGACTAGAAATGCTTACAACATGACACACTATTACCAGTGTAGTTACCTGGAGTAAGAGGGGCAAATACGGCCAATTTAGACCACGTTTGTAACGGAGTAACCACCGATTCATCCTTGTTGATAATAACTGGGTTCATGATTTCGTATATTGGTCGCGTCCCATCGGCTAAATATAGCATATTAATAAGATTTAAATTCACGTATTGGTCAGTATCAAAAATTACACACAATCAATACGAATCCAGTTTAAAGGCATTGATTTACAATTTGTACGATTAAACAAGCGAAAAGGAATCGAAATGATTTGGGATTGTCGAATTTTTCCACTACGTTGAATGCCAACAATCAGCTTATAGTTGAACCGGATTACTTTGCCACGGTGTGATGGAGGAAGAACTGATGGTATGAAAATCTCATATTTATCTAAAGTACAAAAACAATCATTATAATAGTCAACATAGCAAACTACAAAGCAAACAAGCTAATCCAACTACATACAAGATTTGCTTTCTCCTGGAGCTAATGACATGTCACAAAATAAAATAGATGGCGGAGTACTGTAAAGTGGAAGTGGTTGTGTTTCTGCATATACATAAATATAGTTCACACAAGAGTCAGTTCAATTCTTTAATTGCAGAGTTTACTTGGCAACTGTTTCTTAGCTACCATTTCGATTTACAGTTGTTGGAGTAGATGCAGATATTCCAAGAGAACCGCCACCACCCTGAGATCCATGGCCACTTGGACTTCCTGCAGCTCGGTACATCACCTTTTGTCTCAATGAGTTAAACAAGCTTGTCTTTACATATGTTGTGTCAACAGTAAACTCTCCAGTCATTTGTGCAAACGCCCAAGCAATGTCTTCATTGACACCTGCAACTCGCGTGGGCTCAGTGTTGCATCGCTTCATCTGCATCGAAGCAGTTTTCAAATGCGGCAAAATAGCAGGCACAGTCGAGCCCTCGAAATGAGTAGATCTATCACTAATTGGAGAAAGTGTAGAACCATGGTTGATAGTAGATCCCATCCGAATCATCTCATCTTGTAATCGAGGCGATGCAAACTCTAAATCATCTACGGAATGTGAATGAATATGCGATTGCCTTCTAGAAGGATTTGGCTGATGAATGTTGGTTTTACTGGAATAAAGTTGAAGTTTTCCTCCCAGTTCAGAAACTTGGCCATTTTCATCCAATTCATTCTTGGTGACTGATTCATCAATAGGTGAGGCAAGATTTGAAAAGCTATTGCGTCTACTACCAACGACGCTATTTGTTGCGTTAGTTTGGCCTCGCTGCCATGGACCTTGTATAGTATCACTACTCTGGGCTGATACAGGCGAAAAAACAGGAGATAGATACTCTACGACTCCTGGCGATGCAAAGTCTGATGTCTGCGAAACAGAGTGTGGTAGACGCGTAAAAGAAGTCTCGCGCGATATGCCTTCTGGAATGGCTTCACCTCGCATATTTAAAATGTTTTTGAATGTATAGTGTGATGTGGCAAGCGAATCTAAATCTTCGAGTTGTTCAGATGCCTGTCGTTGTCGTTGCCGTTGAAGCATTTCAGTTTCTTGCTCGTACTGATATGTGTTTTCTGGATGATTGTCCAGTTTGGATTCCAAAGCCACAGACGGTTTTGTTGCAGCAGAATCAGCATTTAAGCCAGTCCCAAACAAAGTTCCTGCAATCAAGCGAAATGCAGAACCAATACCACTTTCTGTAATGCTAGCTGGACGATCATTCAGCGTTACTGGTGAAGCCGCCATATTTTTAGATGGATTACCAACTGATGTATCCAAAGAACGAGCAGAATGCAATCGCTTGTAATCTGCATCTTGCCTAGCAGTGGATATAAATAAAGGTGTACTTGCAGTATAGTGATCTGGCAATGCAGACGACTGCTCTGTAGCCCCGGTAGGAGTTGATATTTTTACAGATCGTTCCTGACTTGAATTAATAGGCGAGCCTGACCTAATGGCAAGTGCATTGGTTTTTTCAATCACCTGAGACTCGAAATACTTTTGATCTTGAGCAGTGTGCAACTCGCCAAATCCATTAGCAGGAACAGTCGAGGCACTATGGTCAGTAGGAAATGGGAGAATCTGTCTACTGTTTGGCCGGGTATTCCGTTTAAGGCTTCCAGACTTTCTATCCGGAAGAAATGACTGCTTATAGTGATGACCGTCGTTTGTTTGCTCAGGATGCCGTGGAAACTGATGACTGCTGGATGAAGAGTCAGGCTGCTGCACAGAGTTGGTGAATGTCAGCACACACACAAACTTTTCTCCAGCAAAGCAGACACCGTCCTGCGGAAGAGATGCTGAGAGTACAACGACCATGAGTGGTATAATTATAATTAGCTTAGGTATTGCTGCAGGTTTCACAATCCACACCGGATGGCTGCCAGTGTATCGTAATAAAAGTTGATGTTATTAGAATTGAGCTGTATATTGAATGAATCTTGAATTGAATTCAGTTTAAACAAATTAAACTGTCCAACTCGGATGATGGGTTGCAAGTAGAGCCTATACTCCAACTGTTGGTTTCACCAGATTAATCAAGGCGAGCCTAGTAATTTCTGTTTGCAGCCGTGTTCACGCAAAATGAAACTTTTCTGGTTGCAGTGATTTTTTGGAATAAACTGGATGTTTGTGCTTAAACTGGCTTGAATAGACTCGCAATCTAATAAACAGTCAAAACTCTTCTTTTCTCCTCCTTTGACTGTCATGCATTGTATGATTTTAAGATTCATTGTAATCCAGATATTGAACTCGACTGCTGTCAATTAAACTCCATTTTGCTGTAATCCAAAATCTCAGATATGCTTGCGTTCTAGTTTAAGGATGCGACTGTTGCTTTTATGCTAATCATCCAGTGTCCAGTTTGCATATTGAGCAAGCTTCAAAGATGTTGGATGCACTGAAACTGTCATGTTAATACTCGTTCAGTTATACAAAATAAACACAAAGATGAATCAACTTTAAAGAGTCTAGGTCACAATATTGTCCAGTAAACTGACACCAATCATTTCACAAAACTGGCTGTTCCATTATACAGACGCTTTGATTTAGTGTTCCATTTTTATGAATACGGCGGTGAATTCAGTCGCGTTTATTCACTTTGCATCAACGATTAGAATCATCAAAACCTATAAACCACTCCGTGTCTAAACTACAATGGCTATATCTACTGAAAATATCGCACTTGCATCCTTTGGCTCCAGAGTTGCTTTGACCACTTCTGAACATCCAAAGCATCCTTCAAGCAACATCATTGACGGGTGAGTTGTCTGACCAAAACTATATCAAGCATATCCACTCACTTTTATTTCTAATATAGAGATGTCAAGACTTTTTGGGTATCCACTGGTTTATTTCCACAAGAAATAACCGTTTCATTTGCTAACCCTGCCATGATTTCCAAAATCATTATTGTATCTATGAAAGGTAATCTAGAGTCGCATGTGCTTTGGGTGTTGTAGACGCTGTGCTTAATTCATTCGCATATTTAATTTGTAGTCGGACATTTAAGCGTCGACTCTTCTAGCACAGAACTTCCAGTAAACTTTTCAACAATTTTGGATCAAGGTAAGTTTGTTTTTAAAAAACGTACTGTAATTCCATGCCTTATCGTATCTGTAGCCCAACCATCAAACAAGTTGAACCAATACTTTTTTATCATATCTAGTGGTTGAAGATACAGACGGTTCTTTGCAAACTATATCCATTAGCCCAAAGGAAGCTCAAGTAACTCGCCATCTCCGCTTGAAAATCAACAAAGGATACGCACCGTTTGTATCCATCCATCGATTGGTGGTATACGGCGACCATAACATTCCGGCAGAAATGCTACACTAGTATTGATTTCAACTAGCCTATATAAATAATTTTACTCATCATATTTCACAAAGATATCACATGTTGATACACTGTTTGATTTGATGGGGTTCATTTCTGAGTAATTTGGATTGGAACACTGTGTTTTTGATTAAAGAATGAAAAAAGAATTAGAGTATAGATTCCTAATCTTTGTTTCGACGAAAACAAGATTGCCTGGCATAACACTGCCTTGATGATTTGAGTTCTCATGCCCTGTTAGAATATACAAATGACCGATTAGGCTCAATATATCTCGTTTACCTATAAACACGACAGTGATAATAACTTACTGTATACCATCCTTTGAATCCCTTTTCGCGATATACTTTGCGAAGAACATCAAACGAGCTTTTGTAGCGAAGCTTTTCTTGGTCTTTTTCACTAAGTCCATCCACCTCCTTTGGTGGTTTCCACTGCAAGCGTGCCTTGGCCATAATGTATGGATCTAGATAAAGTCATTGCGATCGTGTAATTCGGTATTAACAATCAGTAGAAACAAATACAATATACTCTTTTGGCTCAAACAGTCATCAATAATAGCCCGCAATCAGTGCGCTTACATGTCACAATTGTAGCAAGTGTCTTGGATAAAGCGCCAATCACAAATACTTCGAGTGTGGTCAATGAACTAGAGCTGCCTCCTTTTTGTTTTATCAAGATTGATTTAAAACGCTCAAATACACCATATGTAATGGCCGGATTAGCGCACAAAACAAGCGATGCCTTAAGACCCTTCCAAAGACCTTGGGGTCCATCCTCTGCAACAATCGTTTTAAATATTTCAATAAACGATATCCCTTTAGAGTCTGGATCAGTTTGTTGTCTGTTCCGATTTCAAAATAAACTGGTTCAGCAATCTGTTGCAACAAAACCAAGAATCACTCGATACAATACAATTTCTCACCTTGTTGTCACAACAGCAATCGGCAATACAAAAATCTGGCATAATGCACCAGCAGTAGCACCAAGTACCAGTTCCATTGCCGTTCCCACTTCTTTGTTGCCGATTCTTTTCAGATACTCGCCACGAACATGCCCATAGATGTAAAAGTACGAGAATGATGATACGACTGTGCCAAACAAGCCCGATCCCATACCAGCATATAATCCTTGCAGCCCCTCTGATTTATAAATCTTGAGAAGAGCATCAACGGCATTTTTGTAACCGTGATTTGATTTGGATGCTTTGAGTGTGTCTGTCTGGACTTGAAGACGAGTTTTTACGCTATAACGACAAAACCGGGGAATGGTGAGTTATGGATGACAGGTTTCGGATTGATAATACAGCAAGTTAGCAAAATTAGATTGACAATGAATTCATTAATGCTTTTCTAATTGATTAAAAAACAGCCAAACTCCCAGCTCATATCAAATTTCCCTTGTTTCATACACATCAAGTTACAAGACGGCACGGTCAAGGTAATCCATACAGGACGTTGATTGCTGAGTATACTACAGCCGACTTCAAAGAGAATGTTTAATATGAACATTCATTCCAAGCACTGTGGATTGATAGCAAAATGAAGCGAGTTTATTCCATCATATTTAGTCGTAGCGACAGTCCAATGGAAAAAAAGACAGACAATAGAGCAAAGCTACTCACACGTCCAGGGGAAACACCAGCACATTGGCGAATATCGCCCCGATAGTTCCAGCCGTAGCATCACCTAGAGGAGTGAGTTTCACGTCCATTATCTACTCAATTGCAATGATAATTGTAGTTTTTAACAGGCCTGTTGAGAGCACTTGGACAAAGTCGGTGCTTGTTGCTGAAAAATAGTTGAAGCACAATTTCGGAAATAAGCGTGCTTTGAATACTTCACGTGCCTTGAAATCTATTCAGCCAAAAGATAAGCCAAAGATTGCCAAATATTTGACTCATTTTCATTTAAGCCATATTCACGTAAAATGAAACATTTTTTATAATGATCTTGCAGTGATTGTCTTGGAATAAACAATCGTTGAGCATTTCTATGCTTACTACAAACTGTCTTTAATAGACACTCTTGATCCAATAGACACGTCCATCATACGATTCATACAATCAAATGATCACTTTATCCACTTTTGGCATAACCGCCACACATTGTACGATTTTCAAAAAACTCGGATAAGTTTGCACTCAAGTTCAAAAAGACAACTGTTTGCATACTAATCATCAGAAAAAAGGTTAGTCAACTTGGGTTCAGACATCACAGTATTACTCGGTAGACTTGGTGGAAATTATCATTTCACGATACTGATCATTTATTATCTAATTCAACATCCTTATTCAATGTTTCATTTTCTGTGAATACGACAATGAATCTTTAGCATAGTGGTTTCTCGATTAAAATGAAATGAATGGGTTAAATTTTGCAAAGTGAATTCCAGAAACTAGATGTGATTTATCTTTGGCTTAGTTCAACATGTCCAAGTTGTTTGTCATTATTGTATTGGCTATTCCTTTCTACCATCAGGTAATGTATCCTACTATTTATTGCTGTCTATTAGTTAATCTTGCGTAAAATGATTTTCTGGTGTCTTGGCGCAGTACAATTACACTCAATCGCACGACCAGAAAATCAATTTTCTACCAAAATAGCAACTTGGGCTGCCTTTAAAAATATAATTCTCAATTGGTAGAACATTTATATCAACTAGTGAAGATTTAATAAAAACAGACTCATTAGTGCTAATATATCTATTTCTAAACCCGAGTGTTGAATACCACACCAGTTCCTTCCATATCCTGAGGCATCCACCACAGCCACCATCTAGATCCCAATATAGCCTTGGTATTTTCCAACCAACCCATGTCATATATATTGACCGTAGGAATTCCCATCATGACACTGTCTTGCAAATCCAAATCTTCAATTGTGGTAATGTTTTTCACAATCAACTGTATCTGATTAAATGCCAACATGTCGATAATACTTGTTAAAGGAACAAGAATTGTGAGATTAATGCCGGTGATAATAACCTGTAATTGGTCACAAAGTATAGAGTCAATGCCATTGATTACAAACTCCAGATTGAGCCGTGTATAAAAAGTTGATACACATTAACTTACTTCGCCTTGCGTGATGTTAAAATTCTCGGGAGTTTCAATCGCCAAAATCAAGGCGTATAGACGCAAAAAAACCATAATAATTGTCAACGTACACAACAGTGCAGTGTAAATCAGTAATCTTGCAAAGTGGCCTTGATTACGAAATCCTACGCAGTTGTAAATCCACGGACAGTGATGATCCATTCGCAAGATGCAGGCCTTGCATTTGCGACAATGATGTGCCCGAGCAGGTCGTTCATGCCGACATAGTCTATCAATAAGTAGGTTATGCATAATTTATAATTATATAGGTTTGACAACTAGTCAGTGTAAAGTAGATGCACTATTTCAGCACACAAGAATCTAAATTTACTCTTAATATCAATGGCAAAGCGACATACCGACATTCGGTATTATGTATATCTTCTTCAGTGCTATCCAGCATCTTCCTATAGCAAATACAATATAAATTCTCGAGTTAATTACCAACATTTAAAGTTCAATTGTATAGCGCATTACTACGACTTTGGATTTACAACCCTGTTCACGTAAAATAAAACACTAAACAGAAATTGACCGGATATTCATATCGCAGTTTCAGTACATATGAAATCTTTGGGACTTGCTCAATCTCCAGCTCTTTTTTCATTCAAACCAACCACTATGACATTGATGATTGACATGTAAACAACTGTTGCATTTCTGAAATGTGCAATCATTGTTCTCTTGAACTAGAACGCGAATGTATCCGATATTAGGATATAACAAAATGGAGTTTGTACCGAGCTTGATAGTCAAACTCAATATATGGATTGTAATGGATAATTTTGATGATTGTACAATGTATGGATATTCCAAAAGTGGGGAAAGTGATAGTTTGATTGTGTGGGTATCATATGATGATGATTATGTTTGAAAACATTCAAAATACTGATTTGTGGTAGGAAAGTACACACATATCCAACTATTGATGATTTCAGAAGCAATCACAAGATAAATTATAGAAAAATACTCCATTTTACGTGAATGCGACTTTAATACAAGCAGAACCACTCACATGAGATCCTCGTTAGTTTCAAAAGTGTTCCAGCCATGTTCTACTTCTCCTGCTTTAGTTCTCCATGAAAGCCAATAGTTGATTGGTACCATCACCAAATTGAATATCCACACTAGTAAGATAATGTAGCTTGAAATAGAATAAGGTCGCAGCCATGGGTCTAAAACGTAAATATATGTTGAACTAGGCAGATATGTGACTGAAAGACAGCGTAGGAGAAATAGTCAGTATTTCCATTATCATCTAAACATGATATTGCTTCAATGCATGCTATGAAGCAGGGCATATGGTGGTTAAAATGGAGCATGCTATCCAGCCAAGATCGTTTTGATAGTCTTGACTCATTTCCAAGAATGCAAGGCACCTTAACAGTAGTGTGCTGGATTGTGATACCTGCAAATATGATTGCCCAAAGAAAAGCAGGACTTTCTCTGACTGCCATTGTAGTGATGGTTGAATTGGATTGTTTACACGAGTGAATTTAAAGTCACATTCACGTAAAATGGAGTATTTTTCTATAATTTATCTTGTGATTGCTTCTGAAATCATCAATGGTTGGATATGTGTGTACTTTCCTACCACAAATCGATATTTTGAATGTTTTCAAACACAATCATCATCATATGATACCCACACAATCAAACTATCACTTTCCCCACTTTTGGAATATCCATACATTGTACGATCATCAAAATTATCCATTACAATCCATATATTGAGTTTGACTATCAAACTCTGTACAAACTCCATTTTGTTATATCCTAATATCGGATACATTCGCGTTCTAGTTCAAGAGAACAATGATTGCACATTTCAGAAATGCAACTCTACATGTCAATCATCAACAGAAAGATCAGCAAACTTTAAAAGTCCAAAAAACAATGTTCAGTAAATTGAGAATTATTTCATGAAGTCGATTGTTTATTATACATGAGTACAGCGGAAAGTGAAACTGTACATCATTTGATTGAATTTGGAACCTGGCTCGATAAATATTCTTGAACAAAAACTATATTTAGTGTCGAGTATTTATAATGTACGAATGTTTGCTGCGATGGTTTAAACACCAAAACTGTATCAAATGAGTAGTACCAATGGATACAATACATCGTTTGACAATAAATGAATAGGAAAAAAGGTGCAAATGCAATGAATGAGAGAGTGCTAGTAGTTTTTGTGTACTAGATCAGCCTGCATTTTGATTCTAGCTGTCATTAATGCTTTATTGTAATGGACATTCTTGAACAAGCAATTCGTATTTTTACCCAAAAGTTTTTCTTCAAAAAATAGCGATATCAGCGTTACAATGGTTACTAGCCAGGGCTCGACTCATGCAGCTTTGATTGATGCAGACATTTATTTACTGGATTATGGTGCAGGAAATGTGCGGTCGCTAGTCAATGCCGTTAATCACATTGGATACTCCATCAAACGAATTGAGTCTGTCGCTGACTTTGACAAGGCCAAGGTGATTTATTGTATACACTATTCTTGTAATGAACATACTAATATCCTATATTGGTAAATCATATTTGACCACATGCGAATTCATACCCTTAAATAATAACCATTTCATTCACTTGAGCCAAAATAAGCCAATGCTTTTTTGTGAATGTGTGATCTTTGACTAATATATCATGAAAAGACATGATGATAGCGTATAGCTATTCAACTTTGCTGACTTGTGTTTTGAATGATTTTAAAAACTAGAAAATCATATTCCCTGGAGTTGGTGCATTTGGATCATGCATGGTCAAGCTTCAAGAATTAGGCTATATTGAATCATTGCAAAAATATATTCGTGCCAATAATCCATTTTTTGGTATTTGCGTTGGTATGCAGTCTTTGTTCCTCGCTTCTGATGAATCCCCTGATATACAAGGTCTGGGCATCATCAGTGCTACTGTGTCCAAGTTCGACGCGACTACCAAAACAGTACCTCATATGGGCTGGAACACTACTACTCTTCAGGTTGGTTGACATGATTGGATTTATTTTTTAAAATGAGCTTAATACTGCTCTAGTAGGATTGTTGTAGTGACCATTTCAACATTGGTATAGGTGGATACTTCTAGTAGTGGAGCGCAAGACACTCGCATCCACCATGGCGGTGCAGACAATCGGTACTACTTTGTACACTCATTTGCAGTCAAAGGAAGCCAGGCTGAAATCGATGCATCACCAGACCTTAGGGACTGGGCATATTCTTTAACCACATATGGCAATGAAACCTTTGTTTCCATAATTCAAAAGGGAAATATTTTTGGAACACAATTTCATCCAGAAAAGAGTGGCCATTTAGGACTTGCAGTTATTAAAGCATTTCTTGATTCAAAGCCTGCAGATGCGTCATTGCCAAAGCCTATTCCTCTTGATGGTTTGCCGCATTCTAAACGTGCATACTGTATGCCTCAAAGTCAACTCAGCCGTCGTATTATTGCGTGTCTAGATGTGCGAGCCAATGATAATGGCGATTTGGTAGTGACCAAGGGTGATCAGTATGATGTACGAGAATCTGCCAAAGATGGTGGTCATGTGCGCAACCTTGGTAAACCTGTTGAGCTTGCTCAGCGCTACTATCAGGAAGGAGCAGATGAAATTACATTTCTCAACATTACATCCTTCCGGGACTGTCCTTTAAAAGACTTGCCTATGCTACAGGTTCTCCAAGAAACCTCAAAATCAGTATTTGTACCCCTTACAGTTGGAGGAGGAATCCGTGATTTTACAGAGCCTTCAGGAGTGACGATTTCTGCACTCGATGTTGTTAGTTTGTATTTCCGATCAGGAGCGGACAAAGTGTCGATTGGCAGTGATGCCGTGTATGCTGCTGAACAGTATTGGAAGCGCGATGGTAAGAAGCAAGGCGACACAGCAATTGAACAGATTGCGTATGCTTATGGATCACAAGCTGTAGTGGTTTCTGTTGATCCACGCCGAGTATACGTTTCGTCTCCAAAAGCAACACAACATCATACTGTTGAATGTGATATTCCTGGACCCAATGGCGAGGTGTATTGCTGGTACCAATGTACGGTAAAGGGAGGACGTGAGGGTCGAGACCTAGATGTGCAAGAGCTTGTAGTAGCTTGCGAAGCATTGGGAGCAGGCGAGATCTTGCTTAACTGTATGGATCGCGATGGCACCAACTCCGGATTTGAACACAGTCTTATTCGGGATGTGAAGAAAGCGATCAAGATTCCTGTTGTGGCATCTAGCGGTGCTGGTAGAGTAGAGCATTTCTCCAGTATGTTTGATGCCACAAGTGCTGACGCTGGACTTGCAGCTGGAATCTTTCATCGCCAGGAAGTTCCTATTCAAAGCGTGAAGCAGCATCTAAGGGAGCTGGGGCACGCCTGTCGTTTCGATTAAGAATATGACTTGCAAGATGGTCTCGTGGATTAAAATAAATATTTTTCCAGCCCAAATCTCCCGAATAATTTTTGAAATCAGTATTTGGTGGTAGCGTATAAACCATCTACTCGGAAAATTAGTAGACTGGCATTGAGTGCATTGCAGCCGTCATTTTCAAAGACAGACAGGCTAATATACAGTATTTCGAATCCTTGACCATTAGTTGGATCGTAACTGGCAGCCTTAAGATTTATTTTGCCAGAAAATGTAAACCATTGTCCAGCCCATTCTTGTACTTCAAGTCTTGTAGATTATACAGATGGATGTCGCAATAAGATATAGCAGCGTTGATGGCTGTTGGCTTGCAAGTGGTTAGTGAACCCGTTGTCGCCATGAAACAATTAAAATTTGAATTGTTTGATGTTGCCATTGAATGAGTATTTAGTGGAATTATACTACGATTGCATTACTACTATAGCTACTACTACTATTACAACGGTTACTAGCTCATATGAGCACTGCTTCAGATTCCGCTAGGCTCTCCACCTCTTCATGCCAGCAGGTATATTTGTCATTCTTGAGTGACTATTTTGAAAAATGGCGGCTAACCACTCCTTACTCTTTCTATGCACTCTATTTTGACAACTGATGTTGGTTTGATCTCATAAACACTATTTGTTCGTTTAATGCATTTGCATATCTACTTGTGGTCATACTCTTGTTATCTCCGCTCCATCGCTTACTCCAATGAAATTGCAACTGTGGCTACTGCGCTACGGGTGGATTACTACAATATTCTATTGCAACTTGCTGTCGCTGTAATGACTCCTATTGTCTTGTTACATCCAATACAAATGGCTTATTTTCTGTCAATTGCATTGCGTTGTTTTCCACTATTGGGCTGCCATTGACTGGATGCTCTGTCTTGTTGCTGACTGTTTGCCCATTATACGCCATGTGAATCAAACACTACCTGGATGGACATTACCATATGAATTCATCAATTGGACTTGGTACATCAATAACCGATTCTATCAATGCATTGCACTCACGTTAATCTGGGATTGGATGGTTTTTACTCATCGAACTTGTATGTTTGGATTTCATACGTCCTATGAAAACAATGACTGAATTTTTGCTGTTACTGGCTCCATGCTTTAACCACACTATACTGCTTGATTTTTGCGGGTACCAGTCTCCACCTTCGGTGCAACCAGATATTGACTTTGATTCAATGCTGCAGGATTTAGTCGCAACAGAGTCCCTTGTATCTATGAAGTTAATGAGCAAGGATAGTATCACAATTGGATGTGCTCATACTGGTACTGTACGTGATCTGGTTGTGTCACCAGCTTCACATGTCGTGGATCATTGCAGTGCTGTCCCTGCTCACATCCAAACGATCGATACCACCAAGTCAGTATTATTTGTAGATGAAGCATCTCCAACTGAGTTTGCCTCTCGTGTAGCTGCAAGCAGCTCCCATATTCATATTCCCTATCATGAGGTTGCTGCTGCTTCATTTTCTATGTCTGATAGTCCTGTTTTTTCGCCTACTCAAGATTCTCAGACGATAAACAATACCAGACAAACGCCTCTGTCTTTGGATTCACTTACACCTACTATGGTGCGAGCCATTAGTTTTGATGAGGACGATCCACCCATTTCAATCTCGCAGTTTGATATGTCTGCATCAGCTGAGCCAATTGCCATGCTCCGTAGCAACTCGATTGCGACTTCTGGAAAAAGTAACGTATCTTCCTTCTCTTCATCGTACCCTAATTTTGGGCAATCGATTGGTCGAAAGTCGTCTATTTTGAAACCACGCACATCAGAGGTCGAACCCGATATTTTACCACTTGCTCCTGACCTGGATGCAGAAGATAACTACGATTCAGATGATTACCGCGAACTATATGGTGAAGACTATGATCGATATAATATATACTCCTCTGAAGACGAGTATAGTAGCTCTGAAGACGGATCTGAATCAGACGAACACGTCAACACCAACACTGAATCGGATAATTCTCGGACCAATAGTGACATAGGTTTTTCAGCCCAAAATTCTGCTTCAGAAAAAGCTGGATATGATTCCGAGTACAAAGTGTCTGATGCAGCACAGCCCAAGCCTCCATCAAGAATCAAGTCCAAACCAAAAAACAAGGATGAAGATATTGAACTTCCATCAGACGAGGATGTTTTACAAAAAACACTTGATGATGCTTCTTATGCTCAATCCTCTGAAGTTTCACAGGTTTCAAAATCTGCTTTTCAGAATGCCACTGTAGAAGATTACGAGGACATGGATGGGTTACTCAATGTGCTTAATAAAATCATTCGCCGCAACCGATCGTTTAAGCACTCACATCCCGACGATCTCTCTATTCAGCCTATACAGCGATTGACTAATCGATCTCTTGCCCTGTCCCCTACTCCTGTTATTCCTGGATTTGTTCTTCCTGAAGGATCGGATGATGAAGATGGCCATAACACTGAAGCTTCTCGCCATGCAAGTGCATCAGCCGAGTCTCGTCTTGCTCAAGTTGTGCTTAACGAATACGTTGCTCAATATAAAGATGCCCAGGAATTGAGACAAGACAAAATTAGTTTGATCATATCGAAGCTAAACGAAGCCAATGTTAAGAAAGTAAGGACTTGCTACTTTAAATACATGTGTAGTATTTGAGTGCAGTTGATAGGAAGTTGTCTTGTATGACATTACCGTTTACTAACCAAGATACTATATTTTTAGATTACTACTCGTATATACATTGAAGATGCACGATCGTTTAAAACACTTGTCCTTACCTCGTTAATGTCGGCTGATCAGGTAGTGCGAAATGTTATTGACAGTTTTCATCTAGATGCATCTCCTGATTGGGCTTTATTCGAACTATGTAACGATATGGGTATTGGTAAGCACAGCTTTTGATTAGTTTGTTTTTATAGCTTGCAGGATTTAATACCAACTCATGGCGACGTTGTTTCATATACTTATTTTAAATTTGCTTTTTAGAGAGACCGGTTCGTGATTGGGAAATCGTAACGGATGTTATTTCTGCCTGGGATACAACCAATTCTCTCAATGCCATTGTCATGAAAAAATATGGTTACCGTGTTACTCTTTCGTGCAAGGTAGTTTATCATGCAGATGATGATATGTTTTGTCGATCAATTGCTAAACAAATCCATTTTCTTGGAGTTTAGTCGCTTACCGGTAGATTCCCTAGAATTCAAGGATATTTATACTTGGAAATGAAGCCTGGAAAATGGCATAAACGGTTTTGCGTGCTTAGAGATTCTATCATTTATTATTTTCAAGAGGCTGATGTAAGAGATTGTCGTTTTGGAGTTGCTCTGCTTGCACTATTGTGTTTTACATTAGCTCACCCCTTTCTTGTTTTAAATGGACGCCATGTTTGGATGATACAGTCTACAGAAACAGTTTTGTGCAATCTGTCACAGTTTGATGTATACACACTGTCCCAGCACAAAAAAAAGACGCCTACCAAGTTTTGCTTTGCATTGCGGTCGACCGGTAGTGTCTCGTTATACAAAAACAAACACGACTACTGTAAATTTATATCAGTAGAGAAGCGTGAGAGACTGTATGACTGGGTGCTAGCACTACGACTTGCCAGAAATGAACATCTTTTCATGGATTGTCCAGAGATGTTTGAAGACTATGAAGGCGAGATACCATCTAAAGCACTGCGGCGGCGAACAGCAGCAATGCAGACATCAACTAATGGAACTTCTACCAAATCTCAGTCACCCAATCATTCAGGGCTGCGCACTCTTTCAAATGCACATGGTGATTTTCAAAGAACCCCTTTTTCAAATGGATTTGCTGCTCAGCTTCCTATTATCGGGAATCCACAGTCAGATGCGTCTCCTGTTAGAACCAATGACTCTCCACTCTCTACCACTTCATTTAGTGGCTCTCAATTCAGCTCATCCGATGCTGCTCGGCGCGCAAGAGAGGCAGCAACGACAAGCAGCACTGGAGGCAATCAAACAGTGTATTCTTCCGATAGTCCCCAGTCACAAAGCTTTACTTCTGTAAATGCTGAAGAGGCCTATCGTCGAGAAAAAGAGCGACGCAGAATGGAGCGTCGAGAACACGAAGCACGCGAAGCAAGTCGCACGGGCCATCTTGGACTTCGAACTTTTTCACCACCGCCTTCTGCATTAGTAGGGTCATTTAATGCAAGCCAGCCTACGCGAGACCGAGCAGAAGGTTTATATTCAGAGTATACTAACAGAGAATCAGATAGTCCATCTCGCACCAGCAATACAAGCCGTTCACGTTCTTCTGGCTCATCACGCAAGGGCAAAATTAAACCACTTGTGGATCTTTCTGGACTGTAGATTCATTTCATTATATGGGTTCTTTGCATGAAATTTGTTATTTCCATACCAACTCTTCATTACACTTTTGATATTAACAATCTCATTTCATCTTTTAGACTGACCCCCTGCTATCTAATTGATCTTTTGATGCATTTTCCATCATCGAGTTCAGCTACTTGATGTTTTGGAAACCGGTCATACTTTTGCTGCTCTTTTGATTTCTGTTACCGTCTAGATTATTTGACAAAATGATCTTTTGTTTTTCAAATAGCAAATATTAGTTAATAGGAATACCCTTTGTTATACTTATTTTGTTGAGTTGTATATGGATGAATGGTTCAAAATACACGATTAGTAGTTTGTTATGGATTGAATACAACACATTCAAGCAACAATGTTTAGTGTTTGTAACACAATTTGGTATCGATAATTCATTGTATTGCAGTGTTGATATCAAGTCATGCAATGTGTTGATTGAATTTATTCAATTCGCACGATCGGATGTTGAATATTCAATCGGAACGCACGACTGAGTCATGATGAGTGTGAGTCATGACTGTAAGACAAATGAGACAATCAACTCTACAAGTTAAACTACACAATCATCTAATAATACTCACAGATCATCCAACACTCTGGTCATGACAATTATGAGTGATTTTGGTCTCGTTGACATGATTACAGTCATTGATACATTCATGTTTTTATTTTAAATATATTATAATAATGCTAGTGTATTTACAATCAGCAATCAGTCGTCATCTCCTGTGCAAGTCCTTTTTGATGTCATCAAGTCTCTCCTTGTTCATCTTGACTTTGACGATGAACGGAGTCAGCATAGTCTTGATTTCACTGACATCGGACTTGAGTTTGACTTCTGTCTCTTTGATCTGACTACAGAGGAAACTACCAAGAATAGTAGCTACTCCAAACATTGCACCATACAGCAAGTAGTTTTTGCTGATATGATCTTGAACCTTGTCATGCAGGGGTTTGGATGTTGCTGCATGACTGTTGGTAGTGGTGGTAGTGGTAAATGATCGTTTGAGTATGTGGGAGTGTAGTAGTTTTAATATGTGATGAGTTGAGTTGTTCATTAGGATTTTATTTGGGAAAAATGAATCAATTTATCAAAATGGAAATTTCACGACTTGAATCCATAATTAAACTTTGCATGTGATTTGACATTCATTACATATTATTGACTTGATTTTGAATATGACTGTTGACTGGCATATTAATGCATACTAATGCATACTAATGCATTGCTATTACTTGTATTACAATTTGACCAATACATACATACAGCAATACATTACTTTGAATATCGAATCTAACCATTCAGATTCTGTTGGGATCTGTCATCAACAGTATCATACATTCCACTAATACTGTGATATTGCATGCTATGGTATACTATGTGTGTATGACAGTCGATCAGCATAGTCGATTGATGTAATATGCTAGTAAAAATCGCTACAGTCAAATATACTTGCTGTTGGTTTATGATAAAAGATGCCAATACACGGCATATCGAGTGTTTACATGACACATGTCAAACATGTTTGTGCACCATCATGTGGTGATCGTGGTATGCATCATGATGTCGATATACAACATACACTAGGTGGATCGTTGATATCACACGTTTAGTTTTACTATTGTGCATGACATTCAAATCAAAGTTGAACTTGATTGGTTCTAATACAGTATCAAGTATATCTGGATTATTCAGCGTATATATTGTCAATCAGTGTATTGTTGCATTGATGTGTTGTTGGCATGTCTAAATATACAAGTATTTCAAAACCTGAATCACACCAACACTAAATAGGTTTTTGGCATACAGTATCAAAACCAATTTCAACTGATTGCGGATATACTGATTGTCAAAAGTGCAACCATTTATCAACAAGACTTGAAATCGGTTGACAACAGTAAATACCCAAACCACACTGTTACCAATCGAATCGTGTATTGAAATATTGGTGTTTTCGATCATCGGTATTTGAATGGCGTAGTCAATAATAAGCTATCCACAACCAGTCATGCAACTCAGCATTTAACAACTCGATTTAATCAATGGCTGGTTTGAGCTTGTTCAACATTTTTATAGATCCAATATGTAAAACTGGTTGTAATGGTTTATGGTAGATGTTTTAAATGTTCCGACTTGATACAAGGATCAAGTGGATCAAGTGGATCAAGTGGATCAAGTGGATTGAAAGTGTTGGAAAGGTTGGAAAAACTGAAAGACTGGTTCAAATAATAACACTGGCTACAAACACGCCATTCGAGTCGTCTGTTTTGTATGGATATGGCTGGCTTGTCAAATTGGGTTCCAACGATACAAGAGTTGATCCAACTGCCAAATAATCATGCAGTCAATCCACTATCGGGTATCAATTGTGCCAAAGTGGTGGTATTGTTTCCAATCATACAGTCCAGTAAACTCTTTTCGAGTGACTTACACTCGTCGATTGACAAATCAATACCGCAAGTGATCTTGTAATACACAATCATTGTGATCAACACACAAAACATCAATTTGAACCACTCATTACAACAATTGATTCCTGACAACTCTTGGTCACTAAATGAAATATTACACGATCCAGTGATTACAAAACAACACGAATGAACTGGACTGGACTGGACTAGAATGGATTGGATTGGAGTGGATTAGTTTGGGTTTGGATCTTACTGTAGATGCATGACATTATCGGTTTACCAACTACAACCACGTTGTAAATTACAATTTGTAATGTATGTTTAATCACAACCAGTCAAATATTTCATTGTTCCATTTGATCAACCACCAATCAGTCTCGAGTAGCAATCCAATGTCGATGGTATAATATTTCTAGATTCATCCATTAAACTACTGTTTTTGTTGATATTGTTATACGGAATGTCACCTAATGTATGCTTTGAAAAATGCTCACCAATTATATTTCTATTACTCATTGTTCATTACCCATTGTTCATTCAACATTTTTGGCACTGTATCATAGATGGACATATCAATACAGCATGATCCCACATAGCCATGACATAAAACTTGCAAATGCCATTTTGTTGTAATCCTACCAACTGTCCATATACTGGAACCTCACAGCAGTCCTGGACACATTTGTGGTTGTTGTAATATCAGCAATCTTGGTGCAATCTTGCAGCAATCAGCCAACACTCGTAATTGTCCAAATAAACTTGCGTTTCATTTGTCAAACGTGTATCAAACTGCAAACCATTACCATCACAATCGTGTGCCTGTCGACTAATACAATGTTCTGATGTGATACAATATTGCTCCATATGAAAGCACTACCACACGAGATATTGTTCGACTTGCAATCTCACGACTTGCGTGGTAGAATTGACTTTCAAAGCGTTGCGACGTATAACAATCCATCAAAACATGATCAGTGCTGTTAAAATATGATACACACTGTATAACTGATATGGGTTGTCATGACAGACATTGCACTACAAACATCATTCACGATCTTGAGTTGCAGATATACACATCACAGGTATTTGAACAGATCCGATACAGTCATGTAGAACTGACAAGTGACAATACATTTGATTGTATCAGAGTTGTTCAGATGTTTGAATGTGTATACTTGTAATCATGTTCCAGTTCCATCATTCATGGTCATATAGTATTAGTTGATCAAAAACCCCATTTTTACAATACATTTGATTGAATACAAACTGGACAAATCATCCATTTTATACCGACAAGTAATTGACACAAAGTATGCTAGACATGTAGTTATGATTTACAATGGATCACACATGATTACTACACAATATGTTGCTATACAACTCAATATATGATCAGTTGCAATGTATGCTCCATTTGTGTCATTTTGATAGATTGATGGTGTCCATTTCTGATACCGGTCATTAGACATGTATGCCATTTGATGATCAAGCAACACCGATTAATATCCGCCAAATTAAACTCGATATTGTTGGACAGTTAATAGCGTATGTCATTGTAATGTGAGAGTGTTGAGATGTCAAGTCTGTTGATTTTCACTGAGTGAATCCTTTGTATATATCTGGGATGCGATCATCAGTTGTGATCACCAGTCACCTCGGATGGAAGATCTATAGTAATTAGGTATCCTCAACAATGATGCTTGAACGATGGCTCGCATACATTCCTTCTGGTATTGTTCATCGCTCTCCCATATTATAAAAACACACTCTTCCCGTTCTTTAATAAACAACGCAATTAGTTTATTGGATCATTCCTTTGTATCTTTGATTTGCTGTGATCTACTTGTCAATAATGATGACCATCAACATGCAGTCATATGCCCACGATCTACATTTCAGTCATTCAGATTCCTTGTTTTGGGAATGATCATTTATGTCTCATTTTCACTGAAATAATAATCAGTGTGTCACTGTGGATCACTGTTTGAACCAAACTCAATACTGCAAGCACTCGAGTGCTACTCCAATCAATTGAGTTGAACTGACATTGATATTGATATCAGCAAGAAATCCAACTGATTTCCAAATTGAACGAGTTGATTCCAAAATATTGTTATCCACAAACATAAATGTCAATTGCAACACTTTTATCAAATCTATTGGATATCAAATCCAGTAACCCATTGTAACAAGCCTCGAATTATGTCTTGGAACAATGCAGCCATGACAAAATACAACACTTTACCAGGTTTGCTGTATACAACAACATATATTTGGAGCAGAGTTTGAACATATAGTTGCGCAGTTATTTGAAATTTGTGTGTTTCTAGTATCATGCCCAAAATGTGTGTTATTCCATCATCAATAATTTGCTCACAATACACTAACACTATTACTACACAATCAGTTGTCAATGACCATGAGTAGTATATGTAGTGCACTGGATGATACCACTTGTTTTAAGCAAGACTGCTAAAATATTCAAAAGTTGACGACATACTTTGATACATTCGTCCATGATGATTGTGATTGATATTGAACGCATTTGGTTTGTGGTTACAATGTGAGTTCTGGTTTTAGAACTAATCAGAATCGGATTGTCTGGAATTGTCTGAAATTGTTGATGTGCTAGATTGGTGTTTTCACCTATAATCACTGCTAAATTCGATTCAAAGTTGTCAGGTGTGATATCCTGACAAATGCCGACATTATCAAAATGCTTACCGTATACAAGTTGATTAAAGTTGCAAGTTGTCTGCCAAACTCATACTTGATGCTTCAATCGGACACGATTGGATGGTACAAGGATGTGTTAACAGAGCCATTATTTGTCAAAAAGCGTATGCTACAATAGTAAACTTGAATTTGGACTTTTCATGCTAAATGCATATCAATCCCTTGAATGGACACAATTGTATGATGCCAGTTTTATTAACATTGAATTATCAAATAATTGGAATGGTTGGAATGGTTGAAAATATGCCATTTCAGTTGTAAAATACAACTACCACTTTCTACTCTTCAAATCTGATTGCGTTATAGGGAGTTTTATAACGTATTGTTTCAATCCAGGAATGGGTTGTACCTGCTCTGTGCCATCAATTGGTTTGAAACTCTGCTCCCCGAACCCTTCAAATCGGCGAGGTGGAACCACAAAATAAAGTTTGGGTTCATCATACAAATTGCACAGTTCTGTAAGAATATCAACTCCGCGAATTGGATGTTCAGCAGCAACTGTAAATTGAAACATTCCCTGTTGACTGAGTGAATCAACTGCTGGAAAATTATCGTCATCTGTCGGTTCGTAATAGTTGCCATCAAGTGCTGCAGCAGTAGGGATAGTATCTCTTCCAAATGTAGTTCGTTGACCATTGAGTGCATCCAAAGTAATCTTTGTCGCTTTACCATCTTCCAGGCATCTGCATTTGAGAGTTTTCCTACCAGTAGAAAAAACCCTGTGTCCGTATATCTCGAAAAAATATCTTGAAATCTCGTCTGGAGTACCAAGCATTACCTGTATATTGGTAATCATTTGAGAAGAATGACGTTGCCAGAGTTTTTCTCCAACATATTTTGAAGCGATATCAAGATGCAAGAGTTCGTACTTCCCGTCGTCTGACACAATAACATGAAGCAAAGTGTGAGATGTCGTAAATGCTTTGGTCAGTTCTCCAATGCTTTGTGTCCCTTTGACTGCATTAACGTCGGCCAAAGCTTTCTTGATTGGATCTGATGAAGTATCAAAGACAGAACGAGCTACACCACCATAGATGCGATATCTCTCATTGAAGGTTTTAGAGCGCAAATCCGGATAGCAGTGGAGCCAACAAGCCTGTAACTCTTTGAAAGTCCAAACAGGAAAGTACCATTCCTTGGCCATCTTCTGCTTCACAAATTCCTTGTACCATTCCGAACGGGGGGATGAAATGAACAAGACAATACAAGACGAAACGAGCGGTTCAGACGTTCGTCCATCAATAACGTAGAATGTATCTTGTTTCCTAACCAATTCCTCCGCATCAAACCTCGTGGTCCTGGCGACGAATTGTTGTTGCAAGTCAAAGCATTCGTACGTAGATCCCACTTGATAAACAATTCGGTTTGGCTTTAGAGACAGAGTTTTCTTACGAGAGCCCTTGATCAGGCGGTACAAAATGTAGACAAAGAATAGCGACTTTCCAATGCCCGGCGTCCCAGATATTGCAAATGATTTCTTCTTATCACCAATTTGAGCCAGAAGCAATTTAAAGACATCTTTATAGCACTTTCTGACATATAATTTTTGAACTTCGTTTTGAGGATATGGGAGCAGTTTTTGGTCTTGAGACTGAATGCATTCATCGACCAGCTGGGCATTTGCAAACGACTTTAGTCGGGTTGTCAAATTATCGGGTTCAGGCTCAGATTCAGATTCAGGCTCGGTACGTTGTCGTTTGCGAGAGGGGCCTTCCTCTGCTGGTAAGTGAGAGGTCGAGGCTGCAGCAGATGCTGAATCTAGGTCAGTTTGAGTAGGTTGTCTTGGAGGTAAAGGTAAAACACCAATAACAACACAGGAGCCTCCTCGAGTACGTTTTTTGTAGTACTGAGGAGTGTTTTCAATTGCTATGTCATCTAGGTCTGCGATAAGCTGGCCTTGTTGGTCGTAGAGCTGGAGTTGAGGAGCACCAATGTCAGCCATAGCAGGGCCATACTTTGCCTTGATGGCATCCTGAGCGTCACTCAGGTCTTCAAAGTCAGTAATGTCGATTCTGGTTCTGGTTCCAGCGTATTCAACATTAAGATATCTTTTTGACATTTTATGAAAAGAAAAAGAGTAAAAAAGCAATTTATTTGTCAAATTGTAAAACAAAAATCGACTTTTTAATCGAGTCAAAATAACAAAATTTTGGGATATTTCAAGACAATTCACACGATTTAAATATTTGGAAATTAGTTAAATTTACACCAGAATTAATGTCTCATTAATGTGAGACATTACTAGTGTGAGAGTGTTGACTTGCATTGTGTGAGACATTAGTAGTGTGTGAATGTGTGGGCTGTGTATGTTTAGGCTGCGATCGTAGACATTTCTGAATAGTTTAACAATCAAAAACCATTAACAATGACGTTTAAACTGGGATCCGCATAGCCTTTTTCTGTATTCTTGGTTTCTTTCACTGTTTTTTCATATTATAAACACACTCACTCACTTGTTAATAAATGACGTAATCGAATATTGATTCATTCTTTTGTGTCTTTGATTTACTGTAACACACTTGACAATAATGTCGGCTATCAGTGCCGTCATATGTTCACGATCCTCACAAGTAATATGAACTCAATTGAAAACGCTGTCACTAGCGCATTTGGTCAGTTGCAGAGTCAAACCAATGACATTGTTGTCATGATGACCAAACACGACAATGTCATTCGATCATTACTGGGACAGATCTTGGTCAAACTGGACTCTGGTTGCTCACCAACACCTGTAGTTGTTATACCAGTTGTGGTACTCAAAACCATTTCCACGACTGTGGACATCACCGCAACTGTGACTGTGTTTTGTCCACAAAGTCAATCCAAGTTGTTCATATGCGACAACAGCACGTTGCACACACACGCAGACTGTCGATACGGAATGCCAAGCAACAATCGACTTATTCCGTAATCGTGCAATTGTTGACATAAATGCCATTGCGGTCAATGCTGTATCGACTGGTGTCGAACCTTGAATGAATGCTGCAACTCGCATTTGTTTATTGCGTTTTGCATCGAATGCAATGTGCACACTCAATAAACTTTGTGGTATTCTGGTCACATTCCGTATCAATCTGCAACGGATTACCAACATCCATACAATCAACAACACGACCAGATTATTAGTGGATCAATCTATTGCTGTCAAACTTGTAGTCATGACCCAACTCGATACAAATCAGGTCAGATTTGATCCAGAAACTCCAACAAAAACCATCAACCCGACCATTGAGCTGGCTGCTCGTTGACAGTTTACTGATTATGTGGGTTTATTGTTGATGGGTAAGCATGTAAACTGTCGTACAGGCAATTTATACTGCGAGTTGATGGTCAAGTCTGACAATCTGCATTCATGAACTTGTGTGCAAGCAGTGTTTTGTTGGATCTCAAACATCCTGCAACTCGCACAGTTGTTTGCACAGTTGCTCGTCTATCAATCCAACTGGATCTGCAACTCTGTCAAGCAAATCCGTAGTGCAACCTGCTGATGTTGATGTGACTACAATAAACACGAAACTCACCAAAATAACACTTGCTGATCTGACAGGTCAATGAGTGACACTCTAACCATTAATACCAAACAAACAACGTTTTGAATCAACAATCAACTGCCATGACAATGGGTAACATTCGTGGTCATTTGGCATTCATCTCAAACCATCACATCAAACACATTTCCAAAATCGATTGCTGGACAACTCAACTCGGTGCACGAGTCCGCATTACTGTGTCAGAGTCATGTTCCGCACACACTATCCATTAACTCTGTCACCAATCATCCGTACAACAACTGACACATACACAAAAACTGTCAACGCAGGCATCCAACGACATCCTCACTGTCCCACCACTTCCTAATTGTTGTCAAATATTGTCAGTCAATGTGTCAAACATTTCCAGCAAACACTCACTACTTTGACATATATTCAGCCAAACCGACTATGTGGATTATCCGAGACTTGCATTACAACGGACAGTTTCAAGCACACAATGTGTGGTTTCAATGTATTGCAACACTCGGCAACTGTTCCCGAACATCGAGACACCATTCGGTATTGACAAATGGTTTGGATTTACAAAATGACTGTTTATGGCACCATAATTGTCGCAAACATTCCAAACTTTACACCTGACTGTGTTTGGACTGTTGGCTGTGTACATTGGACACTCGGCTGCATGCGACTATCAAACGCGAAATGTCTTGTCTGCCATTCAACATGTTCTGTCAGCAGTTATTCCGTTTGACGATCACTCATCAGTGCTACTGTTTGCAGATTGGAACACTGAATATGTGTCATTACAACGCATCATACACGCATGAATACTGCGTTTGACTGTCATGCAGTATGTTGGCAATATGCAGACAGTAACATCACTCGAGTGAGCAGGACTGCATGTCATTGACACTCTATCAATCACTTTGTGTGTGACGAGACTGAACAAACACTTGTAGAATCTGCTCGTGTAGACATGAACATTGCGGTTGTTGACGGTGTGTCATTTACACTTGCATCCGCACTAATACACATGCACCAACTCATTCAGTCCATTCCACTCATTCAACTGACATATCACAACTCTGCATATATGCCTATGATCGGATTGCAATGTTCACGATTGGTGGAATATATGCAGCGTTTGATGGATCATACACGGACACACACGAGCTATGCATTCAGTTATTGGATGCTGCCAATGCAACAGTGAATGACTGTAAACTGCATGCACATGCACATACTGCTCGAGAACATAAACGTCGACTGTATCGCTCAACCAAACGGACAACTTGACATGGTAACACTGGAATGTCGATGTACATTACAGCAAGTATCCGTGACAATTACAATGAACTCTGTCGCAGCCAACTAGATGCATTCTGGGACAAACACAATGCAACAATCCAGCGACTTGAATGCGCCAATGAATATATGATCTGGATCAAGTTTGCTGACACACTTGACCGGACAGTATTGATGATCGTTTTGATATGACATTTGCAGCAGCTCGAATCATGCCTGGTGGTGCAACACACACAACAGCCATCACTCCATTTCATTTCATTCCATTCCACTATACGATGTGATGCCAATCGTATCATTCAGTACAGCAGTGATATTATTTTTGGCATACCGAGTAATCACTACTTGCATCTTGCTATGGACGATAGTGGACATTTACTTGACTTGCAGTAATGGCAGTACTGGCATATACGTGATCCACTTCCACCATCCAAACTGGTTCCGATTCGTGACGATGCAACTGATCTCGACTCGGATATACCTTGAAATCGACTAGCTGATGTGATACAGCAGCTGGTTCACACCAAACACCCGAAAAACAACAGGATATTGGTCATAATCTACCGAGTCGCATTGTATACACTTGATGATGATACATCTGATGAACCACCCAATCCATTTGATCGTGTCCTGCTACACACAGTTCAGGCAATATGTTGAAGATCACTATGCGATCTTCTGGTAGTCTGCATACACTGTACCCATTGTGCTGATTGCATATATCGACAACAATAACGGTGATCACATTGATACAAACGACAAACACGGTATTATACTGATTGATGTGTGTCATAAACTGGTATGCAAGGTCTTGCAAGCACACATTGATGGATCGTGGTGCTCAACAAACTCGTCACCACTGAGCATGGTTGATTTCAAACCAAACAAGTGTGTTGTGTAAGTTGGTTCACTAGTCGATATTGTTCAACAACGGCAGTGCGTGCAGCTCAATACTATTGTTGTGTTGATTGACATTCAAAATGCATTCAACACTGTCATGGTTGGTGCCTTGATATGATAACTGCAACACATGTGATTGATACCACGCACACTGGTCTTGTTAACATCGCTGTACACATACTCATCAGCTTGTGCTCAAACTGAATCATTGGTTTTTAACCCATTTCCATTTGAGCATGGAGTCCAGTGGTGATGTCCACTGTCGGATTGTTGTCCAACGTGTTCATCAACAACATACACGATGATATCAACCGATTGTCATTGCATGAGTATTGTGTAAATCACCATCAATGTGAGGGTTCATGTATGCCGACAATATCGTGATATTTGTTGACTCTGATCAGTCACTCCAATTGGCATCTGGTGTACTTGCACAATGAATGGAACAATGTCAAACAAGTTTTGGTGTAGTCAAATGCAACATACTCAGTTTCCGTGGTTACAACACTTTGATTCCGAATTACTAATTGATATGATGCTACACGGACAACAGATTCGTCGTGTTCAACACTACAAATATCTGGGTATTGTATTGCATGAACCACTGTATCACACCATGCGACTGGACTATAATCAGGTTGCTGTATCCAATAGCATGTTGGTTGTGTCCGGTTTTTGCAAACCACCAACTCACAATCAACTTTTGGACACGAATATGTTTGGCAGTCAGTCTAGTAATGGTCATGTATGCACTGGATCTGGTTGGTGGTTGTTGGTAACTTGACCTGCATACACAGTCAACAGTCAACAACGGTGTGCGACACATATTGAATGCATGCAAATACATGACTGTCAACTCCTTGTTGTTGAAATGGGTTCAGATCACCATCAGTTTGTTCATTCGTTGCACCGATGTGATTGCATGATCAACCTGACACCAACCAAACCACACTCAAATGCATATGTTCCAGTCATGTGCATGGTGTATCGATTGTCAACTCACAATGTCAATTCCAACACATTCCACTATGGTTATGGTCACATCACACCATGTTGATGTATGTCGATCGGTATCACATTGCAACCAGTTATCATCCAATGACTGCAATGCAATACCGTGCATGTATTGTGATTGATACGCTGTACACCATCAGCAAGTGTGCAACTGTCATTCGATATATCGAGTCTGATATGCAACACTATGCTGGATTTACCGTGATCAGGTTTTTGATCAATCTTGGACTCATGATACATGATTTGTCATGTTGGATCGTGTGGATGTGTCATGGACTGCAATTTAGTTGCAGACACACATATGTTGGACATTGACCGATGCATACTGTGAAACGACTGATCAGTGCGTGTGTAATTGCACACTCGGTGGTATTGTGCATTATAGTTGTTTGACAATGGATGAATGCTGGATTAGTCGGTTATATGCAACCCATTTGAATCGACCTATTTGGACAAACACTCGATGTAACTGACAACAATGGGTTGTCAGCCATGTGGTGCTGATACTTGAGTTGGACCAATCACAGAATACTGACTGTTGGATCAATCGAGTTTGTGCTGATAGCGTACCATTGGTAACAAACACAACTCCGGCACCATCACCGAGACTGTTATACAACAGTTGATCAATACACTTGTAACACCACCAGAATATACTTGTACAAGTTCATATCGTGGTTCAACACCCGAGTTTATTTTAAAATTCATTCATTTAGAAATTACAGTTTCAATACATTCCACATTGTCGACACTTGCTCAATTCCCAACTCTTGTTTGATACAAACCAAATATCACAAATAAACAATTCAGTCAATGTCCAGCAAACTTAACATTTGATCATTTTGTATTCCAAATCAAATTACTGACAATCACTGCAACATACAAATGTTTGATTTTATGTGAATACAACATTGTAATGTTATAAATATTCAACTGTTCGATGTATCATCACAACAATCAATAACCAGTTTGGTACACACAATCAGTCATACTTGTGTTTAATGCATGCATGCACATCAATTGATTGCATCAACCATGTGTATAGTGTACTATTGTATATTGACAACATATTATCACATTATTGTATGTGGATGAATGGTTCAAAATACACGATTAGTAGTTTGTTATGGATTGAATACAACACATTCAAGCAACAATGTTTAGTGTTTGTAACACAATTTGGTATTGATAATTCATTGTATTGCAGTGTTGATATCAAGTCATGCAATGTGTTGATTGAATTTATTCAATTCACACGATCGGATGTTGAATATTCAATCGGAACGCACGACTGAGTCATGATGAGTGTGAGTCATGACTGTGAGACAAATGAGACAATCAACTCTACAAGTTAAACTACACAATCATCTAATAATACTCACAGATCATCCAACACTCTGGTCATGGCAATTATGAGTGATTTTGGTCTCGTTGACATGATTACAGTCATTGATACATTCATGTTTTTATTTTAAATATATTATAATAATGCTAGTATATTTACAATCAGCAATCAGTCGTCATCTCTTGTTCAAGTCTTTTTTGATGTCATCAAGTCTCTCCTTGTTCATCTTGACTTTGACGATGAACGGAGTCAGCATAGTCTTGATTTCACTGACATCGGACTTGAGTTTGACTTCTGTCTCTTTGATCTGACTACAGAGGAAACTACCAAGAATAGTAGCTACTCCAAACATTGCACCATACAGCAAGTAGTTTTTGCTGATATGATCTTGAACCTTGTCATGCAGGGGTTTGGATGTTGCTGCATGACTGTTGGTAGTGGTAAATGATCGTTTGAGTATGTGGGAGTGTAGTAGTTTTAATATGTGATGAGTCGAGTTGTTCATTAGGATTTTATTTGGGAAAAATGAATCAATTTATCAAAATGGAAATTTCACGACTTGAATCCATAATTAAACTTTGCATGTGATTTGACATTCATTACATATTATTGACTTGATTTTGAATATGACTGTTGACTGGCATATTAATGCATACTAATGAATTATTGACACAAGTACCCATCAATCATTATTGATATGCATATCTCTCAAGATTCCAATGATGGGTTTGCAAAGAAATGTGCCAAAATCAAGGTCATGTCCGCCATGATGGACGCTTACAACGGGGCTCATGTACGTTATCATTTTTGATTAGAAATGCTTCAAGTGGATCTATAAGGATAATTATAACTCGATTACTCATGGTAATGTCTGTTACATACATGATTATTGGTGTTGGTTATTGAGAATACCTCATCTGAAGTTGTGAGTGTCGTGCAATATCGAGGGATTTTTGAATACCAGGCTTTGGTCGTGAAAGTGCAACTCATCACCAGCCTGAGTAATGTTCAAAAACTTGGACTTGTTTAATCTAGTATTTACTGTACCACAAAATATGCAGCGATTCAATGGTGATGAAATTCACAAATTCATATTTCCAACTCGCTAAATATTTGCCACCATTATTCTTGGCAGAATCGTAGTCCAAGAATCACTTGAAATTTATTTTCAATTTAAATTCTAGACGGCCAGTGCTACTTTGGGAAATAGTCATCATGCTAAACTTGGCTGTCCTAAAACCCCGTCTTGATGAGCAACCTGCTCACCTACTACCATTTGATGCTTTTCATCCTGTTTTAATGTCGCAGAAATTCCGTTTCATAAATATTCAAGTAATCTGTTAGTTCATGCTTTCACTTTAATACGCAGACTGTTTGTACACTAAAAACATCTAATCATACTCTATCACGATTCTGTCTGATAAGAATTGGCTCAAAAAATACATGTCCGTGAGTTTGAAGCTCATTGCTACTTGGCAAGCCTATTACTGCGGCTGAATGATCTGCATCAAACGTGACGTTCAAACCTCGGGCTTGGAAATATCTAGAATTTAGATTTCAAGGCATATGTTAGTATTTTCAGTACTCCATGGTGACTGCACGCTTTGAATATGTGATGCAATTTGTATAGAAAAATTGGGATACCTTTCTGGTTTAAAAATCGTTTGTGAACTGCTGAGTGATTCTTTCCACGTAGCGTATTCACCCAGTGGAACTGGTCTCGGCCCATTATCTCGTTCCTATTATTTAAATTCCACCACATGTTATAAAGGATTAGTCGAATTCACGTCAATGAAAGGACTAAAATAGATTCGAGTCAACGCAAGTACGCAAAACTCACTCTTGCATCTTGTCGTTTGCCAATATTACTTTTCCCTATAATACTATTTATTACAGCCAAAAATACCAGAGTGAATATTACACAGAATAAATACAGTCAAAATATTGCAATCTTTACCTTTCATTAAACCGGACACCCTGTTTTGGGACAGCATGCTTAGGAAGAATGGGCTATAGTGATATCAGAAAACCAATTATCTTAGCTATTAATACAGGCTCAACGCCAATTGCTTTATGATTGATTACAGCACGCTTAAGAATCTAACGGATTATCAAATATAACATACTCGCTGATCCAAAATATTGTCATGTGGATCAAAGTTGGGAAATATACGACCTTGCTCGGTTTCCACTGCTAGTTGACGCAAAAATATTGGCTTGACATCTCGTTTTGCCTTGAGATCTGCATTTATAAATATATCCACGTGTCAACAATCAAACCAAATAGTAGCATATAATGAAACTATGAGTCAAAGTTATTTTTGCAAAAATACCTTTGAGTAGCTTCATTTGCATTGAAGGAATAAAATGAAGCACTTTTCCTTTAGGCTGGGTTGGTGGTCGAGCACCCAATTCGTCATCTTCATCGTCATAATCATTGTCCATGTTATCTTGATCTTTCTCCGAATACCATCCTTGCCACCATTTTTCATAATCAAAATCGCCATGAGGTTTGCTATCTGTTTTTCATTGCAAATAATAATACAAACCAAAGTTTAATCGACAGCATTATGGGCAAAACAATACGTAATGATTCATAGCTGGATCTCACAATCAAAACAGTAAATTGAAACTCACGCATATGACGATCTTTGTTTCTTTGGAAAAGTGATGGAGGCTGAAAGTCTCGAAAATCAATTTGAATTTGTGATTTGTCGCGATTGTCATCGAGCTGTTCGTATCCAAGTTTAAGCATGTATCCCGTAATAGCATTTCCCTAAATAATCATTCAGATTAACCCAAACGCACAATCAATATCAGCCTTTTATAACTCTGTTAATATAAACCCAGCATTTCAAATACAAAACTCAAGTGTATAGTAAACTCTTTTAGGCATTTAAAAATTACATGTAAAATAAGCGAATATAAAATTGATGTGTTTCCTTTTGATGAAAGTGCTTTAAGAATGTCTTTTGGATGGAATTTGCTGTTTGTAATAAGCCGTAAAACCTGTCGTCCACTGACATTATACCGTCGCATATTGATTTCCAACTGTTTATTGTTGGATTCATTGAATTGGTTTGACAGTGTTTCAAGAAACCGTGGAAGAACCAATCCATGTGCAATCAGACGTCGCAACTCATTCAAGGATACAGTTCTCAACGCTAATGGCAACACAGGTTGATTGGTAGATACAGTGCGCGTGGTGTTTTTTCCAGCCATGATGTGCTCTACTCGCTGTTTAATTTCTGAATGCTGCCAGTAAAGAGGAAGATCGTCTTCCTTGAACAATGCTTTGATTCCAAAGATTAAAAGTCGATTTTGACATGATAGGTAGATGTGGTCGCATATATCAACTTGAACCATTGTTACTGGTGCGGGTGTGTTGATTTGAAACAACAGTTCGCCACGTCTGCTAGACCATAGTCTACAAGTAGAATCCATACAACCGGTCACAGTAATATCAGAGCTACAAGTAAATCGGACGCTCAATACGGGTGCTTCGTGGCGTAATGTGCAACGAAGATCAGCATGATATCCAGAACTCAATGAAACTTCGCCAATTTTAAGTGTACTATACTCTTGATATTTGAGTTGCTCGTCATATACGGTATCTGTCACATCAATATATCCGTTAAGTTTTTTTAAAATAGCGTCCGCTTGCTGCAATTCGCGTTGAACCGTATCCAAACTTTTTTTATAAGATATTATATTCCATATCTTGCATGTGTTGTCGCTTGCACCTGTAGCAAGGTATCGATTGTTTGGAGATACTCTTACGCAAAGAATCGAGCCAGAGTGGTTTTTATCTTTATCAGCCCACCCAATAAGATGATCGTCTATGGTATTTTGCATCCAATTGGGATCTGGAATGATGTTGTCTATTCGCAGAAAATGATCAATGTTCCAAACTGTGACATAACCATCCGACCGACCACAAACAATGATTTCAGGACGTTCAAAGTTGAAATCAAACGATCGGACTGCAAATGGGTGCCTCATGCATGTATTAATCATTGACCCTGCAACCATTATTGTGAGTTGTCAGTTTGGTTATTTGAGGTTTATATTATGGCAGTGCACAACATCAAGAACTTGCCTGATTTCCAATCCCATTTGACAACACGGCCATCGTCTGAGGATGAATAAATATATTCAGAATCAACACTAAACTCTACTTGATAAACAGCGCCTCTATGTCCCTCCAACAATCTATTAAAACCATTAAAGTATGAGTTGAATCATGATGGATCAATGTGGCTTTGCAAGTAGATTGATTTTGTATTAGAATTGGAGTATTCTTACTTGATTGACTTCCACTGTTCTAGACTCCAGACAATAATCCTTTGGTCATTTCCACAGGTTGCCATCTTTGTACCAATTAGATTGATACAGCAAGAAAGAATCGAATCTTTATGCAAACTTCCTCCTGCCTTTCCAAGCTTTTGTATTGATATAACGTATCAAGTTTTGAACATGCCTTAGTATATATAGATTTACCGTTACAAGCCCTGCTGACACCAACAACTGGACAAGTCAACTTACAGAATTTTTTAATATATACGTCTCGCAGTTCCAAACATGAATCATTTTGCCAATACATATTGCCAAAATACCAGCCATGATATTGATGTCAAAACATGATATGGAAGAGTCAAATGCCAGACTCTTTTTAAGAGTAGAAATCACAATACGACGGTTGGCAACGCGTATATTTCGACCACCAAGAGATGCATCATAGGCTGAGTGGTTTGACATGAATTAAAGTAGATGGTAAGTTATTATGACAAACACAATCCAAGGGTACAATATATCAATATAGATATGTGTTGATTGAAGTATCAGTTTTCTATGCAATATGTGAGCGTTTCAATATATTTCATCTGATACATCTAAACAAAAGCGAGTTAAAGTTTAAACAAGGCAGATGCTATGTATCAGGTTTCCACCACTGCAAACCATTCACATATATCATATCATAGTTATACCTCGTATTCCATATGTATCAGATCTTGATAGTTTATGTAGCAATGGGGCTGCACTGGGAATATGAAAATTTGGAAGGTTGATTTCAGCACCAGTATAGAGCGGCATTTTAAATTTTAGACAAACCTTCAAGATTATGGCAGTTAATTTGCTAAACGCGTTTGAATGTCAGCCAAGATGTGATGACCAGTATATACGAATATTTCTAAAAATAGTTAATTTAGCCCGAAAAAGGGATACCAATGGGCAGATAGACATTTATTCATATTTCAGATCAATTTTATTGTGTTTTTAAACCATTTTAGCAGCATCAAACAGATTACTGCCTCAGCCTTTTGAAACCATGAATTATATTTGTAAAACTGCACGATTGGTTTAAGTTGGCGTACAAACTCTTGTCACTTGTTCAATCTTCAACTCTCTCTCACCATGGTTTACCAATCGTTCAACAGACAATAATATCACGAGATATAGTTCCATTACATTGCTTCATATTGTTCATTTTAAAACACTGTCGAGAATTGTTTTGGTGTAATAAAGAATAAACTTGCTTGTCGAGCAATTCCAAACACAAGAAAAGTGTCTAGTAAAGTCAACTCTTAATAGGAAAGCATAACGAGCATTTAACCATTGTTCATTCCAAAGCAAAATGGTCATTGCAAAATACAAGTGTTCCATTTTACGTGGATACGGCTATAAATCAACAGACTATGGAGCCAGTTTCACTTTAAAAACTAATTACTTGATAGGCGTCCAACAATGGACAAGGCAGAATCCGACTTTCTGCAGCGTCTGTTTAAAGAAAACAACGAGCTTCGAGCACGATACACTGCTCAGCAGCGTGAAGTACGGTATATCATACTCCAACCAACTTCAGATATATCTATCTCGACCATCTGTCATAGCACAGTTGTTTTAAATCTCAATGTGGTTTTAATCATTTGATATACTTTTAAATGAATTCGCAATATTATTGGTATAGTTGTACAACAAAGCCAACCTTTTAGAAAATGTAGAAGAAGAAATAAGGCAGTTACGGATTAAGGTTGACATGGATGCAAAGCATACCCAACGTCCAATATCGGTAAGCATTTTGATTTACGTATTATCAATGAATACTATGCAAAAATCATGGACTTACAATATCGTTGATTACTCTGTATTTGTTGGATTGTAATATGATTAATATCAATTCAATAGGGTCCGACGCAGGTTTCTAAAAAAACTATCGAGAGAAAAAGCGAGGTAAATATCAATACATGTCTACATGACAAGCAGTTTCAATAAATGCAAATGAGCGGAGCTCGGCTGATAAAATCAAGTTGCAACCTCTAATATCTTGTCGCATTTTGATGTTTTAGTTGGAGGTCGCTTCATCCAGCAAAATCAAGGACTTGAAAGAAGCAGAATTTTCTATTGATCGGCAGCAAACAGAAATCAAGCAATTACAGGAGGAGCTTAACAAATCCCATTTGATCTTTGATGAGGAGACCAAAAAAGTTTGTAAGTAAGCTTAAATTGGCTATTTTATAAACCAATTGAGTTTATTAACAGGTATAGTATCAATTACGATTTATTTTGATCATATATACGATATCAAATCACGGTTTAGATGCATTGACAAAGGAAAATAGCGAAATCATGGAAGAAGTAAAACAGCTGCGCGAGTTTAAAAATGCGGCTGAACTAAAAGAAACCATACCGGTTCCTAAAAAGGGTAAGCAATTAATATATAATTAAATGGCTATATGTAATTAAACTACATGATCCTATTGTGTATAAATATTGGCAGAATCTACACCGGAGGAAGTTGAAATGTATCAACTGCAGATCAAAAATCTTGAAGGATCTCGGCTAGCGATGAAACAACAAATGATAGACATTGCAATAGAAGCAAATCGCGTTCACAACTCTCAACAGAATCAGTTACAAGGTGTTGAAGGGGTATGCAGCTATTTGGATGAATCAATTTTTGAATGTCCATTGCTTTAGAGCAATAGAAAGTACTCAAGTTTAATTGATTTATGATAAAATGCTTATTAACACGATACAATACACCAGTTGATTGAAGGTACACGAAGAGAATACGATGAATTTATTCAAATAACCAAGCTTGAAAACGAATCATTTCGAGCAATACAACAAGCAGAGTATGAGAGTCTCAAGACAGAGTTTGAAGATCACAAAAATCAATCATTTGAAGAAAAAAAGCGTTTAATGATGGAGTACCAGGTGCGTATTTTCAAAACAATGACTGGCCTAATTTCATCTCAAGCGCCAGTTCAATGGATTTCCAAAAAACTAACACATTGAGTGGTGACGTAATTCTCAACATTAGAATATCTTGTCAGCCATGCAAACTCAGTTTGATGAGTATAGATCAACTGCTGAGCTACTATTTAATATGGAAATGATAAAACTTGAAGACGAAATTACGTCACAAGCATCACGATATGAGCAAGAGATCATGTATGTAATTCAAGCCAAGGACAAGTTTTATTCCGATATGATGGTGGCTAAAGATGCAAAAATTATGGCGTTGATTGAAGGATCAGATCTACAAAGCATTATGCAAAAGCATGAGCTTGTAAGTAGTTTTAATTTTCAGCCAAGATGTTGTAATGTATTGATGTTTAAACGTGCTGTGGATATTGTCCATGAAATATGCACCAACAAATCTGCTAATGCTAATATTTCCTGTGAATAGGATATGGAGAATACCCGAAAGGAGCATGTCAAAGAGTTGGAGCGAGTTAAATCTGAACATGATTCTGAATCTAAAAGTGTGATTCTTCTTCTTCAGCGACAAAACGTCAGTTTAGAGTCCAAAACTGAAAAATTACAAGCGCATTTGAAAACAATGGAGTCTCGCATCAAAGAGCTTATGAATACTATTGATGTCAAAAACAAAACAATCACCGAGCGTGATGAATCAAAACAAAAGATTGAGCAGGATCATCAGGTTTGTTATTGGTTGATGTTTTTGCGATTATTTGTTGGTCGGCAAATATGAATCTGATTTTTAGTTTGTAAATCGCTAATCCAATTTAAACTAATATTTGAAAAATAGAAAAAAATTGCAGATGCAAATGACAGAATATCCATTCTGGCCCAAGAAAAAGAACATTTGCGACACAAAGTGATTCGCTTGAATCTGAATGCCAAAGGAGAAGGAGAAAATTCGATTGAAAATATGCTCAAGCGTCTATCAAGAGTATGCTGGCTCACAGTTTGATTACTTTACATGTTGATAGTTTTGCTTATTGTTTGAATTATCTGTATAAAACATTTTAGGGAACAGCAAACTTGCATTCAGAATTTGATGAGCTTGGGACAAAATATGACGCGGCTTTAAATGAAAATCAGCTTATGACCAAAAAGCTTAGAGAGAGGGAAAAGATGATTGAATTTCTTGAAAAAGAAATGTCCAGAAGAACTCAAGAATTCAACGAAATGGTAAATCCAGTTTATACTTGTCGTGTTGTCAACTAAATGGTTTGTATTTGTAAAAATATCATTTGAATAGCTGTAACTGATATACTGTTTGAAGACCCACACATTTGAAGAATTCCTGGCTGGTAGATCTAGACAGGCAGCCAAAGATCGCGCCAAGCGTCTTGCCAAGATTGGTAAATCATTGGAGCTTTTGGTTGGATATGTACTACACGATTATTTGGTTAAAATTGGTAATATTTGAATGCTTACTGTACTCATAGTTGATGAAGACGATACTACAACGCTAGAAACACATCGTCGAAATTCTATTGGGTAATTTGCATTTTCCTTGTTTGGCAAAGTTTTTAAAGCAGGTATACTAAGATATTGTATTAATATCATGTGCATTTTTAATACTTAGAAATCAACAAATGGTTGGCGGGCATTCAATCATCAAAGCGAGAATTCCCGACAAAGGAGTAAGTTTCAATCTAGTCATTGCTTATAAATATATGTGGATTCTGATCAGCATATTGTATAATACACTTTTAGAATAAGCTTTCTCGTGCTCCAGATGTTCATTCTCCAGTACGTACACTTCAAAGTAACGTTGAGCTTGAGCGAGGATATGTGTGAGTCTGATTGTCAATAGGTCATCATGCTGTAGTGTTTTAAATCAAACTAAATTATTTTTATCATGCATGCAATCTTATTTTATAGATACCTCAAACGATTCAAAAATCTTTCAAAAGCATTTTCCACAGGCGAGTTCCGTGCATTGGCCAATGCTGATCAAGTATCAGAGAATGTTTCAGGACCATGGCAAAAGGTGGTATGGTTTATAAGCCAAATGTCAATATTAATTGCATAGTTGATTAATCAAATTGGCATTTTTTGTTGAATTTAGACTCCATTATATGCCAAGTTAGATGATGCAAATTTGGCAGTTGCCAAAATGTACCATGAGCAGGCACAAAAACTTGTGCCAATTACTGATGTACCTGCATGCAAGCCTATGGTCTATGTTCCTCCTAATACGGTAAATTTTTACTATGCCTATTAATTGATATAATTGATCATATTTTGTATCATTTATATCTATTCAATGATTGCCATGCTAATTGTGGTTTACAGGCACGGCCAATTACATCCACTATGACACAAGGTTCAGTCATGATATATAATGAAAGACGCAAAGATATCGAGTCTCGTATCAAGACATCTCGCGCTAAAGTATCAAGGGTTAGTAAATTTATACACGTTCTACAAACATATTGTATTGTGCAACAGTTGTTATTAGAGTCTGATTCAATACTCTTGTTTTGTAAAATAGGGATTGGATGGGCTCATTATTGGAGGAAAACCCGTAACTTGATAATAAACCATGCATTTCATTTGGCCACTATTAAGAATCTACTATTACAGCCGTATTCACGCAAAGTAAGGATTTCAATCTCATGAAATAATAATTTGATGAGGTTTACTAGACACATTGTACCCTCTGAATTCCTTGACAAAATTCACCAATCTTGTGCTTATTTCTGTATAAAGCAGTTGGAATTTGTACAGACTCGAGACAATCGAGTCCAATATCTGAACTGTAATGAGTGAGTTTGGTTTCAGACTTGATGATTATGCAATGCACGGCTGTGTAAAAAGTAGAAAATGGATAGTTTGACTGTGTGCATCATACGATGGATGTTGTGTTTAAAAAATTGAGAATGTCTAGTAAAGTCAATTTGTAGTAGGGAAACAACGAATATCCAGCCATTGTTTATTTCAAAGTAAAATGGACACAATCACTGCAAGATAAATAGAGATGTGTTCCATTTTACGTGAATATGGCTATAAATTATTTCAGATCAATGATATCACATGTAGCAGTGCCGGCCTAACAGTGCTGTAATGCTTTAGTAAATATTTCCATCAATTCTTTTTCCATGAATACCTGCTGTTGGACATATGATGCAAGTTGCTCTTCAATCATAGAAGTATGATACTAAACACATTCATATATAGTACAGATAATGACAATGTTAGTTAAATTACTTGATCTTTTTGAAACAAGAGTAAATCCTACACTTTGAAACCACTCGACGTCATCCGACAATGATTTTGTAACATGGTTCAAGTAACACGCCTTGTTCTCCACAACCATTGCCATTTTTGAATGCTCGTAGTACGTCTCGCTAAGTTTTTGGACAGTATCTTCAGATCCAAATTTACTTGCTTGTGTCTGAAGGCGCTCCATGGTTGTGTGGATGGTGTCTAATTGCTGAACCAACTCAACATATTCCTCGGAAATATGATGATAGTGTAGTAGGCCTTGCCGTGATCCAGAAAGTTCATAAACACATTCCAGGAAAAAATCTCCTGTTTCTTGAATCTCTGCGGTGCTCTGTAACCCATATGAATGTAGGATATTGAAATCATGCAAGAGATAGTTAGCAGTAGATAGTTTCAAAGCAGTATATAACATTTATACAGATGATAAAACAAAAGCCCTACTTGATCCAATATTAATTTTGCCGACTTGCAAAACGTTTCTGTAATGTAAAGTTTATCTTTAAAAAATGTGACTCCAGGCTCAGACAAATGATGGCGTAAAACTCGTAATTGAAATCCAAGAACTGCGTGATACCGTTAATAAACATATAAGCAAGGTGTCACACATACGTGAGTTGTCTATATTTAAAGCAAATATAATCACAAACTATGTTCAATCAAGCAATACCTTTTCGCGCTTTTCCTACATTACGGACTTTGATCCCTACCTCCCGCACCAGTGAATGCAATGCCATCAACCTTGAGCCTTCCTCTTCAAATTTGATTGATTTTTGAACTAAATCCTCCACATAAGGGTAGTAGCAAGATCTTACTGAATCGCCTATATAGTCCAACTTGGAGTGACTCCGTGCATACATCATATCTGGTTCCAACTCTGCTACAACCAAAAATTCCGTCGTCAGTTCATGGTGAGAAAACACATTATGGCGAATCAGATAAGTTAAAAATTTGTCCAGTCGTCGAACAATTTTTTTGAGAAACCGAGAACTTGGGCCTGATTTTACATTCTCATAGACCCATGCCGGGTTGCTAAATAGCTCACGCATATCAGGAACGCCTATCTCTGGATGCTCAACAAGCAGCTGACTTCGGATGAGTCCGAAATCACTCAATGTCCGAACAACGGTTTGAATGGTGTTAAAGTCTTGATATTGACCTGATTTGATAAAAAAAAGAATGCCCGAATCTATAAGCTGTGCACGCACAACCTTGGCAACCAACTTTTCTCCTTGCGGTGGTGGCTTGAAAAATAGCGAATAGTCTAAATATAAACGTATTCAAAAGATTCAGTAAAGATTAGCCCAAGTTCAAATGCGCATGTTTTACTGATGAGTAGCATATTTGCAATCATTTACCCTCAATTAAACTACGAATATCGTCGTTTTGAGTCAAGTCTGCCGCATGTTTGTTTGTAAAGTTTCTTCGCGTCGGATCGGCACCAGCGTGCAGCAACTCGGATACAATTTCCAATTCTCCTGATAAGCAGGCAAGATGCAGCGGAGTATTGCCACGAAGTGTTTGAAAGTTCAAGTCGATAGCAAAACAGCGCTTTTGAGCTGGAACGGTCTCAACTTGCTCTGCAGCTATGTTGGTTTCAGGGGATACGTTTTTGGATAGAGATAAAATGAGTTGAACAATTCCCAGTGATCCACGCAAAGCGCATATATGTATAATATTTCGACGATGTAAATCATGGCATGTCAAATCCACTGTAATACCAGGAACTTTTGCCTTTTCAATGAATACTTGTGCGATATTGGACTGACCAATGTGGCAGTGAAAAAGAATCGGTGTTAGTCCGTTGTTATTTTTTATGTTCGGATTGGCACCAAGGTCCATCAGCTTTGCAACCATTTGAGCAGTCAAAGCACAATGAAGCACGGTATCTCCAGAACTAGTGGGGATATTCAAAACTTTTTTTGGAAATGCTAGCAAATCAATCATATCATCGCTTGATGCTGCCACAGCTAAAAATAACGGAGTTTGCCCAAGATTGTTCCGAGTGGTTGTATCTGCACCTTTGGATATTAATAAATGAGCACTTTCAGTAAGATTGAATTTCGCACAATAGTGTAAAGGAGTATTTCCAATATAATCTGGCTGATTAGAGTCCAATCCATGCTCCAGCAAGATTTTGATGGCAGCAGTCTGTGAGTATCTACATGCAGTAACCAAAGCATTTTTTCCCTCCCAATCTCGACAGTCGATAATCCGACGTGGAGTTGCTGTAACGCTGTGCTGAGATCCACGACCTGTAGGAATAACATCATCCGAATCAGGAGATGCGCTTTCAAGATAGTGCTTTAAAGTATCAAGATCACTTGCACGCGCGGCATTTAAAAATTTAATGCATCGATTTGATTGATCCACCATATGATCATGACTATTCTCAATGTATTGAAGTACTGCTTCTAAAGATGAAAGAATGTATCCGTATTCGCCAGAATCAACATCAAACTCGAAACTAAACGATTTCATGTAAACAAAGTTTGAGTGCATGTTAAGAGGGTTGCTGCGAATAATAATAAGAATTAGCAGTGGAACAAGATAGTCACTTGTCAAAACAAGCGTCGAAGCATTTGACGAGTTAGTGTTGGTTGATGAAGTTTGGCTGAGAGCCTGAATGCTATGAGAAAGGCATTTGATTTTTTCATGAGGTGTTCGTAGCACTGCTACTTCTTGAAAAATCTGTACGCAGTCAAATATTCAACAAAATGAGTCTCGTAAATCATTAAATAAGGATACAGCTTCAAAAAACAACACTGTTGATAGACGCAGTAAAGCAACGCACAATTAAACATGCCACCAGATTCAAACAATATTAAAAGTTGCAAAACTTACTTTGGACGCTTCAAGTAAACTTGGTCCAAATTGAGGTGGAAGACCCATCTGGCACAAATCAAGATGCTGGCACTGAGAAACAATATCCATAATGGCTAGATCGCGTGCACGATACGACGCCGTGATTTTGTAAAAAACAATCTCATACGTGTGTTCCATCACAAATGTTTCGACCAACTGAAAAAGCATATCCCAAGAAATATTCTTTTGATTCAACAGGGGTAGCAAAGCCTGTTCTCCGTGAGAGCTGAGTATATTGAAGCAGTCATTTAACAGTTTTTGAATATCTTCTTGAATGGTTTCAACTGTTTCCATCAATATTGCAATATCATTAAAAAGGGTGATACGCTCCATCATAAAATCGATTGTACGATCACCGGAAGGTATAGATCTGAGTAAAAGGATAAGGCTCTTGTCATCTAAAACAAAGTTGGATACACTTGAATCTGAAACTGGACTGGCGCTGGAATCTAATGGTATCAATGGCTTATCGATATGAAAAATAGTAAAGGATCGGCCAGCAGAGTTTACATGTCGGCTATCATGAATGATTTCAACTGAAGTTTCGAATGGAAAGCCCTCTTCGGTAATAATGCTTGTCTCGTCTAGAATGATATGTTTATCATTTAGAGTTACATGAACCAAATCTGAAATGGCCTTTTTGATAATGTGTGTTGCTAAATATGTGTATTATTGTTAATATACATCATAAAAATAACGAATGCATCTGCATGTTTGAAATAATGCTCTTGGTCATGGGTTTCTAATGAATATCCAAGTATACAGATCTTTTATATTGATGGACACTTTTACAGCCGTATTCACGCAAAGTAAGGATTTCAATCTCATGAAATAATAATTTGATGAGGTTTACTAGACACATTGTACCCTCTGAATTCCTTGACAAAATTCACCAATCTTGTGCTTATTTCTGTATAAAGCAGTTGGAATTTGTACAGACTCGAGACAATCGAGTCCAATATCTGAACTGTAATGAGTGAGTTTGGTCTCAGACTTGATGATTATGCAATGCACGGCTGTGTAAAAAGTAGAAAATGGATAGTTTGACTGTGTGCATCATACGATGGATGTTGTGTTTAAAAAATTGAGAATGTCTAGTAAAGTCAATTTGTAGTAGGGAAACAACGAATATCCAACCATTGCTCAAAGCAAGAAGCAATCATTGCAAGATAGATACAAGTATTCCATTTACGTGAATATGGCTGTAAATAGTGGCGTGAGATCTACTATTGTTTTTGAAACACTCACTTGACAAGACGCTTTTTAAACTGCAATACTGCAAAAACAAACCAATGATGAATCTTACATATGAAGTCTTTAGAAAATGATAGCTCAGTGGTAGCTGCGAATAATTCTGGTGGCTATTGAATCAAACAGTAGAACATATTGTGGTATAGCCAAAGTTAGACGATCAAACTCCAGCAGCCAGATAAACAGCCCAAATGTAATGTTTGAAATGTCAAGCCAGCAAACTTACAGGCAAAAGCACAATCCAATCTTGAGCAAGAATGGATTCGTAAATAGACTGATGGCTATATTATAGTTTATAGAATATTAGTACCAAGCAATGTTTTTAGTAAGATTATTCATGCACTAGTTTATAACTAGTGCAAGTCTAACGGCAGTCGGGGTAAAAACACATCGAGTATATCAGATCCATAATGAAAACCGACCTATTCCATAAAGCAAGGAGAAAGGGATTTGATGCAATAGTATGATTGTTAACTGGGACAATGTATGGAATGTGTGTAATATTGCTGCTAGTACTGTTAGTGCCCCCAGTTACAAGTTGCTGCATTTTATTAGAGTTTTAGTAAGTTGAATTCGCAACATGAAATTGCTAGTTTGTCTTTTGGTGCATAAACTTGTTGGCCAACAATGGATTCGATATTGTTACTCGTCATTGTGATATTTGCTTGTCCGCGCAGCATTCTGGATTGTTTCAAACATTGATTCTGACTGACAATATACAAATTATCGAGCAGGATTTTGGTAGCCATCGGATTTAAACCATCGCAGTCTGGCTTGCTATGATTGTACGCATCAGACAGTTGGTAAATCTATCAGACCATCTACTCAAGAAACATGTGGCACTCGGGTTTTCAACTAAAAGCAGCTGATTGCAGTGTTTAATCAGATATTTTTTTATAGAAATCAAGGGTAAACCAGTCGTAATATCTGCATTGAAGTTCATCTGAAACAAGTGCAATTTAAAACTCGACAAAATTTCTTTCAATTTCAAAAACTTGCGTTTTGGTTGTTGGTGTTCTATTAATAGTTCATTGATTCTGTTACTCTTTTAAACTAATATTAATGCTGGGGAGTGTTCCTAATATGCAAGAAAGTACTACTCATAAAACTGCTGATACTGTTATAGACAACGTTTCTGGTCTCAAGAACCAGCACAATTCTGCTAGTCAAGAGTCGTTGGCAAATACCAATGGTGAACAGGATCATGAACTCGCTCCGTCGGTGAATGCTGGAAATGCCGATGCTGAGCATGCTGTTACATCACCTACTCACTCATCATCCATGGTTGCTGCTTCCAATGACGTATCTGCAGATTCTGCTTTATCCAACTCCTTTGACACCGCTTTGCTTCCTTCCGACCCAGCACGATCTGCTGATGATATACACGAAGATGACGAAATTCCTCTTGGTGAACGCTACCATGACCACACTCTTGTAGATAATCCTCAGCTTAACAATGAGCGTGCTTTGAATGCTGCTGAAGCCAGTCAGGCAATGCCAGATACTGCATCTTCCGGTGCCTTTCCTGCCACCACACTGCCTGCTACTTCTGATCCTATCGACCATTCTGGTAGCATTGCTACAGCAGACAATGAACAGCAGAGTAGACCTACATCTTCCCATGATTCTGTACAGGGCTTTCAGCTTGTGCAGGCTACTGGGCTCACCGATACCTGCACTCCCTCTCCAAAAGGATCCAGCTTGCCTACATTTGCAACCGCATCTCCTGCTTGCACTGCTCCAATCCCTACTGCACCACATGTCGACATGGGTGCTCGTCCATCTCTCCCCATCACTACTCCGACCCCTCCAGAGCCAGAGAGGTACAATCCTCTTTTAGACAACTCAAAGTCGAAGCAGTTTAACCAGCGCTTGGATGTAAGCTAATTTGCATTCTTTTTGTAGTGTTGAGTACGGGATGTCTACTCAACCCCTAATTTTATTGCTACTGAGCTTGCGTTTGCATATCCTACTCATCCATATCACTTATCAGTCTTTGACTATTGACTCACTTTCAGACGAGCTCTTATTGTTTTGCTTGTTTCATACTTTCATCTCCAATTGATCATAACGCGGTATTTGATACTTTATCTGCATGTTACTAATACATCCTTTAAATATTACTTGTGATTATCAATGCTGTTGGAAACCATTTTTGTATGGCTATCTATTTCCGGATACTCATACTGGATTACCATGTTCGTCTGTGCGGATACCAACGTCTATATAACATTTCTTGTGGTCTCTGGGGCAAACCTATTGCTCTTGCTGGTGACGAATATATGGGATTTTCATTCAGTACATGATCTCAGAGTTCTTCACGAGGCAAGTGCAGAAACTTGCTTTAGGTGCTCCAGAGGCGCTTGATCGCAACTATCGGTGCGTGCGTCTCTGAAGTCAACCTTGATGTTTTTGAGAGCTTATTCCATTACCAAGTCATGACTAACTTTTAGATTGTTACTGCATACAAATAGTGTATTCCAGCAGCGTGTCAAGGAACGGTTGGGCTCTCAGGTAAATTTAAACTCGATCTTGAAAGTGCTTGATTTCTAGTACAATGCTAATTCGATATTGCAACTATATCACTATACTGTCATATTAATAGTGGGCTCATATCACCTCTCAACCAGAAGTTGATGAAGCTGTAAAGCAAGTCCAGGATATGTATGATTTCTTTGCACGACTTGAAAAGATGGTCGAGCGTCAAATGATTGCTCTCCAAAAAGTTAATGATATAGACGTTGAAATGTATTTGTTTTATCAACAGCAATGGTAAGAGATGAACTTTTATTAATAGATTGATTTGGCAAGTGTTTTGGATGAGCTAGGCACCAACTATTACTTTGTAATTTTAGCTTTCAAGAATCGTTTGAATCCATTAGAAAGCCCATGATGCAGCTCTCACTTTCATACAAGGCTGCTGTAGACGAGCGCGCACCTGTTCTTCAGTCGTATGAGCAATACTTGGAATTTTTACGTACTTTTAAAGAAAAGGCCATTGGCGATGCACTGGAGACAATGAAAAAACAGCAATTGACTCGACTTGAGCTGGACAGTTATGGCTCACGCCTTGGTCAGCTTGAAGAAAAGAAGCTCAAGGCATTTGCAAAGGCTCCAGGAACTTTTTCACTTGGTGAGTCAACCTCGGCTGAGAAGGAGCTTAACAGCACCCGCCAGCGATTTCACGATGCCAAGAATCGCTATCAGTCCATGTCTACACAGATGATTGACAAGTCTGGCTTGCTAATAATGAAGCGTGACGTTGATTTCTCTGCTCATATTCGCAGAGTGGTCGAAGGTAATGCCTGATGCTTTGCTTTAGCCAATCAAGGTTTGGTCTTTTAAATCATTCTAATTATTTTGCTTGTATACAATATTTCTACAAACCACTGCTAGTTCATGACTGGTTTTGCCGTGGATTCCGTGCTCCTGGCCAAGAGGTTTCTGATTCAGCGGTTCAAATGCCCAAGGCATCTACTCTAAATGGATTTGGATCTGATACTATGTTTACCCCTCCACAATAATTTGTACTTGGTTGAGCAGACTTTACCTTTTACGTTGAGCCCATATACTCTTCTTTTCTGGTTTATTGCCTTTCGACTCTATGCCATTCATATGTTTCCCTTTCCTACATAACTTTTTGTTACTAAATGCCACTATTTGGATTTATTTGAGCCTTGATATTATTAAAAACATTGGAACATGTTTTGAACTATTCCTGCCAGTGTTGCTGTAATTTGAAATAAAAATCAGTTTACTTTAATACATTAGTGGGCTATTTATAAAGACATTTGATGCGCATGGGCCTGAACCCACTCGGTGTTTGTATTTTTATATAAACCAAACTATTTACAGCAGACTAGTATTCAAACTGTCAAAAAAATAAAACCAAACTTTCAAATTAAGCTATCTCGAAACCTTTATTTTTATGCAGCAGCACTGAGTGGTATAATAGAGGCTTGTAATATCCAGGGCTGTTGACAAGGAGAGATTAAAAGTAAGTATTTGCCTCTGATTATCAGTAACGAGCTAGCTGATTAAATCCACCAAAGTATCGAAAGGATTTGATCGAGTACGTCGGCTTTGATAATGGTTATGGATTCCTGTTGACGCCGCGAGGAGTATCGTGACAAGCCAATTGGTGCTGCGTAGGCAAGGTCGGCAGTACGTGCTCCAATGGCCATCGCCAGAATCAGAGTGGAGATACGCATTGCTAGTGCGATTTAAGAGTTCAAAAGACGGAGATTGCTGTAATTAAACCTCTTGATTGCTTGGTGGGTTGGGGCAAGCAGGGTATTTCACGTAGGCTGAGTAGACAAAAGAATGTATGAAATTGTATGTTTATATATTGCTTAATCCACAAAGTTTAAACATTCGTGGCACACTAGTATTGTAACATATAGTCTTGTAAGGCGCCTGAATGATCAAATATCCATGAGATGTTCCAGTGTAACGAAATCACCAGACCTTTTGGGTTCATGTGGCAAATCCTTTTGAGCAATGTTCCTACTTGCAATCATGCTTGGTATACTCGACAGCAGATTTGCAAGCAATGCACACCAGCAGCTGCTTTTCGTAGAGATGGTTTGAAACATGCTTGCTATTCTCATCAGTTTGGACCTAGCTGCTCTAGCATGATTTAGTAGCATTTTTACATGGTCAACTGGCCAATACAATCAGTTGATTGCTGGATATTTGCAAGTTCGAGTCGAGTGTAGATTACATCAAAAACAACTCCGCGATAACCCGTAAATGAAACTAGATCGTATACTTGTTATACTCTTACATATAAGCTGTTTTTTGCCAGTTACCAAAACCGCAGTCTCGACAACAGTCGAATCCTGACTTGCCAATCAACCCCACAGCCAAATCAGATTGCTTTATATGCCGCTGGTTGGAGAGTTACTGAAGAATGATTTAGAGCCTATATGGGCAGAGTATGTGTTGCTCAATGTCACTGGTTTTAATAGCCAGTGTTGCTTATTGGTCTTGTATAATCTGGTCAATCTGATTAGAATTGTGATGATGCAATTAGGTTCAACATTCGGCCCAATGCGGTCGATGGTGCTATTCTAGGACTATGTGCTCAACATACTCACTATCCAGTTAGTCCAGACACTGCTGCTCATGGTAATTGATTTAGTCTCTAGCCATCATTGTGTTTTGAGTCAGTGTGCAATATTGAGTGCTGATTAATGGTGAATATAGACTTTCAGTTGGCGCTGGAGGGTGAATTGACTAGGACCCAAGTGTTTCTCGATAAGATTGAGCATGCTGTTTCGATCATCCTTGAAAATGGTACGAGCTTAAGCTTTTGTGCAGTTGATGGAATCTGGCTTTTGTCAAGGCTGGACTACTTTTCATACTATCATGTAATGACTTGTTTTGTTTGAATAGTCAAGACCGATTTTAAAACTCTGTTGGAGAAGCCAGATATGGTATCGTATTCAATTATAATGGCATTTTCCAAAGAATGGCTATACAAGGATATTATTGCATCTATTTTTCGATTCATCAACTTTAATATCGCAATTGCTCGCAGCTTGTTTAATGAGTATGTCATGCACTGCAAACTTTATTTTATCGTATAGAAAAATTACTCAAACATAGTGGTATATACTACTGTGTAACCTCGATTATTATATTTAGTTTTGTACACCTTCTTCCTCGAAAAACCACACCAACCTTGCCAGAGTGGAGTGTGTTTGAAGCGAAATTTCCCTTTTTATCCTGCAATATTCTCGAGAATCATCTGAAAAGTGCCTTGGAGATTGAAAAAAAGTTGCTTGATGAGTTGGATATATCCAGTTGTTCTGATGCAACAAGTCTGATCACTTCCATTGATGAGGATAACGACGTGCACTTTTTAAAAGCACTTGAAATTATTAACAAGGTATGTTGTGTGATGTCTTGATTTACTGATGAAATTCAAACAATACTGTTGTTCACAAAACTCACTTGTTTTCTACAATTTGAGTATAGATTGAGCTTCCAAACCAAAGAGTATTGATATCGGCTGTTCGAAATAGTCCCAAATGTACAAGAGCTTTTTTCCAGTCTGGACATTCTCTTGAAACTATACTGTATGGCGATGAATTTAGGGGAAACATACTCCACTACTTGGCGCGAGGGATCTCTTCCAGTTTTAGCATACGATGTTTTGAAGAAATTATTGAAACATGCAAGAAAGATCCATTGTTTTTAAATGCCAAGAATATTACAAAAGATGCATTTGATCGTATCCCTTTGCACTATGCAGCAATTAAGGGAAATTTAAAATGTGTACAGTATCTCCTGAAACTTGACAAATCACTGGATTCGATCAATGCCGTGGATATTTTTGGACTTACTCCGTTGGCTCTTGCTGCTACGCATGGACATCACACTGTTGTGCGTGAGCTACTTGCTTTTACAAAAAACCACTTGCACGCATCTTTTATATCTGCTTTGCGTATATCTTGCATTGTTAAAAACATGCCATGTGTTGAAGCATTACTTGATTTTGGACCTGCTTTAGAGCAAACAGACTCATTGGGAGACGTGAGTATTTTACAATTGTTTTTGGCTGTAATGGTAGAGTTGACAATTTAAACCTTTTTGTTGTTTAACTTTAGACTTTAGCACACTTTGTTGTACGTTTGGGACAACCTGATTTGGTAGTCATGTTTCTAAAAACAACTATTGATTGGAAGGGCTGTAATGCTGCTGGACAGTCACCGCTGATATGTGCATCGATTGATGGACATGTTGAAATAGTCAAGTTGCTATTGGATTCAAATAAAATCGACGTCGGGGTTCAAGATCGTAGCGGTCTTTCTGCTCACGAACATGCTATTCTCCGTGGAGAAATAAAAGTTGCCAATCTTTTTGATTGCCACATCTCGGCGTATCCAAATGAGCCTGACGTGAAATTTCCCGAGTCCGATCGTGCTATGGTAGTGCCATATGGTAGCGACGCCTTGAATGCTGAAAGTTTGGTTCAGATTTATTTTGGAACTTTAGATGAGAGAGTTGAATGTGTTCCTGTCGATATACGCGATGCAAATGTCATGTCTTCAAATGCAATGCCTATTTTGAAAATATGGCTGCAAAGTTCTTTGACAGTGTCACCACCTTTTATTGTGATTCCTCTTCCTACAAAATCGTCACTTTTGTTTCCAATTGAGTTTCGAGTGGCAGATGTAAAAGATGTAGTGGTACATTTTGAGATGATGGACTTGTCTGTATCAAAAGAGTGCACCAAGCAAGGCAAGCTTATAGCAGAAGCCCAGACTTGTTTGATGGCACCAAAGATTCCCATGTGGCTTGAGAAAACTGTGACGTGTGGTCATCTTGCCCTTCCTTTGTTGAGCCGATCTATTGGCAGTAGCGATTGCATTCGAAACATTGGTGTTCTCCAAATGGATATTGTTTTGGCTACACCAGCTGTTTTGGACTATCCAGCCGACTTTGAAGATGCTTGCGATGTTTCAATATCAGCCAACAGACAATGGAGTTCTTTTGGTACCAAAATTGTTGGACATCGTGGTCTTGGAAAGAACTTTGTTCCTGCTGATGGCAAGTTTTTCCTTCAATGTGGCGAAAACACGATTCTTTCTATGGTCAAGGCTGGTGAATTTGGTGCCGAGTATGTCGAGTTTGGTAAGTGCATCACTAATTTTTAATGTGCTTGAGCTTTTAAAACAAACCGAGACACTCCTTATAAACTTGCATTGCTATCAACACAGATGTTCAACTTACCAAGGACAATGTGCCCGTCATCTACCACAACTGTAAGTTACTTTTATGTATTGATCATCTGGTTATGCAAGTATTGCTAATCTATGATCGATACTTTATGCCTATCTAACTTAGTTATTACTACTGAGGGAGGTATTGATGCTCCATTGAATGCTTTGACGCTTGAAAAGTTTTTGAAAATGCATTCAATTGTATCAAAACAACACAAGAGATCTGTTAGCCTGGATGATAGTCATATGCCAGTCTACTACCCTCTTACACCACCACTAGGTCGAATGTATCCTAATTCATATGGATCCATTCAAAGTCCATTCCCCACTCTTGATGCAGCATTCAAGGTAACCGATGTGTTTATGCTATACGGGTATCTTATCGAGTATTTTAATATTCAAAACCATGGCACAAGCAAGGCGGATTACTGAGTAAATGTTATCAATCTTTTAAAACAATTATTAGGAAACACCACAATCCATTGGATTCAATATTGAAGTCAAGTATCCAACCATTGAGGAGTCTGAGCTTTTTGATCTAAACCATCCCGACATTAACTTATTCTGCGACCAGATTTTGCGGACTGTGTTTGCCTATGCTGACTCATCTCGAAACATTTACTTTTCAAGCTTTCATCCAGAAATCTGTTTGCTACTATGTAAGAAGCAGACCAAGTATCCCGTTTTTTTCCTGACAGTAGGCGGCATGGAGAAAATGTGTGACAAACGTCTCAATTCACTATGGAATGCTATACTTTTTGCTAAAAGATGCGGTTGTGTTGGAATTGTGACGGAGGTCTCTCCTCTTTTGCTTGCTCCACGTATTATTTCCACGGTGCGTCGAACTGGATTGGTTTTGTTTACATACGGATCAAAAAACAACTCGGTGGATCAGTGCAAGATCCAGTCTGCATATGGAATTGATGGGATTATTATGGACAAGGTCCACCATGTTGTTGTTGGTCTTGGCAGACCTTAGCACGACAATGATGGTTTTATGAATTTGGCCAACTTATACTGCCTTGGTGTATCAGTTTACAATGTTCAGGCACTTTCAAGATTTATTTTTGTTGTAGCCAACATCGTTTGATAATCATTTATTCCATGCATTTACGTGAATACGGCTATAAATTGAACTATCATTGGGTTGAGAAAAATTTCCAATTCAAACATACACACAAAAGTGGTAGATACACGCTTATTCATACACCAGCAATTAAACTTTTGAATAAAATATATTGGCTTTTTTGATATATCCACACATTGAATCAAAGAGAAATACAATATAGGCAACTTTGTACAAAATAGTTTTTTAAATTCATTTAAACCGACAAAAATACACCATCAAGATTTGCAATGACGGTCTTGGTAAGTAGCTCTAGCCACCATATTGCCAACCTCCATGCTCTCCAATCAAATGATGCAAGTACAGAGCTGAGCGTCAGTCCACATATTCTTATCTCTGCCCATCCACCGCGAACCACGCCCCCGCAACCCATGCCACAAAGATCCATCAGCATCCCCCCAACTTACACTATGCCGTCAGTTGTCAGCCATGATATATTGCTTCAAACAGAACATGACACTAGTCAAGCATCTTTTGTATCTAAAAAACTAGATGGCGTGTATGCCAAGCAAACCAGTCGTATCCAGTCATTGGAAAGAAATATTGAGTACATGCAAAAAGAGCATTCAAAGATGCTGGTACAACTACATGAGGAAATTGAGCGATTGCAGGCGATGGTTACAGGTGGGTTGGTGGGTTGTTTTAAACGATACAACTGTTTGTTTTGGTTGGAGTGAAATCGTCGCACCCCTTTTGTTTTAACTATTTGGTGTACTGAGATTCGGTTGCTGGGTATTTTAATTGCATAGTCATCATTTGTTTACCAGCCTTTAATTTTAACTATCTATATGCTATGACCAACATTTTTTTTGTCATATTAAATGGTGATAGATTCCAACATGAAATTAGTCAGTGTTGCAGAAACTGAAGGTATGTGAATGGGATGCACTCATTGAACGAAATCTCAATGCATGTTTATGATGTTGGTTGATGCATGCATTGATGTGGTGCATATATACGATTCGTTCAATCTACCGTGAATGATGTATAAACCAAGTATTTGATAAACATGGCATGGTATATAGGTGTTGAGAGACATGCACAGAAAAAATCAGGACTTGGAGGGCTATCAATTGGACTGGATCTACTATCTGGGAATTCCAAACGCACATCTACTTTTTTCAAGTCTCATGGTGATACTTCACATAAAACTGGAGTTGATCTGATTGGTAGAATGCGTGATTGGGTCCAATCGGATTCTGGTAAACCCCATATTTCCAAAACCAATGTAAGCGATGACAAGGTAGACGTAAGTTTAAGCGAGACGGGTTATACTGGATCATCCGACTCTCCCATATATATTCTGGTTGAGCGAGAACGAAAAAAATATCAAGGCATTCTTGAGCGTATGACGGAAGAAAACAAACGAAAGCAAAGTGAAATCAACCATCTTCGGGGAGATATGGATGTTGTTTGTGAGGTTCTTGCTCTCGCTGGACTCAAGTTTGATATTAAAGAGTTTCAAAATATTATTCAATCACATCAGAATTTACAACCCGGTCTAATGGACACCAAGAACAGCCAGCAGCCTGTGGTGTTGCAAGTGGATATTGCTTCGAAAGCATTTGTTCTTCCACCCATTTCTAAAAAAGAAAAAGTGAGCGACAAGCTTGTTTCTACTGTGACTCCTGGTGCTGCCAAATGCATTTCAAATACCAGTAAAGAGGTGAGTAATTCCAAGACAGCAGCCTCCCCACCCGTTATACAAGGATCTAGTAGTACATCAAGTAAAATTCGTGCTATTCGATATCGCCTTGGCAAGAAATCTCGATCCATTGCAATTGGAGATACAGGTGTGAATCATAAACTGACCGCTTTGCCCAGCGATTCAGATCCAATCTATAAAGAGACTGAACAAACACCTCACAATCATCAATCACAAACAATTGCTGCAATGGAAATTGATGAGGAGCAATACGAATCGGAATTAGCTGATTCTATTTCAGCAATACATGTCTTTGATAATCTTGCACGTATACACGATGGGAATGTGTTTGACTCGACCAAGGAATATGTGGCAGTTGATGAATCTACTAAACAAGTATTTTCAGTAGATAATCAATCCGAGGCTGATACTGTAGTGGAGTCCATTCCAACAACTTTGATGAGTGTCTACCATCCACCACGATGCGTTCGTGTTTCATCGAACCCAGCAAGTATTCTTTCTGGTAGTAGTACTTTACGTAACATGGACCCAACTGTTTGTGAATCAGCTTTAAATACAGCCTCCATTACACATTTTCAACCAGTATCCATCAGCCAAACAGGAGGCAGTTTACCTCAAGTTCGATCATTGAAACAACCACATTCACGTGTAGAAGACAAAGATGAATTGATGGATCGAAAGTTTACAAGTTATAATGATACCGAGCCCATGATGCTGCAGTCTCAAAAGAGTCCCAAATCAACACACACGGGTGGATATGTTGGTCGACTTATCAAGAGTCGGTTAGTTCGAGAGAAACAAAAGAAAAATGCACAAAACCGGTCGTTGTGATGATTTGAGTTTTAAATGAATTGTTCAGTTTTTAATTCATTCAACTTGCTAGTTGAAGCTTCGATACAATACAGCAAGAATAGAACATGCCAACAGTGCTTACTGCTGGATCAGCAAACGAGCACGCGTTGAATTGCATTCTTGTAATCTTGACATTTATTATTTCCATCAAACATTCTCAATTGTGAACTAATGGCACTCGCCGACTACACCGATGTAGATGCGTGGATTCAGCGTCTTATGAGCTGCAAGGAATTACCTGAGAATGATGTCAAGAAGCTATGTGAAAAGGTGCAACTGACATTCTGGGTGTTTACTAGTTGTGGTGACTGTTATGGCTGGTTCCTATTCTTGATGGATGGGTACAGATAGTGTTCTGCATCATATATGCAGACAGAACATGGATTATAGTATTCTCACAAGGATATCTGAGCAGACTTTCGTGCTCTCAACTTGTTCATTATGGCTGCAGTGGAGATACTTGGATCAAAGATTCCACTTGTTGAGCGGCATTTGGTCTTGGGATGCTTCAAGTAGACTGAGAGAGAAGTGTGTCTGCAACTACTCCAAGGAGCTTGTCACTCCAGTCATCAACCACCCTGGCTGTGGTTTAATATTGTGTGTAGTCTCCACCTTGGCTGTTCCAAGGATCTTGCTCATGAACCACTGCTGTCGTTGGACAAAGCAACCCACTTGCTAGCACCTCACTCTATCATATTTTGCATCTGTCTTTGTGCTGTTCTGAACCTCATCATCTATGGCTTTGTTGTGTACTAGAGCCAAGTCTATGACTTGGTTTGCTACTCTTTGTAATGGACAAACATTGCACTGTACACGGCCATTTCAAACCATTTACTCCAATCTCTTTATGTATCTAATCATCTGCTGGCTTATTCTGAATCGCTAGTGATCATTCCAGTTATCATACTTTTACTAGTTTTAATCCAGTACTTGCCAATCATACAAGTGTTTTTAACCTGCTGCATGTGTAATGTAAACCTTTTATGTAGGCTCGCGAGGTATTGATGGCAGAATCCAATGTACAGGGCATCCGTTGTCCAGTTACTGTTTGTGGTGATATCCATGGCCAGTTTCACGATCTAATGGAGCTTTTTAAAATCGGCGGAAACTCGCCAGATACAAACTATCTTTTTATGGGCGACTATGTCGATCGTGGTTATTATTCTGTCGAGACCGTCACCCTTCTTGTTGCACTCAAGGTGCGTTATCGCAACCGTGTTACTATTCTTCGTGGTAATCATGAATCTCGCCAAATTACCCAAGTATATGGCTTTTATGACGAATGTCTCCGAAAATATGGCAACCCCAACGTCTGGAAAATGTACACTGACTTATTCGACTATCTTCCGTTAACCGCACTGATTGAGGACCAAGTATGCAATCTCATAGTGTGCAGTTTTGTTGAATAGATACAAGGCATTGATGTATTTTGGTGTTCCTGTTTAGATTTTCTGTCTGCATGGTGGTCTCTCGCCTTCCATCGACACCCTCGATCATATTCGATCATTGGATCGTATTCAAGAAGTTCCTCACGAAGGTCCCATGTGTGGTACGTTACTAGTATACTTTGCATGAGTCATTTGTAGGATCAAGACTAACAGTTTTGGTTTTTGTAGATCTTCTTTGGTAAATTCATAAAGCGTTTGTACTCTGCTGTTTCAGTAGTTTGATTCTTGTTTTGATGTAGTACCAATACTGACACTTTATTTTAGGTCTGATCCGGATGACCGCTGTGGATGGGGCATCTCTCCTCGAGGTGCTGGTTATACTTTTGGTCAAGACATCTCAGAGGCATTTAATCATAACAATGGCCTCACTCTTATATCAAGAGCTCATCAGCTTGTCATGGAGGTAAGTTTAGTTTCCCAGTGTATTTGGTGAATCGTACTAATTAAAAATGCATGCTTGTCATGTTGGCCTATATTGCAGGGATATAACTGGGCACAAGACAGAAATGTAGTTACTATTTTTAGTGCGCCAAACTACTGTTATCGCTGTGGAAATCAAGCCGCCATCATGGAAATTGACGAACACCTTAAATACACTTTGTATGTTTTTAAAATGTTTAGTTTGGAATATCATCAACTTTCATCTGTACTAATCTTCCTTTTATTCCTACTATTACTTGGACCATCGTATCTAGCCTACAATTTGATCCTGCTCCACGTCGTGGCGAACCACATGTCACCCGTCGCACGCCAGATTATTTCCTGTAGTCGCAGTGCTGAGTTTCAACTTTTACCACGCCTGATCGCATTCCTACTATTTTGGCTTACAAAGTCGATGTTTTGATTCGCTATGACCAGCTGGTTTATTTTAAATTTAGGCTTTATTCAAATCTATATTTGGGTTTTTTCACCGTTATTCACTGCTCTTAAATTGACTTTCAAATATATCTGTGCAAGTGGTGATCAAGTGCCCCATTACAGCACGGATCCCTTACTACATCACTTCTTTGGTAAATACAATCACCGAGTTACAATTATACTGTCAAGGTTTATACAATTTGATTAAATTGGGGGTTTATGCTTTTAATACTTGATCCATTTCTCAAGTTAATGAGGCTGCTAAATATCATCATATTGTCTATACATGACTTGGATGAATACATGAGTAATGATAGTACACATTTAGTTGACAAAATAGTACTGGTTTAGAGTTACAAACGAGTTGCTTGTAAACTCAAGCCTTTTATTGTTTCACAATCACTCGATAATCCAAAAGTTCAAAGTCATCTGCTGACTAAATAGTGGTTTGCCCTCCATCTCGGTTGATGCCAGTGACATTTTACGGACAATTTAAATATCTGGAAACACAATTGCATAGATCTCATCGTACCATTTAACAAAATGTGGATTAAGTCCTGCTTTGATATAGTCGGGAAGTTCATCCCAATCACTCTTGTTTGCGCTTGGAAAAATGATATGCTTGACACCACTGCGTTTGGCTGCAATAGACTTTTCCTTGACACCTCCAATCTTGAGGATTTTACCAGTAAGAGTGATTTCACCTGTCATGGCAACATCAGGAATAACTGGTCTGTTCAATGCCAATGAAAGAAGTGATGTGGTCATTGTAGATCCGGCCGAGGGTCCTATTTAAATAATAGAATATAACAATTGCGTATCACCACAATATACAGACGTATCAGGTTAGCTCCATAATATGATACAGACTCCATTTACGTATACTGTCACTTTAAACTGCTTACCATCTTTGGGTGTTGCACCTTCAGGAACATGCATGTGAATGCCTGCCTTTTTGAAAAAATCGTTTTCAGGGAAACGCTTGGCAAAGATTGCTCTGGCATATGTGTATGCAATGGTAGTACTTTCCTTCATCACGTCACCCATTTGACCAGTTCGTTGAAAGGATGGTTTGTTTTCATCTGTAAAAGGAGAATCCAAAACAGACTCGATAAACAGCGATGATCCACCTTTCAAACCCATACATTTTTGCATTAGATTACCAATATATAACAATACAATTGCATTTTTTCCAAATATCTGATTTCAACACTTACCCATTTGTGTCCACGCCAGTCCCATAACAACACCAGGCGGTGTTTCTTCATACAGTCGATCTGATGTGAAAATAGGCGATCCAACATATTCATGCAAGTTTTCTGGTGTAATGGTAATCAATTCTTTTGACTTGTGAGCTATTTGTGTATGTGGTGGAATGGTAGATTCAGAAATCGAATCTTCTGACTGTGTTGATGGCATGGCAGTGGTATTAGTTACTGTAGTCAACGAGTCAGTCGATGGAACGGACTCGGCAGCCGCACTCGTGTCAGATGTAGCTGGCTGAACAGCAATCTCGCTATCCACAATTTTAAATGCAGCCTTGCGAAAAATCTTGTCAATCTGCTTTTTGAGATTACGCACACCACTTTCACGACAATATTGCTTAATCAAAACATCGAATGCCTTGTCAGTGATGGTAACATCTTTTTCAGTAAGCCCACATGATAAGCGCGATGCAGGCTCTAGATATTTGGAAGCAATGGCAATCTTTTCTTCTGCAACATATCCAGATAAAGTAATTATCTCCATTCTGTCCAACAAAGGTGCAGGAATAGTATCGAGTGTATTAGCAGTGCAAACAAACAACACTTTGGATAGATCGAGAGGTACATCAAGATAATGATCCAAAAACGAGCTATTCTGCTCAGGATCGAGCAATTCTAAAAGAGCACTTGCTGGATCACCCTGATTCCCCCGACTAAGCTTATCGACTTGAAAGTAAATAAAATTCAACCATCAAAAGATTCTTAAGTTATCAATGGCAGACAGGTGTCAAACCGAAAACAAGCAATTCGGGTCAAGTTACAATGTAAACTTACTTTCATCAATCATAATCAGAGGGTTTTCAGTTTGAACCTTTTTCAATGCTTGAACAACCTTTCCTGGCATCGCACCAACATATGTACGCCTGTGGCCCTTGATCTCCGCTACATCTGATAAACCACCAACGCTAAATCTATAAAACTCTCGGCCAAGTGCACGAGCAATAGATTTACCAACAGAGGTTTTTCCTACACCTGTATCAACACACAGCGCATCACATTGAGTTAGAAACAACTTTATGCACTCAAGTACATGGCATACAATATACAGACTAGAACGAATTGAGTGAATGGATTTAAAAAGTACCTGGTGGCCCGACCATTGCGATAATTTTGCCTTCTACAGTTCCCCGTAGCTTTCCAACAGCAATAAATTCAAGAATACGCTCTTTTACATCTTTGAGTCCATAATGGTCTTCGTCAAGAACAGTAACAGCATGTTTGATATTATAGTTTTCTTTGCTACTCTGTCCCCATGGAATCTGTGTAAGCCAGTCAAGGTAGTTGCGTGTAACATTAAACTCGGATGCCGCGGGTTCAAGATGTTGAAGCTTGTTGATTTCCTAAACAACCCAACGACATAAAGATGCATCAGTAATTAATAGTACTATTTTGGATCATTAAAGGATTACAAAAACATATTATATACCTCATCAAACACTTTTTTGATTGCTTCAGGCATGTGTAGTTTGGCGGCCTTTGCTTTGAATTTTTCAACCAGCTTCTCTTTACCATCAGATTCCATACCGAGTTCTTTTTTGATACCCTTGAGTTGTTCCATGAGAAAATACTCTTGCTGTTTGCGAGTCATTTTTCTTTCGACTTCCTTTGAGATTTCTTGCTGCAGTTTAGCGTTGGCAAGTTCTTTCTTAAGCACAACGAGTGACTTGTGGAGACGCTCTTCAACGACCAGACTTTCAAGAATACTCTGTAGCTCACTTGGCTCTCCTGACGACACGGCAGCAGCAAAATCGGCCAGTCGAGAAGGATCTAACAAGAGATTTCCAGTCTGAACAGAAATGCTAATGATTTGATCACGTAGCAAGGGATTGAGTTGAGAAATTTCTTTCAATACGTTAACAATCTCCGAGGTAATTGCCTTAATAAGACGATTATCTTGACTGTGAGGTTGCTCAACAAGATTTGCAACGTTGGCAAGAGGAACATCGTGCTGCAACAAGTGAGCATTAACTGGAAGAAACCTGGGCAATTCTACAAACATTTCAAAAAATCAACAGTTTCAATGCATGAGTTAAATACCTAGTATGACTCAAAACACGAACAAATTCATACATCTATGGTTTAAATACCAAACTGAATTTTAACCTACCGGATTCGTCTTGTTCAGCCTCGACAGTGTCTCTAGCTATAGATTCATCAGTCTTTTCCTCCATTAAGTTTTCTGATTTACTAACGACCGTCTCGGCTGAATCTGCATCAGCTACTTTTTCTTCAGCAGATTCTATCGTGTGTAACTCTGTAATTTCAGTGGTGGTCGTCTTTGACTGTTCAACAGTTCCATCTACAAGAGGCATTACAAGCTCACTGATACAGATTCGGCGGTGAGGATACACCACAACGGTCAGCGCGTTACTATCTGGTCCCGTTTGATAGGTATTAGTGATCTGCGCAAAAACACCAGTTCTGTAAACTTCACTGATATCTGTTACAACGTCATTTTCCGAGTTTTCATCTTTGGCTAGAAAAATACCGATATAGGGTTGACGATGCTCCACCAAAGATTGAATTGCACGAATGACTTTTGGTTCCTTAATGTAAAGCGATTTGTAGAATCCAGGAAACAAAGGTCGTCGAGTTAGTGGGATCGCTAGAAGTTGAGGATATTCATCGGGTACAACGATTTTTTCAATGGCCGAATTCTCTCCATTATTAGCTGAAGATGAGTCTAAAACAGTGGATTTGCGAATAGAACGACTTCGAATTATGGCATCTGTAGTGCTCTTAGATTTCGATTGCTTGTCATTGATGTTCCTTTGGCGAGACTTGTCGCCACTGTTTTTAATCTCAATCGCAGCATCGCCTTCATTCGAATCTGGGTTATCTACTTCAGACTCGGCATTCTTTGCAGCAGGTTTCAATGAAGGCTTTTTGCCCGAGTTGCCATCATCCGAGTCTCCAGCATCACCTGGCGCACCAGTATTAGATGAATTATCATCACCGCCGGTGGGATTTTGTGCAGTATTCTTTGCCTCTATGGCTTCAACATCTTTCAAAGTAATTAGCCTGGATCGAGCCAGCTTGGCAACCCGACGTTGCAATAATGGCTGCGAGAATGAATGGAACTTGCTGTACCTTGCCAAATGCAACACTGTGTTCGTTGTAGTTTCACTAGACGATCTAGCGACGCTTGTATCTGAGAGTAGTGAAATACGAGATATTCCATTGATGGTAGTTGACGAATGGCTTGTATATGCACGAATAGAACACATAGAAACTGTGACCGGCCATTTGGAGATTCCAGTTAATTGATGTACTGCAGGAGTCATGGAGCAGGAATTGAGTCGTCGCACCAATGGAAACATGATAAGACTATTGTATTTATCATTAGATTCAAATCAAATTAGAGTGGATAGATTAGCACATGAATGCGTTTACAATGTCCAATGCAGTTTAAAGCCGTACATCCCTGGCTCAAAAATAGAGCATGAATGCTACATACAGCTTCCACTACCAATCGACTCAACACAACATCACAAGCCAGCCCTTACAATAAAACACCACTAATAAAAAACGATCTCTGGTTTTGCAATAAATTCTCGAGTTTTCAGGAAAGTTCAATTTCATCCATTTTGACGAGGTTTCCACTCGGTCCAGTGCAGCTGTTCAAGCATTGAAGAATCCTTTGGAATATTTGAGCAGAGAATCCGTCAAATTCAAAACTTGAGTTTACTCTGCAATGGATTGCCATGTGCATTTTTAGCAGCTGAATTTGCAATAAAAACTATTCTTTATTCATATCGAAACGATCCTTCATTTGCCTAATCAAGTCTATCATTTTGTAACTATCCTCTGGGAAGACTTGCTGAATAACCCAAAGTATTTTCTGGCTGTGATGTAATAGGAGTGCTCGGTACGGGAGCTAGTGTCGTTGACGATGTCACGATCGCCAGAGCTCGTACTTTCCCATAGCAAGTATGACACATTCGATAACCGCGATCGGTAATGGTAGCCATGCATGGCAGACAAAAGGATCCTAGAATGGGTTGAAATAGAAAATATCGCAAGTGTATCAATTAGACATTGTTTTGATTTAAAAATACTTTCCATTCATCAATCGCTGTTAAACTCACCTCCGCAGCATCGACAATTTCCTTTACGTTCTGTTTTAAACAAGTAAAGCAAGAGTCCAAATGATTCATTGTTAAATTATACTTTGGTCAACTCATGTATTTAAAGGATAGCATAAATAAATACCTAAAACACTAAATTTCATGTTGCAACTCATACAGGCATCTTCGTGAGCAAAGTGTAGTTCGGTTCCACTTCCATCAGGCATCCTATTGGTTTCAAGCAAGTAATTTGAAATGCGCAAGCTCAATACAATTATCGGCAAATTCTACATCCAAAATCACTGACTTTACAAGTATATCCAACTTACATCCACGAGTTTACCCGACCAGTTGCATCGCCCGACAAAAGAAACCGCCCAGAGCTAAACACACATGTGTATTTTAGCATTATAACATAACCTATAATCCCAAAACACATTATAGACTGTATAGTCAAAGATTGATACCTTGTCGAGCGAATCACAGTTACAGCACTTGGATTTGTATGTGGCTCTAATGTCTTTATGCATTTCAAATCCCATCTGTCTTTTAAAAATAATCGAAAAATGCATCATAAGTGGTCGTTCAAATGCATACATTTGTAAATTAATTACATACTATTTTCGCTAGAGTTGGTTACAGATGTATTTTCAACAAATACTTTGGACCAGATTTTGATGTGTCCTGTAAATTCATGAAAATCAATAGCGTGTTTTAATATAAAATCAATTAGTCGTTATAAACGCACCTTTTTTATGGCCAATAAACACAAAGTTTGAATCAAAAGACTCTGACTGACGACCCTGTATTTAAATAATAATGTTTTTAATCATACATGTTCACTATTCCAAAAGGTAAATATGAGCTATAATTTACCTCATAAAATGCACACGATGTCACTGGGTCATATGTAGCTGTAGTAAACGCCTTGGAAATAAGTAGATCGCCATTTACATTCCAAAATTTAAGCAATGACGAGCAGCATGTAATAATATCACCCTGTTTTTTAAAAAATATGGTAAGGATAACTATTTTTATATTCAAGTAAACCAACCACAGATTATAATTAATGAAAATGCATTAAACTCACAGTTCCTTCGTGTATAGCTACACATGTTACAGGACTGCTATGCCCAAACAATGTGCGAGTATATTGCTGTCGATTAAGATCCCAGATGATGGCAACACAATCCTATGATACAAAACCAAGCAAATTCAGAAAACATAGCAACAAGTTAATATCAAATTTGCTCAAGTTCCACATTCAATTTCAGAATCATATTATCAATTACCTCTCCACCACTAACGATAAGTGAATAAGCTCGTGATACAGCAATTGTGAGTACTTTTTTGCGATGACCACGCATACAAGCTATCAATTTCAAATCAGGTCGTTTGGTTTGCGTCAATTCTGAGATACATATGCTCATATCACTTCCACCAGTAACCAAAAATCTTTGATCTGAAAATGCAGCACAAGAAACATGGCCAATGTGCAAATTTTCAAATACTACAAGCACCTATATTACATAGATTGTCACGACAGTTAGAATGTATCAGTCAATGTCAAAACTACCAACACATTTTGACCATGTATTAAAATCACCTTTCCTGTCTCTGTTTGACATAGACGCAGGCTGTCATCTAGATAATCCCATTCAATATATCGATTGCAAGTGGGTGGAACAAACAATTTACACGCGGCAACACTCATAATTTTGTCGCTTGTTGGGCTAATCCAAATATCGCTGATGGGCTGATTTGCAATAGCTAAACATAAAAGTGAGAAGAAATATTTAATGCATGGTACACGAATAAACCAAGGTCAGTTTATAAAAATTACTTTTGATTGGTGCAGCAGCTTGAATAAGCATGTCAGCGTTTCTGTGGATTTTGTATTGATTTTCACTGCCATCACTTGTACGTTTTGGATGTGGTTTTTTGAACAGCTGGCGTGGTGCTGTATTCAAGAAAATTAAACATGAATGTACAGTTTAGTTTACAGTTTCTCATGTTTTAGAGCCAGCAATATCAAAGATCTTACTTTGGCCAAAATTGTGAATAATTCCAATTGTAGCCTGCTTTTCTACTGGATCTTCAATTTTATCAATATCTACATTAAAGTTTCAACAAAATATTTAGATCTATTCTTGTCGTGGTAATCACAACAAATGCAATTGCAGCTGCTTTAACAAGCATTACTAACCAACTGCTCCTTCGTAGGATAGATAATGGAAGACATTGACTGATTTGGCTGCCTCGGAACCTTGTTGTTTAAAGCCAAAAATCAAGTCCACCCACTCGTGTAAATGTGCACTATATAAATATAGTTAGCAAAAGAAATCAATTTTGATCCTATTTCACTGTTGCATACCTAACATATTCCGACTCCAAAGCTTCGCGGTTAATTTGGATAAACAAGTTTGGATCATTTTTTGCCCATGGCGGTAAAAAAACATGATCAATCACTTCGCCTGTCTGCTTTGTGCCTATTAAATTTAAAACCCATTGGGTTTAGATTATGAAATTGTTGGTTTACAATATTCCACACAGGTTGTAAAAGCCAAAGCACAAGTTTGGCATAGATAAACTCACCAAATTCAAATTTGTTGGCATTTTTCAAAAAATCAGGAAGATAAAAAAACTCGGGAATCAACTCTCGGACGTCTGTTGTATTGAGTCTACTGGCAGATGCCCAAGAAATTGCAATAGAGTGAAATAGACGATCTGGATGATCGAAATGACCTCCCTACAAAAATGCAATCAAACAGCAGGTCAGTTGATTTGAAACTAAAATCACAATGATTCCATTGTCACCAATCAAAAAATAGTAGCCAATAAAAACTACATACCTGTAACTTCAAATATTGCTGCGTAAATGGCTCAAGACGAATTAGATACGAGCAAACTATCATTGAAGAGCTGTAATGCGTTCCATAATGACATCCAGGAATATTTGGATCATCCCATGTGTTGAAACGATCAATAAATTCTGATGCTCGAGTTGCACCCTGTCCACCCATTGGTTTAGAAAGATCTCGAAATATTGCTGGGTTTGTCAAATCAAGCTTAAATATTTATGATTTTGTTTGAATTAGATAGTCTTGTTGAAAAAGCAAAACTCGGCGCTTCAATACACTTAAAAAGCAAAAATACCTCTTCACTGTCATAGTCGGCAATGATCCACGGAAAGACAGGGTATTGTGTAAGATCGTTATAACTTCTTCCGGCCATGGTATTGAGATGCATGAGATAAGCAAAATTGCTGATTTCTCTAGAACACCACTTTTGTGTGAGTTCTGCCAGTGGGCTTCCTCCAAATATCACGTTTTGCAAAACGCTCTGACCAGATGATGGTGCAATTCCAGACACAGATTCACCAGTATTCAAAGAAGCTTTGCTAATCATTCGATTATAAACTGCATCTCTTGCTCGAACAGACCAAAACGTCAGCAAAAAATTACGCCCATCGCCAATAAAAATTTCCAGAGCTACGTTTCGGAATAAATACAGTCGTTTGTGTACTTCTTTAATATCTTCAAAAGAACACTTTCGACACGTGTGTCGATCTTCGTCTAACTGTGCAACTGTATTTTCGCTATCATGTTCCGACTTTTTGGAACCAGTAACAATCAAATGATATATGTTGCGCTCTTCGCCAGGCACGTCATCAATGTCTACAATCTCACTATCCGCGCGTCTAAAGTAATTATCAACCAAATAAATATTCTCCTGGCATAGAATGCAAAGACCTTCACAAAGCTCAAGCCCGACAAGTCTTGCGCAGTTTATGGTATCTACTATCTCATCCCCAGGCTCAAGAAGTCGAAGTATCTTACGATTTTGATCTTCTTCGGGAACAACCTCCTCCCAATCATTTTCTGGCTCAATGCCATCCTTGTCGGTTTGAAGATTATCGGTAGAGAGGTGTACATTTAGCGTCGAAGTCTCAAAAGCAGCTGGCTCATCTTCTGTCATGTCTTTTGCCAGAATATTTGCCTCAAGATCAGTCATAATGTCTGATCCAACCTCGGCATTAGCATCCACAGGCGATACATCAAAAACAGATGAAGATAGCTCTGGCATAGCATCGTTTAAAAAATTTTCCTCGGTAGCAACGTTCAACGGAGCTTCACGCCTGTCTTCTTTGCTGGAATCTGGGCTTAATTCCAGTTGAGGTGGGTTTGTGGATCTGGCAGACAGTTGGATTTTTTCAAATTTGGACTGATAGTGCACTTTCATGTCGTGATTGCGTCTCATTTTCCTTCGCATCCGTGCTTTTGCTTCTGTAAAGTCGAGTTTCCACCTGATTTGATCATCACGCTCTGGACCCCATATAGCACGCTCCATCAGTAGTCCGTTAGAAAGAGCAATCCATTCGGCCTCAATAGAAGCTAACATAACCACATAGTCTTGTCGGAATCTTTGAAACTTATCTAGCTCAAACCTTTGTGTGTCTTGTAGCCATGATTTGGATTTGGATAAATACTTCATGTATACATCCGATTCTAGTGTCATTCTCTTGTAGTGCTTTTTGAGTTTTGAGTATCGCATTTTATTGGCTGCTTTACCAGACTCTTTTACAGCGCGGATTTCATTTTGACAGAATATATCCCATGCACGAGTAGCATTTTCTTGGAATAGCACCAATACCTCTCCTCTATTTAACGCAAGCCAGGAAAGAAATCCTGAAGAATCTACTTCAAGAATCTTTGAAAATCCGTCAATAAGGTCTTTGTATTCGGTGGATGATTTAGACGATCGCAATAGAGCCGACACATTAGAGGGTTTTTGCAAAAGCAATTGTTTCCAAATCTAAACCAAATTACAGATGATGGATAGTTTTTAGTTTAATCGCTTCACTACCATACATATTGTAAAACTAAACAGTTGAGATTACATGCGTGACTTACAGCAATTGCTTTAGTTTGTATTGCTTCGTTGTCGCTCAGCAAACATTGAAGCATGTGATGTGTAATCATTTTGAATGCTTCAGCATCGCTGTTTTTTGAACTGAGTATAACTTTTTGATAAAATATAATTTTGTCGAGTAAGCGGCACATTAATTGTCCATCTGAATCATTTTGCAAAGATATATATCCAAAATAGTATGCGGTTAATCGGTTGACATGTTTGAGGAACCCGGGAAGATAGTTGAAGTCTGTACGTAAAACTTTTATGGTATTTTCCTCGTCCACAGTTTGAATAATATCTACGACGGCTAATACAAAATCATAAACAACCTCTGGACCTTCAGTAAACACGCCTTGATAGATTTTGTCTACAAGTAAAGAAATAAGCTTTCCGATATTTGCTAGTACCCGTGTATCTGACACATACACTTTGCGTTTGTTGATTTTAGAATAAACTGAGTTTATGGTGCACAACAACAAAAAGCATTGAAAGTCTTTTTGTGCAGTTTTGCTTGATGGCGGAATAGCCTTCAATGCCATATCAAGCCCCTGTAATGGTTTCCAAGTTCCCAAAATCGACTCTACAGTAATTGTAAGAATCAATTCAATCAACGCATCAATGATACCACGGGTTGCTGTAGTGGTATTATCTGTGGATGTGTTGCATAATGTAAACACTTTTTGCGTTTTAAATTGAGCAGCCGCTTCTGAAACGTCTTTTCCACGGCCACTGGGCTCACTTTGACTACGATCCGAAATGGCAAACATTGATTCCCCTGTTTCGGAAAAAACAGTGGATGACTGTATATTGTTTGACTCTACAGTCATAAACCTCATTTGCAGTTTTAATATTTCCGAGGTACCTTCCATTTGTTTTTTTGCAGAAAATAAAGTTTCAACGGTGATCTTGTCAAATTCTTCTGGGCTATCCTTTAGCATCAATTCTTTTTCTAAAGAAAGTGGCTGTTCAGTAGATATAAGTCTGAATAGCATTCCAACAATATCATCAATGGCTTCTTGACGACACACCGAGTCTTTCATATCTTCTATGTAACGATACATGGTGCCAATAAACTGAAGGGTGGTTTGAACCACTTCTGAAAAACATTCCAGTCTTGAAGTAGCTCGTTCTAATAATTTAGTAGATATGTATAGTTGTTAAACAGGGGTTTCGTGAAATATTAATGACAATTAAAACGCAACGACTACACTTTCAGCTTACCAACATCAGAATTAGTCGAGTCTTCTTTTTGTCCCTCAGGCTTAAGATCATCAGTAGAATCAAATAGCTGATGGGAAAGCTGATAAATATTATGTCGATTTCCATTTAATTTTTCCATTGAACTAAGTGTATTAGACCATTTACTAAGCGTGCGTACGGTCTGCGTTAGTAAACTTGAAATGACCCTCATAATATCTGGTGATATATTTCGGCGAGCTTTTATTCCAAGTGGCTTCATCACCGCCATAAGCGTTGAAACATCATACGACATGTCCAGTGGAACAGTTGAAACATCCAAACCGCAAAGAATTGCTAGCAAAGAGGGGTAGATTTGAAGTACATTTGAGTAGGGTTGGAGCAGCCGAGCCATTATCAAACATCCTTCCTTGAATTTTGAAGGCGCAGTCATGTCGTGCGATATCCATAGTTTTGCAAAAATTCTGCAAGCTATAGTTACGCTATACAAATCAAGTCGTGGTCCACAAAAAAGAATAATCCATCTGGAGCTGCTCACTCGCGAAAACTCATAGGCAAAGTTATTGGCGTTGTCCGATTTCTCGCTTAAAATATCAAATAGCATCTCTAGAATATAGTTTCGCACTTGTACACCATAGGAATGATGCTGAAGAGATTTTGAGCTTACAATAAGAGCTGGAGCATCCTCGAGTGTCTTGTTGTTGCATTGTGTTTTCAGTTTTACAGCCAAATCGCGCACTTCTGAATAATCATCTTCTTTGGGTAGAGTGTACATGAGATACGTACAAACAGATTTAATAGTATCGGGAGACCATCCAGCTTTTAAGAAAATCTTTAAATGATTCACAATGTCAGGAAGAAGCTCGATTGGAATAATGTGAGATTTGAGCATCAGTAAGATTCGTTTAATCATGGCCATTTTGTTCAATTTCTGAATATTGTGATCCCTATTTGAACTATGGACAATAAAATCGGTCATTAAAGTGAGGAAATAGCGCTGCAGTTCAGGAGTGGTTCGCCATAGTTCCACGTCTAAAAACAAATGGCGAAGTGCTTGCCCATTGATCAAGGTTGAATTTTCAGAGTTTTCAAGCGTTCTTCCAACAAGAATCAGCAGAACATCCATGATTGCAATGGTAACCAAGTCTCGTTTAGATTTGATGAGATGTGACAGGATTTCAAAAAAGTGGCATTTTTCCATTTCCGCCGCGTTTCGCCAATTGTATTCAAGAGACTCGATCAATACGGAAACACTTTGGTAAAGCGACTCTGATGTAGTACTGATTTCAATCAGCTTAAGAAGCACCGCGCAACCTCCCAATTTCCAAATTCCATCAATCATCCGGTTAGTGCATACAACTAAAACTTCTCCATTTACCAACACACATGATGCCTCTACATCTTCATCCGGTCTTGGTTTTGGAATAGCAGAGTTGAACAAAGCATTGCATGAAGGAAGAATTCTAGCTGCAATTATCGCTAATCCAGATCCATTTTCATTGGAATGGCGATCAATAACCTTGTCTAGAGAATTGCTGGCACACAGCGAAAACAAAATTTTATCTTCAGGAATATCAAGTGTTTCTGGATGAGCCTTGGTTGGGCTCAACACAAAAGAAATGGTTTTGAGTGGCGAAGTTTCATCTTCAATATGAGAAACAACAGCAGCGTGTGTCGATTTGTCCAGTTTTTGATAGTTGGACAAGTATCCTTGCCAATTGGCTACAGAGTTGAATCGATTCTCGTAAATAGTGTTAATTTCGCTTGCCGATAGCTGGACTTCTTCAATAAAATATGTTGGGCCAAGATCCCAAATACTATGACATTCGGCATCCATGCTGTTTTGATTGTCAGATCTAGTTCCAATATACGTCTGCACCTTGGAAACTGTTCCTGGATGACCAAGATATCCACATTTTGCTGTTTCTGTCAAAACACCATTCACATATAGCTGAATGCTACTGGCTGTAATACGAGGTTTTTGATGTACAAGCGCTATATGTGTCCATTGGCGTTCTCTAAAAACAAAATTTTCAAAAACACATGTGGTTTTGATAGTGCGAACAACCAAACGTTTTGATTTTGATGGCTCAATGGCAATGCACAGTCGCTCTTTATCTTCTGGATCAAAAATTGACATGATTTCAGTGTTACACAAAGTATCCAATCGTTCAACACGAACCCATGCCATAAAAGTGTAACCGCTTATTGGTGGAAAAGATCGATGGTAGTCGGGAATGGTTAGATAACCAGACGGGCCCAAAAACATGCCATCAAAATGTAGATAATATGGAGATCGGCTGTAGCGTAAACCATGAAGTAGAAACTCAAATAGCATGTTTTGTTTATCAGTTGTTCGTTGAAGTGTTCGAATATCTACTCTTGATAATAGATACTGCAATTCATCGTCAGATATACCGATTTCTAGTAGGCGTTTAGCAATGGATACAAGCATCAATTCGGTTTGCTTCATGAAAATCGTTGGATCGTGATCCGCGTTTGGTTGATCATTTAAAGAACTAAATGAATCTGATGGAGATGGACAAATAAACCAACATGAATGTCGGTTAAAAAGCCAGCTAAATAGAATTTGCATGATCCCTGATGAGCACAGCAGAGTTTGATTGTGCTTGCAAACCATAGAAGTGGCTTGTATTGCTCCAAGAACAGAATTTATAAGCACGCTGCTAGTGTGAGGAATTTCTTCAAGAAGTTGGAAAATAATAACAATAAATTGAACATTACGTAGCAATGGAACTGGAGTAGCCTGAAAACGATTTGTAATAGCATCAGTTAAAGCCTTGTAGGAAATATCGGAATAAACGTTTGAATCAAAAAATTCAATAAAATCAAAGCTTTCATAAGCAAGTCCAAACAATCCACCAATAACAAGATGAATGCTACGATCAGGCTTGATATAGCTTGTTGACAATGCTTTCGTAAGCAAGTCGCGATTGAAATTTTTTTCTACATATTGACGGTTTTTTGGGCAGTTTCGCAAGGCGAGTATGAATGTCTCAAACCAAGTCACTAATGGATCCTGAGTTCTATTTTTCAAAACTGCAGATTCTTTTAAAAAGTCATTTTGCTCAATTTCAAGGTTAAGCATGGACACAGAAATGAGCAGAGATTCAAAGCCATTATTTGTTTGGAATGCGTGCTGCATAGTCGTAGACATGGACAAAGCCTTGTTTATCAGACCAAGAATGTCTAGTTTTAAACCAAGATCGTCTTTAGCAACAGTGCCAAGCGCTTCAATAATGCCTTGAAGTTCGTGTTTTTCTCCAACAGTACTTGCACGAATAGTAGTGGATATAAATTTTCCACAAATCAGTTCCTATAATTAAATCATATAACCTGCCAGTTAAAACACTATAATACAATAGTACCAATTAACCTATGTAATATACACTGTTTGGTTACCTCCAAAATCAAAAACACGCCGGCACGAATCGGTGCATATCGAATGAGCTCAATGATATGCTGGCGCGATTTGGATCTGAACATTTGCATATTGTCATAGTTTTGGATAAGTCGTTGAAGGATTTGCATCAAGTACATAAATCCTGCAATCAATGGCTCCTCAATAACAAATGTCTGACTTCCAAAGCTTGATGGACTTTCTGCAAGCATGTTTTCAGTAGAATTTGAAAACTTTTTGATCAAACTTGAAAATAAACTAGAAAACATACTAAGTAATCCAAGTTCGCGAAATACATCTTTGAGTCTGCGTGATTCATCTAGCAAACTGCAACAAAAATCTGAAACAATTTTAATTGTGGCAGAAGATGACGATCCCTGTAGATGAACAAAAAGTAGCGCAAGCTCTTTGAATGGCACGTAGTTTAGCTCTATAATGATAAAACGAAGAATTTCCATGACTCCAGCTTGAGTTGCAATATCAACTTGATCGAGACCTTCCACAAGACAGAGAATAATATTGGATCGACTGATAATAAAGTAGTTTATAGGATTTGCCTTTAGAATCTCAAGCAAGCCTCCCACAGCTGCAGATTGAATTCGAGCAAGTTGCAATGCCGATATTTTGTACTCGGAAACAAGCGACTTTTCCATTAGTATATTTTTGAAAACCTCAAGACTGTTTTGATTACGAAAAATTGGACCTAAATTGATTCCGTAGATGCTCAATTGTTATCATTGCTATTCATTACTACTTTTCAATTTAGAAATCGTCACAATACCTTGTCCAGGAACGGGAATATGAAAATCTACATGTTGAAAGGGGATTTCTACATCGCCTGCAACCATATTATCATCATCTGATGAGCCAATGTAAGCAAGTGTATCCAAGGAGCGAAGCAATACGCTTTCCAGATCAGAATTTTCATAAGTAGCCGATGCCCACAACAGTTTTGTTGCAATCTCATAGCCGCCAAGAGTTTCAAATTCTTCTATTAAAAGCCAAGAAAGTTGAAAAGATTCCTGTAAAAAGATTACAAGCAAATCAGTTCAAAAATACAATAGCAGTATAAAATAAACAAGACAATATTCAACCTTTAAAACAGACACCATTGCTGAAAATAAAATTGCCGAAACACTAATTTTGGACAGTTCCATATTTTGCTTGATTTGCTCGAGAAAAATTGGTATTTGCTTTGAGCTCATGATCCAGCCGCACAAATCCATGTCAAGCATATCACTTCGGCATATATAATTGATTGCATTTCGAGCACACTGAAGCCACAAACATGTATCATCGTCTTTTTCTGTTGGTTTTGTCAGCAAAACTTTAAACAATAATTCAACATCAATTTCCTTGGTAAAATCTTGTTTTCGAACCATGGATCTAATAATTTCGCTCATTGACTTGGCAATTGCACGAAATGTGGCTTCATTCTCATCCCATTTCCCTGGACCAAGCTGCGCTACTACAGTTGTTTTAGTAGTACAGGACAACGGGATGAATAGAGAGTTGATATTTTTGAATGCACCAGCACCTGAAATGAGTCTGAAAATGGCATGCTGGGACGTGTTGTTTATTCAGCAGAACCAAATGTTGAGTGCATATTTTTATATTAGAAAGAATATCAAATAAAATGGAATTTACATTATCTGTCAATGCCAAGAGTTCAAACACTCGAAGGCTGATACGCAGAGATTCGCGTTGTGTAATAACTTGTTGAACTAAATCCATTATAATACAGTAGGTTAAGTCTCTAAATCCATATTTAGATTATATTGCATACAATAGCTACTGTTAGGCGATACCTGATTCAATTGAATCTTTAGGTGCACGGGAAACCAATGTTGCATTCAGGGATTTTGTCGCAAGAGAAATGAGATTGCGAACTTCCGAAGAGCAAGTTGCACTGTAATAATTGAAGCAAATCAGCATAACAAGTGTTTACAAACAAAATGTATGCATATTGGCAGACGCTAAATTTGGCCAGTATACCTTTCTACAATGTCTTTCATAGAGGTTTCATTGAATGTGTCAACGACTCTTTTCAAATATGCTGGCGCATGCAACGCACGATCCTAATTATTCAAATCATTAGATGTGATATATTTATCAAGGCAGAATGTGGGTTGTTGACAAGAGCAAGTTTAAATTTTGATAAATCTTGCTATTTACAAGTATAATGCAATATTTGATACAAGCACCAAACAACCAAATCAAATGTGAAATGTAACACGAAGTTGCTGAGCATGACCAAACTTACTTGTTCAGTTTTGTAAGATAACGTAAACTGAGCAGAAAGTGTCTTGAAAGTTTCGCGCCTAGACATGAATGAAAAATAAAGCAAGTATTAATAATATATTCATTGACAAATCAACACAGTAAACCATGCATAACCGTGTAAATAAGGCTCATGATAGAACCACTTGATGCTAAATGCTGCACATCTTTTTAAATATAAAACATCCATCCATGCTTTACACCAATGTATCGAGTGACATTCCACAACAACCAACTACTATTTTAACGATAAATGCTCATTTTCAAACTTGAAAATTTAGAATAAACATGGCAGAATTGCTCTTACATGACAGTCGGAGTCTTTGAGTTTCCTGGAAAATTGCTCATAGTTCCACCATCAAGTAGAGATTTAGAATTATCGGCTCCAAAGGCATGAGGAACAAGCTTGCCACCAGCACTGTTAATGCCTAGTCGCTTTGATACCCAATCCATTTAGATCCTATGGACGTGTTAATTGTTTTCACGTAAAATGGAACACATTTCTGTATTTATCTTGCAGTGACTTTATTTTGCTTTGGAATAAAAATGGTTAAATATTCGTTGCACTTTCCTATTAGGAATTAACTTTACTAGACACTGTTAATTCCTCCAAACACACTTTTCATCATATGATGTGCACAGTCAAACTATAGTTTTGATTTTCCTCACTTTTGGGATAGCCATACATTGTACGATCACCAGATTCGTTCATTGCAATCCAGATATTGGATTGACTGTCAAACTCTACAAACTCCACTTTGTTGTATCCTAATATCACATACATTCGCGTTTTAGTTCAAGAATGCAGCAGTTGTTTCCATGCTAATCACCAATGTCTAGTTTGAAGAGCTGGAGATTAAACAAATGGGATTTACTGAAACTGTGGTGTGAATATTTTCTAATTCTCGGCATTCCATTTCGCCTGAATACGGCTGCAATTGTTTTCAAAGTTTCCGCAAAAATACCCAAATGACTGTTATTGCTGTTTTAAACACTGGAGAGGAGGTTAGTATTTGAAAGTAACCGAGCCAAGTATTTACAATAGACTATGCTGAGGAATATACTATAATCAACTCTTTCCACTTTGGATCACAAGTTCATACCAGTCAAACATTAATGACGACGCAGCATTTCAAATCTATTTAAAAGCCATCTTGATGATATGTAGATATGGCTTGATGCAAAATGGACACCCTATCAGAATAAACCTCATTGTAGTTGAAAATAGGGTATACCTTCCTCCTTGTGTTTCAAAAACACACAACAGCGACTACTGTATAGGATATGAATTCATGTTTTGATCGATTTAGATGTATTTGCTAATGATTGCACCTGATTGTGATTGCTGATAGGAAGCTGCTCTTCAGAAATGGAAAAAACACTCTAGGGACATGTGTCGAAGCCTTCTAGATGGTAATAACTAATGCACACTGTTGAAGGCTTTTACTTTTTATCCGACTTTGTTCTATTGAATCTAACCCGAGTTTTTCTGGATCATTTTGAAACAAATAGAGCTAGTGGATTGTACACGGCAGCATACAGTGACGATTGGATTTGCTTGCTCTGAGCCCAACAAGAAAGTACAGGACTGTCTAAAGCAATACTCGACAGAGCAATGGAAAGACAAGTTCCGTGAGGATGAGCTGCGATTAAAAAAAGAGTTTCTGATCGCAAATGGCAGATGGCCTTCACAGTATCAGACATCAGGCCACATTGTGGAATAAGATTTATTTAAGCATAAAATATTGAGTAATTTGTACACTGGAATTCTGATAGGGATGGATTTAGCGACAATGGTGATGATATTTATTTATATTTCAACAGCCATTTCATCATGTTTTGGAAACATTTTAATAACATCAAGCAGACTGTTGCAGTATTTTGGAAACGAGCCTTCCGTCTGTAACATTACACAATTGGTTTAGATTGACAGACTATAAATGAAATGCTGAACTCGCGTCAGATCAAGATCAATACCAAGAACAGCAAACATCCGCTAGCTGCACAGTCATCGTGCAGATATCTTTGATTATAGTTGATTCTCCAGAAAATGAGTGTTGCAGTGGATTTAATTAAAATATATGGCAGCACACTTGCTGGATTCAAGTCATAATGCATTATAGCAGAATCATTGCTTGCCAAGTAAGTCAGCATGACTATAAACACGTGGGTGTTGCCAGATTCAAATCCAGTCCAAATAAATCGAGTTTATCTTGACCCTTGACAATACCAAACTGCTGATCTATCATTTTTATAAATACAAAAATGTCAAACTCTCAGGTCTGGCATATCCAGCAGCTTGTGACTCAGTTTCTGCGCAAGCCAGCAATGGAAGTTGTCAAGAATATTTTACTTTTGGTCACTGTGTATCGCTTGCTGAAAGCTGTTATGCGTCAGCTGCGTGCAAAGGGATTGGTTGCTACTGGAATGCATTATCGTCGTCTAGTTATCCAGGTCAGTATAGTTTCAAATAACTTTAAACATATGTATATCATGTGTATTTTATTCATCTGTTACACATTTGCTTGAGCTCTATGGACGTGATAGCATGATATAGATACTGCTCAGGAAACATTCTTTTGTATAACTGCATGATCAAGTTTGTATTGAGCTGATGTGCCAGTCAATATTTTTATACTCGAGTCCAGTCATTTTCATTGTTTAATAGAGGTTTCTATACCCAGTATTATTAACATGTACATCTTGTAATCAATCAAATGTTTTTACTTTGGTGACACAGTCAATCATTAGTATTGTTCGCTCAAGTAGCTCGTCTGCAAATGCATTGGTGCAACAGCAGATCGACAAGACTGTAAAGTCTATTCACAAAAAAATGGTGCACCACGCTCCTGGCGACAAAATATATCTGAGACTACCAGACAAAGGATTGAGCGAGCGAGAGCTGCGTGTAGAGCTTTCTAGATATAAAAATATGGGAGATGTAGATTGGGAAGGTGGTCGTGTTTCGGGGACTATATATCATGGCGGAGAAGATCTTTGCTCAATCTTGACTGAAGCTTATGGCATGTTTAGCATTTCAAATGTATGTATTAGTTTAAAATGCCAATATCATTTGATTTTTTATGCTAATTATTTTGTACAACTGCCAATATGTACTTTATACTGATTCTAAGCCACTCCACCCAGAAGTCTTTCCTGGTGTTCGTCAAATGGAGGCCGAGATTGTTTCCATGGTTGCTGCCATGTATAATGGCTCGGCAGGCGTTTGCGGTTCTGTTACTTCTGGTGGAACAGAGAGCATTTTAATGGCAATCAAGGCTTACCGTGATATGGCCAAGGAGTTGCGCGGTATCACTGAACCTGAGATGTAAGTGTTTTAATTCGCAATCCATTTTCATTTGGCATATGCACCAACTAAAGTGGTACTTTCAACTTTTTGACAACTCATATTTGTCCTCGATAGGGTGGTTCCTATTACAGTGCATGCTGCTTTTGATAAAGGTGCAAATTATTTTGGGGTTACTATTATACACATTGCTGTCGACCCCAAATCAGGCAAGGTGGATGTTGGCAAAGTTGCTCGTGCAATCAACAGAAACACCATTTTGATTGCAGGATCTACTCCTGGATTTTCGCACGGAATTGCCGACGATATTCCTGCACTTGCCGCGCTTGCCAAAAAGCACAAGATTGGCATGCACGTCGACTCATGCCTTGGTGGTTTCATTGTTCCATTTGCTGAAATGGCTGGGTTTCCACTTCCTTACAAAACCGACTTTCGTGTTGATGGAGTTACCTCCATTTCAGTAGATCCCCATAAATATGGCTTTGCTCCAAAAGGATCATCCGTGATTCTTTATAAATCCAAGGACATTCGCAAATACCAGTATTTTGTTCAAACAATGTGGCCAGGTGTGTTTTCCAAATTGATTCTATTTTCCTTGTGATACAGACACATTGAGTGGAACTTGGAGTTTTACTTTCTAACCCATTGAATATATTATTGAATGTCAAAGGAGGTGTTTATGGATCCCCGTCTGTTGCTGGTTCTCGTCCAGGCGCGTTGATTGCTGGGTGCTGGACAGCTATGCTTAAATTTGGTATAGACGGTTATGTGCAGACTACAAAAGATATTATTGGTGCAGCTCGCAGAATTCGTGCAGGGTATATTACATTTTTAAATCTTGCTTGGATATTATTGATATTATACTCATCCCGACTTTTAATTTAGACTCGCTGCTATTCCAGGAATTCGGATCATGGGCGACCCACTGCTTACAGTTGTAGCATTTGAGGCTATACATCCAATAAAAACATATGCGGTTGCAGATTTGGTTTCTCGCAAAGGATGGCACTTGAATGTGCTTCAATTTCCTGCGTCTGTCCATATTGCATGTACCATACTCACCGTTCCTATTGTAGATCACTTGATTGCTGACGTTGCTGAGGCTGTTGAGATTCTTCAAAAAGACCCGACAGCTGGAAATGGAGACTTGGCTGCTATTTATGGTACCGCTGCCACTGTGGACGATCGTTCGATCATTGCTGAAGTAGCCCAAGGGTTTCTTGACGGACTCACAATGATATAGTCTTGTCGAGTTTCTTGGCGCTACCACGTCGCCCAGTTGTGTTGCTAAACTAGCATATTGTTTTGCAAATGATTCACTCCAAAACCTTGAAATGAAATGCTTTTTACTATGGTTTCTATTACCAAACTTGTCGATCATACAATATATGGCTATGCCAAATGAGAATCATTTCAGTTCAAAAGTATAGTTTATGTACATTGTTTACAGCCGTATTCACGTAAAATGAAATACTAAATAAGTCGAAATATATGATAAACAGTTTTACTGGACATTGTTTTATAAACTTTAATTCATTGATCTCCGTGCTCATTCATGTACAAAAATACAGAGTGAATGTTCACATCCTTGACCTCCAACTTTCCTTTCCTCCAAACATTTCAAGTAAACATTGTGTGACTGGCTCGTATTTCAAGCTATTTTTAAACATTCAGTTTTTAAACTTGATTCAAACCTAAAAATCAACCATGTCGGCATATGATGACCTAAAAGATGGTTTGTACTCATAGTATGAGTCTATATTCAATAAAAAGTGTTATTTACTGTCGGCTCATCTATATTATGTTTATAGCTCTCAAGCAGAATCTGCGAGCTCGAGGTGTTACTGCTAAATTAGAAGCGGCCATGCGAGCAGAGCTGTTCAAGGCATTAGATGAGGTATACTATTAACAGTACCATGGCTAAATCAGCACTGCATATATCGCTGGTCTGTCACTCTACTGAAACTCTTAATCTGGCTTATGTTTGTCAACTACTAGGAAGAATTCTCTCCGATTGCAGTGCCAAAAGAAACGGCCGTGATGAACGAGCTTGTTCGAGAATATCTGCAGTATAATGGTTATGGACATTCTCTATCGGTGTTTACTACTGGTAAACTTGAATATGTTTGCGAAAAAGCATGTCAGTTGGATTGTTTAATCCTTTTGACCGTATATTTGATTTCAATAGAATCCAGACTATCTAAAGACATCCCAACTAGAGAGCACATTTCTCAAGAATTGAGCATTCATCCAAGACTATATCCAGAAAACATGTAGGCTTAATCTTGATGATTTGAGCCAATTTCAAAAATATAGCTGCTGGAATTTGTCAGCTGGTTGAGCCTCACATCAATTATTTGTAGACCTTTGCTTTATGGGCTAGCATACAAACACAAGTCTCTTGTAAACCCAGATCGCGTTGTGGCGGAACAGCAGCCTTATAGACAGTCAAGGTTCTGGACAGAAACCAACAGCCATGATCAAATCTCAATAGATTCTGCTAAAAAAATATCTGCGGGACTGGCTTCAAAAATCACCTAATGCATATTTGAATAAACCGACTATTTGTTTATTTGAAAGAATAGTAAATTAAAAACTCAATCAGGCAATAGCTATATCCTCGTTTTCTTGCAACAGCATCTCGCACACGATCGGGTCGAACGTGTGACGCACAAGCATATCATAAAGATCTTCTGGGATCAGTGGAATTAGGGTTTTGGCTGTAGCAATAATACTCTGTGCATTAAGTTCTGGGAAAGATCGCAAAAGTTTCATGGGACTAATCAATGGAATAGTTTAAATTAGCTGGAAATCTTAAATCAATATATTTCTCATTTACATGAATGATCCAACTCTAATATTGCTTTTACCTGAGACTTGCCATCAGATCTCGTTTAATATGGATCACCTGAGATACAGTACATATAATGTTAAGATGAACTCCATATGCCAGGAAAAAATCCCACAGATGCAGTACTTGATCAAGCGGCGGTGTGCAGGCTGAAAACGTCATGATGGCTATATTGAATTACAGGTAAGACACAGCCAGGTCTGTAATTTATATCTCAAGTACACATCACACATATTTGAAAGCCTACATGGAAATGCATAAACAGCTGCGGTAAGCTGCTTGCTTTTGAGATAGTCATACAACTCTGAATCAATCTCTTCTAAACAGCGATCAAGTAACTAGTATGTATGTCACCATTTGAAATCAAATTAATACTAATAAATCAACGGTACTTTTACACTCAAGCAGTCAATATAGATACACCAAACCTATTATAAAATAAAATTGTGAATTACCTTGATTCCACAATGAACACCTTCAAGTGCAGGCTGGACATATAATGGACACGAGTTATGTATAAATGTATTGAATGCATAAAATGCGTCCAGCTCTGGGAGCACATATAAAAAAGGTGCAGCCAATACATTCATGCCTTGAACATATGAAAATCGCATATTAATTAATCTAGATGGTGGTTGATCTGATTCATGAATATAGGGTTGTTAAAAATGGTAAATTTCAAACAAGGTGACTGCGCTGACTCTAAGGCGACTACTATTGAACAAAGCAAATTTCACCTTGAGCCTTCCATACAAATGCACTAAGAATACGAGTAAGCATATCGTTTGAAACCCTGCTTTGAAAACTCTTGTCAGTCATTAAAGTTCTAAATGTATCGTTTTGGATCTTTTCTGCAACACTGCATGAGCCGCGTTGGACGAGCGTTGTATATTCCAAAGCTGAAATGCGATATATTCCCATAAGCGCTTTCCACACCCGTCCTCTTAAATCACATCCATGTACATTATTCCCCTAACAGTGTTTCAGCAGAAATGTAGATCAGAATTACACTGTCCATTTTGATACCACACTAAGCAATATCTAACCCAAACATACCCTTGGAGTGTTTGGAATTCCCTCGATAAGAATCAAATTCCGAAGCAGTTTAAGCGACTCTCGCATTTCACGATCGCTGGTGTTTTTGGTTTCCAATATCTTTTGATACTCCTTGACTACCATATCTTGATGGCTAGATTTGGACTTGGGTTTAACGTGTCCATAAGGAGAATGATAGCCAGCAGATACCCCAGACCCAGTAGATGGATGAGTGGATTTCACACTAGACACTTCTCCAAAAGCTCTGATAGTGGTAGAGGTTCGTGGCTTGATAGTGCTGGTTGGTCGCCGTGTGTTTGCAGTTGATGCGCGTTGAGTAGTATTGACTAACCCTGGATGAATTGTGCCTTGAGCATGCTTTGCTGTAGAGCCAGCAGGTGAAATAATGGGCTGGTGGGTAGAGTGAGGTGAACTAGATACAGGCGATACTGAAGGAGGACGTGCAGACAATGAACTGGTTGCAGACTTTGCAGGTTTACTGCAAGGCAACTTTGTACTGGAATTCCATCCTGCCTTGGGTGTTGCTTTAAGCATCAGGCCGAATTTTAGTAAAGAATTGGATCAAAGATGCAAGAATAAACCATTACAGTTTGATACCATCCGCATAAGAGTCCAATATTGGACCAGATTTGCTCTAAATATTGGATTCATGTTTTCATCTATCGGAATCGTTTGGCTTTCCATCTGCAAACTACAATGTCTAATCTGAACTCGCATTCATGGTTTTTGTAGTAACTCGATTTATTTTATATCACTACTACGATACTTCTTCAAAGGATGATGGCAACAAACCTTCAGCTTCAAGAAAATCATGCTCCAGCTTCAAATACTCTTTTTCTGCCTTTTCATCCTCATCATCCAACACAGCTGTACCGGGCTCTGCAGCAGGAGCATTCCACGACTCCTGCTTTGGTTGGACTGCTGCAGCAATGTTTTTAGTAAGCTACATGCAATTCGGTTAGTAATTAAATAAAACAATTAGCGACGTTCCAAAACTGAACACTGACAACCTGAAGATCAGCAGCATAAAGTTAAATCTTACCAATGCATTGCTTTCAAAGCTTGCACGCTCCTTAATTCGTATCTGCTTCCTTCCATGAGTGTACAATACTCGTCGAGCTTCTTTTTCAAAAAATGCCACAGTCACGGATTTCTATTCACCGAAAAGATCGAGTAAGTTGACAGGCTTTTGACCAATGTGGTAGTTTATAAACTTGGTTACTTACTTCATTCTTTGATGGACGCTGCAAATTCTTGGAAATTTCAAGAATGTGCAATGTGCCAGCATCATCCCCAACTGCAAGATATTGCTGGCCATTTCCAGATCGACCTTGTGGACATTAAAACATCAGTCAGCAAATACATCATGCTAAATTCGATGAATTAAAGGACATACCTCCATATTGGTAAATTTGCATATATGATATCGCAGTGGATGTAACAGTCTGTATCATGGATGGTGCATGCGATGTATCTAGCAAATCCCAAACCTCCAAAACACCATCTGCACGACCAATATAGAATACACCAGGTCGCGTTGGACTCCAACAGCCTGAGATCAGATATGTTGATGCTGGTGCACTGGCTAGAATCGGCCCAAGCTATTTATAAGTTGAATAAAGATCAATTAATGAGCTCAAATGGCAATAATATTGACGAGACCAACAATGGTGTCATATGGGTCGATAATAAAACAAATCACATACCGTCAGCTTTTCCTTCCAAAGACTGAACGACCAACCACCAACACTTAATAAAATATCCGGGCAAAACGGTGATCTTTGCAAATCACTTGCTGGTCCAAAATGAGAGCTAAAAGCAAACTCGACACGAGAAACTGTTTTTACAACTCAACGAAATCAGTATACCGTAAAACAAGCTAATCGCTGCACAACTGTTTTTGAGCTTACCCTTTTCTTCCGTAGCTTTCTCTGCAATCCAATCCGAATAAATCACATCACCTTCCTCGGTCACACAATAGAACTTTGATGTCCATAGTTTTTGTGATGCTGCCTTTTCTTTTTCTTTTCCAGCACTAGGCGGAGTGTCATGAGAAGAAACATCACCTGATTACAATGCAAATTAAGGAAAACGTTAAATCTACTATTCACCACGGTATTCGCGTAAAATGAAACATGAGGGTGTCAGGATACATAGTAAACAGTTGATTTCATGAATGATTGTCAGTTTTCCCCTAAAAACCCAAACATTGGTTTCTTGAACTAGAACATAATCGTGTGTGATTCAGGATATGGCAAAGGAGGTTGCACAGAATTTAATTAAAAACAGTCAAATCCAATATCCGGATTGTAGCACATGAGTATAGTTTCAAATGCGGTGATTGTACAATGTATGGTTATACAAAAAAGTGATAGTTTGATTGTGTCATCATATTCTAAAGAAAAATCAAGGCAATAACTGCAAGATAATGTTCCATTTTACATGAATGTGACTATAATTGAATTTCTACTATTGCAATTCTGGGCTTACCTGATTTTGGCTTATCAACAACTGTTGTGCAAATGCTAACTCTTGTAAGACTATAGTCAAATGTGCTATCAAGGGAACTGAGCGAAACCTGATTTCAGTTAATTTTTAAATCAGCTTAGCATTGTGTAATAAAACCAAAGCACGATACGTCAACAAATGAATATCCTACTCTTAAAAATGGTCGCCATGCCAAATCTAATGATTTCCAATCTTTTTTGTATCTCAAATCCCAGAATGCAATGGTTCCGTCAAGAGAAGATGTGACAATCTGCTTGTGACCATATTCGCCGTGCTCAACCATCTCGCCATTTGAAGACAGCTATTTGTGGATATAAAATTGAAAGCTACGTCAACAGTGATGTATCAAAAATAAATAGTAAACACTAATCTATAAATATTCAACGTATTACACACTTCAAAATGAGTAGATAACCAATGTATATCAGTGACACAGGCACGATGACTTGCTTCGATTGAAGACACGACACTGTATTTTACAACCGGTGTTTCAACATGCTTATCCTTTCCTTCGTCGCTGATGCCAATGCTGTCGTTTTCTGCTTTCCTGGTTGATTTCAACTTATCTTGGTACTCGCTCACATCCCAAAGAACTATCTGTCCGCTTGTGCATCCGGCTACAACTATATTGGGATCGACCGGATTAAAGCGAAAGGCGTGTACATCTTCGGGTGCTTCAAGAATAAGCTATAGTAAACCATAGTATGTACAAACATCTCAATACAATGACAAATGCCTCGAACAAATAATATTATATATAACAAGTATAGTATTTACCTGTGGGTGAATTGGATCGTGAAAGCTCCAAATAATAATAAGTGACTGCTTTGATTTAACACTTGAGCCACGTTCAATCTTTTCTTCATACGACATACGTTGCGTGCATGAGATGGCTAGCACACCTGTTTTCAAATAAATAATACCATCAGCCACAATTAATATAATTTTGATTTAAAAACTTGTAGTCTTACCTTTTTGCTGAGGATGCCAGTCGATACAAGAAATGCAGCGATCTTTGCTGTTTACAAGATCCGTAAATGATTGGTATTCCTAAGCGTGGTGTTAATATATACTTAAAATGATTAGACTTTGTATACAAATAGTAAACCTCAAAAGTAGTAAATATTTACTTGTAAAACGGTGTGAATGCCTTGATCTAGAGTCATATCCTCTTCTCCAAGACAGCTATAATTATTTTCAAAAATATTGACAATGCTGTTTTGTTGAAGTGCATGCTCAAATCTACTCACAGCAAATGATGAAATGTTAAACAAATGTAAAATAAACACTCTACTGTGTATTCAATAGGCATATGATACAACACATTGATAAAAAATGGCTTACCTCACTGCAACATTACGGAGAAAGTTGTCCATTTCAACTGATTGAAGGATCCTTTCACGATGATCATTTTCCATAACAACAGGCTCGTATTGACACGCAAAATTAACTGAGCGAAACCATGTAGTTTGAATGTGCTTACTAACTAGGTCTGGAACGGCCTGTTAAATGTAAGCTGTGAGGTTGATTTCAACCATTGCAATAGCAAATCGTATCTAAAAATGTATGCAAACTAGACATACCTGAACCGCAACTTGCATCTCTGCGCGGGTAAGGTCATAGTTGGCGTCTCTATATGGACGACACTCTAGAAACCCATCGTGAGCATCCCGATCCCCAAATTTGCACAAGTTCTTGTATTCACTCTGTTTGCGTGAAACTTTGACTAAAACCTAGTTAAATGAAGCAAATCATAATCAGCTTATATTCGGTAAACATCCGGATTTACAATGTACATCAAATAATTTTTTTACCAATTCCCTAGTGTTGAAAACTCGTTCCATTTCGATTTCTTTGTCACTTCCCAGCGACTTCCATTCGCGCACAGTCTCTATAATGTTTTGAGCTTCAAAATTGTCTGGCATGTCGACATTTACGATTGGCTAAACATATTATATCAATAAAAACGGTAAAAATCAACGAGTATATAGATTTGATGAAAATGCCACAAAGTATCACAAGTGTCACAAAATCCAATTCTTACATTCAAAATTGCATTCATGGCTTCAATGGTTGTACATATAAAAAAGTTTTGGCCGTACTTGAATTCTGGATCATAATGAACAAGTAGTTCTTCGTGTGGAAATTGCTAGAAAATAGTTATATTTGTATTGCAATCAGACAATTGGTAAACAAATCATGGATATTGTAAGCAAAATCATATAGACTGTTCACCAACACTGGAAAACTGTATTACACTATACAAATGTCTTACGTTGATTATTTGTTTGGCAGGGTAGAAATCAGAAATTGCCAGCCGTGTCTGAATATCGCTTATGAGATCCGATTTGGGAATAACTTTAAACATGGTGTTTATATTCACATTCTCTCCAATTTTGATCTTGAAAATATCCTGAGTGGTTCCAGTGAGAAACAGCGGCATCGTTCCTTCAATCAATGTATCTGAATTATATACCGAGTTGGCCGACACGACAGAAGCTGAATTATTCGACGCAAGTGTTTGAGCCAAACTAGATGACACGGCAATATTTATGCTGCTCTGCTTGCGACTTTTTCCATTAATAGATGAGGGCATATCAAGTAGTCCTCCAGAAGACCCCATTATATTCACATGTGATACGGCTCTGGACTGTTTTGCTGATGACTCTTGTGGTTGCTGTTGGGGTGTAGCATCTGATGGCTCGACTTGTACGGTGAAGAGAGCTTTTGACCCAGTACGAGAATCATGCTTTAGCTGAGTAGTGCTAGCTACATTTGCTTTGGATGAGTTTCTTTTTTGTGTTGCATTCTTTAGGCTTGTTCTTGACTGGGCCAGCGTGGCCTTGCTAGCAGCACGAGATGCAAGCCCAGCCTTTTTAGAAGAAACGTCCTGCTTGCTTTCTGCAGAATTTACTCCGTTCATATTGATAAATCAAAAAGTGTATTAAAATAAATATTACTGTTCAGAGTATACAGCTTAATGGTTGGAATTGTATCTAGCAGAATGCATCAACTTGTAGACCAAAAGTTCAAGATAAACCGTTCAACGCGTCCAAACAAAACCTCGAGTTCAAACTGAACGATATCGGATGTTTAGTATAATTGATATACAAGTTGTACATACTCGACTATTGAGAATGTCGTTGATTAAAACTCGAGCATAACTTGACAATTCATCTCAAACTTGTTGCTCGAATATCCAAACTTTGACACGGAAACTCGACTATAAATATTCGTTTGGCTGAAATAGTTTGTAATAACCAGTTCATTAGATTCAAGAGCTCATCTATTGGATCCAAGGTTTGCATCTTCTTATTCACATCCAATGTTCAACAAATCAAAATATCGCAACTGCACAGTAACCACTGGAAAAAAGGTATTGTTCATTATTACATGTAATATAATGCAGCATGAAAATGCTCTAGTCATTAGATTTAGTTCATCCTACTAACCTTGTGCATCTAACATATATAGAACTGGTACTCATTTGCTAGTAATACTGCCATTCATGTATCCGGTAGTGAGCCATGTCCTATCAAGGCCACAAAGAGTCTTGTTGCGTTTCGTTCAGGTAACTTGGGAGGTGCTGTAGGTGTTCATCTGCTGGCAAATGCAGGCCGTTCCGATACTGTTCTTAGTTTTCAAAACGGGGCTCGAATTACTGACTTGGATTGGGCGCCTTGGAATTTGAGTGATGGATTTGTTCTCAGCACAGGGGATGAGACTGGTGCAGTCAAGCTATGGCATATTCCATGCAGTGCATCAGAATTAAACAATACATCTGGACTAGCGCTACCAGATCTCCCTGCGCTAACATTGCCAGCTGAACTAAAACACATAGAAACTGTCATGTTTCATCCGATTGCTTGCAATCTACTGTCGGTAGCATCAGCAGCCCAAGTCAAACTTTGGGATGTTAGCCATGAAACTATGGCAATTACTCTGGACTGTTCGGAAGTAGTCCAGACAATCAGCTGGTTGGTATTAAATCAAATACTCTTGTGCACTTGTACAGTTAGATGATGCTGATTCTATTTGGATGCTTCTTGATCGTTCAATTCTGCATAGGAAGGAAGATGGACAGCTTCTGGTTTCTATTTCAAAAGATAATATGCTGCGCGTGTTTGATCCTCGTGTCGGATCCACTCCAATCAAAGTAACTGCATTTGATCTCAGTTTGGAAATTGCATTTGAATCTAATCGATGAGTCTTGGATTGTTTTACTAGTCTGTCAATTCTCATAATGGAATCAAACCTAGCAGAGTGGTCTGGGCAGGTGCATCGAATATGATCTTTTCAACTGGTTTCAATTCAAAACGAGATCGAGGTGTGATTTGGATAGTTGTCTTTGTACTTTGTGTATCAATCAATTGTTTTGGGTGGTTGAATTGAAATCTAACACGAAATACAATAGAATATTCCATCTGGGATTTCAGGAATTTTACTCAGTCGCTTGTTACCAACAAATTGGATACATCTCCTGGCATTCTGACTCCGCTTTATGATTCAGACACCAAAATGATGTTTCTTTCTGGAAAGGTATCGATATTTAACCCATCACAGTAGATTTATATGTTATCTTTAGCTGAAAATGACTGCCTATTCTATACATAGGGCGACACTAGTGTTTGGTGGCTAGAACTCAAGCCAGAAAACGAAAAATCACCCGTCGATGTTGGAGTGTATCCCTATGTTGGAAGTGTCACATTTTCTGGTGCATGTCTTGTACCCAAGCTCGGTTTGGATATAATGGGATGTGAAGTTGCTCGAGTTTTAAATGTAGCATCTGATGGCTCCAACATCATCCCTGTATCTGCTGTTGTACCGCGTAAAACCCATGCCGACTTTCACGCCGATATCTTTCCCGATACTCGCGAGGATATTCCTCAAGTGGCAGTTACTGAATGGCTGACCGGCATCAATACCACTCCTCGTATTGTTTCACTTGATCCAGCAAAAAGGCAAAGTTTTGCTCCAGTGACTACGACTGAATCAACTGCTTCTTTATCCACACTCCCAAACCAAATACAACCTTTATTGGACTCCACTAAAAACTCCATATCGGATATACAGATGCAAATCAATACACCTGATTCAGCTTCTACTACTATACCAACAGCAATTAAAAATTCTGCCAAGGTTAATCTACCCAAACACTCTGCTTACAGATTTATCACTGGCAAATCCAATACCGATTATGATGACCTAAAAGGACTGAGTGTCAATTTTCCTAATGAGACAGATGCATTTCAGGTATGCTACTACTCGTGTACTTTTAAACTTCAAGCCCAGTCTTGCCTAGTGTTGCTCATAATATGGCATATGTTTATAAATCATTCCAGATCAATTCAAAATTTATTGCATTTTCAATTTCTGGCCCTGGCGGTCGTGTTGGTGTGTGGCCCGTTGAATCCAAAGGTCGTTTTCCAGTTAAAATTCCATGCATTGTAAATGGATCAGAAATGCTAGATTTTAGACTGGATCCATTCAATGTGCATCGATTGATTACGGGCTGTGAGGATGGACGTATCCGTATTTTTGATTTGCCTGCTAACGGACTAACTGATGATCTTTATCAAGAAAACAACTTTTTCCCTGCGCATAATGGTCGAGTTGTTCTTTTACAATTTCATCCAATGGCGTTAGATATTATCATGTCCTATTCACCTGAACAAGGCTCACCACTGATTAAGATTTGGAATATTTGCACCAAGAAACTTATTTCTACCATGACACTTCCTGATCAAGCACTTAGTGTGGCATTCAGTTATGATGGAAACTGTATTGCAGCGATTTTGCGTGATAAAACCATTCGTGTTTATGACAGTCACACTGGACTAGAGCTTCAAAGTGGACCATCGCACCAAGGAACCAAAGCTGCACGTATTTTATGGATTGGCGATACTGGACGACTGGTTTCCGTGGGATATGCCAGGTAATAACGCTTGATAAAACAAATATATGCATTCCAACGGTACTTGTAAACGTATATTTGAGACTGACTAAAGATAACAATCCATACTTGACCGATTGTCATGGTTGATTGTTGTTGATGGAATTTAGAGCAAACCAGCGAGAAATTATTCAATACGATAGTCAGAATCTGACACTGCCTGTTTGTTCCACTCCACTTGACACGTCACCTAGCATGCTGATTCCCTTTTATGATCACGACACAGGTCTTCTCATTCTTTGTGGTCGAGGAGAGTCTGTTGTCACATTTTATCACCTTTCTACCGAACCCGAGCCG
>NW_006281099.1:2285504-2323660 GCF_000203795.2 Batrachochytrium dendrobatidis JAM81 | reverse complement strand
TCTTAAACCAGCAGATATGCAACTGTGTAAGTTTGTTTTTGGCTTTAATTTTGCTTTTATTGGAAACTGAACAGATTCCTGTAATATGGGTATACGTTTAGTGGAACTTGCTAATTCTTCAAAATATGTTGTCCTGTTACAGTATCTACTGCACCAGTTGAGCAAAAGGTGATTCGAAAAACTGTTGATTTAGTTGTTGAGCAAACCGAGTATGAGCGAAAGGAAGCAGTAAGTATAATTATTTTGCCTTGAAATGACTGATTATTTTAAAGCAATTACACATTAATTTTTGACCATTTTTGAACTTCATTTACATCAGAGTATAAAAGCCATGTTTGATATAGCCATGGAAAAATCAAAACAAGGCCCGTTACCACAAGATTTGATTGAAGGTGTTGCGGATGACGAATGGGATTAAATAAACATTGACTGTTGTACATTTTACTGACTTTAAATGCATACCAGCTAAAGCAATTTAATGGTAATTCTGTCAACACAAACACAATAAGAGATCAGTTTCCACCTTCACTGGACTTTTTCTCGTCCATATCCTCCACAAGCTTTTTAACTTGGAGCATGCCAGCACTCAAGTCTTTTTGAAGATCTTCCACATCTTCAAGACCAATACTAAATCGACAGACAGTTGGCTCGACACTGGCATCAGAAGCAACACGCCATTCAACAAGCGATTCACAACCTCCCAGTGATGTGGCATTGATGAATAACTTGAGATTTGAGCAAATGAGTCTTGCGTGGTGTAAAGATTTAAACTAATCGCAACATATGAAATAAGTACACAGTATGACATCATATAGCATTAAAAATAGTAAGTAGATATTTAGTAAAATACCTCGACACTAAAAACGCCAGAGAATCCACTTCCTTGACGTAATGCAGCTTCATGGCCAGGATTGGCGGGGATGGAGGCATGCCATACTTTTTCGATGATATCCAAGGTCTCATCATTCGACTCGCCGGAAATGCGCGAATTAAGCCATTTAACCAAAGTGGTTGCACTGCTCGACTGTTGCAGGATTCGTAGTTTGTAAGATCTAAAATGCATAGCATCATGAAATCAAGTATGAGTCAGCAACTGTACTAAAATACCAACACAAACATCAATGCACCATACCTCATACTACGGAGAAGCAGCCATGCCTCCATACTTCCCATGTTGCTTCCAAGATGCATTCTGTCTTTAAAAAGCTAAAACATACCAATATGCATTTCAAAAGTCAGGTTTACGAATTTAAACATACATGAAAATGATATATCTATTGAAAAATTGAAAAATTGTAAACGAGTATACAAGTCAACTAAAAACTAACCTGATCCCTAACGTGAATATCCTTTGTAATCAAAACTCCACCAAGCAAATCTGAGTGACCACCCAGAAACTTTGTAGAACTGTGCATCACAATATCGACATCTATATCCCGGAAATATTTGGTTAAATTCTTTTAAAATAAAACTTGAAATATAATAGCGAGCCTAAACATACTATGCTTTAAAGGGCATTGAAGTGGTGGAGGTGCAAATGTAGAGTCAATTCCTACAATCACGCCAGGTTTGCGATTGGTCGTATAGTAGTGAAGATCTATGCATGTAGAGACCCAGGAAATTGGAATGATTAGTGAAATAGCACTTGCGCCAAACAGTAGGAATCACAATCTATTGAAAATCAGCAAAACCAAGACAATATTACCGGCAACTTCTCCACACGGATTTTGAGGAGATTCTAGCCAGACCAAATCGCCGGCTTCAAGCGATTTCAGCAATGAACCATCCTTATCATTCTCAATGTAAAAGAGTTCCTAAATCAAAAACATAGCATTAGCAAATGGTGAAACTGCATTGCAAACTTTAATCTAGTAGTGATATTTGCCGTGAATGACGAGTTCAAAACCAGCACATTGAATTACCACAGAACGGCCTCGCATGTACATTTCAATAATGCCATGCGTGCCATTATAACCTCCTGTACTGGTCAGGATACGCTTAGGCTGAATCAGCTGAAACACTGCAAAAATGGCCGAAAGTCCAGATCCATATGTAACTGCATATGCCATACTTCCTGCGCATTGACAATGCAAGCCAAATCAAAAATGTCAGATATGCACTAAACGAACGGCATTTGCTGTTTGATGCAATCTGCATTCAAATCAGCCACGCCAAGGATTTCAATTGATACTTTACCTTGTTCTAGATGACCAAGAATGGACTCTAGACGGCTACGTACTTCAGTCGTTTCTCGAGAATACACATGAGCGGATAGGTCTGGTTGATCAGTTGAAGCTGGCAGCCAGTTTTTTGAAATGGCAAACTTATCATTAAAGGCTTTGCCTTGAACTAATATAAAGATTGTATATTATCCAAAGATGATATGTTTTAATAAACATGTACGATCTGCCATGAAAGATGGCAGCAGTCGAGATTGAAGGTGAAGTCTTACCAAAGGTGGTTGAAACATGTAGAGGAACTGCTACATCATGAGTTGAAGGATGATCAGCATGAAGCATGATTGTTGCCATATCGCTAGTGATAGAATCCATATTGTCTGATCAATACAATCAAGTGTTGGAGTTGTATTGAAGAATGGAACGCTTGTAACGACTTGAAATAAACGATTAAACATTCACCGCGCTTATGCTACAGACCGATTGCTTCAAAAAGCACAGCCGTCATGACTCTTACGATAGTTTTGAACATTTTTGTATTGATCTTGGATCGACTATTTTACTCCGGAATAAACAATCGTTACATATTCGTTATTGAAACTCTGTTCTAATATCAGATACCTTTGCAATCTAGTTCAACATATCTCAAGAGTACTCCAATAGACTCGAGGTCATAAACAATGTTATTCAGTCAATTTGGCACTCATCATGCCATGAAATCGGTGATTTGTTACACATTTACACCTGTCTAGTGTTTCGCTTTACGCGAATACAGTGTAATCTACGATTGTGCAATAAACTGTTGCAAAAAATATTGTTTTATTCTTTTTTTGGCGTTGACTTGGACTTTGAGGGAGTCTGACCGGCCTTGACAGTTTCCTTGACTAATTTAGAAGTTTCTTTTGCTTCTTCTTCTTCTTCTTCTTCCTCATCCTCTTCTTCCTCTTCTTCTTCCTCCTCTTCAGGCTCAGCAGGTGCACTCTTGCTTGCAAACAGGGAGAAAAGCAATACGGGCAAGAGAAGTACAGCAACAAACAATGCTACAATATGAGGCATTTCTTTTACCGCATCCAAAGGAGATTCTTGTACACGAGCAACAAACTCGAGTGACTGATCCTTGAGAATTTCAGCAAACTGTTTTGCCTTGTCCAAGGCACCAGGTCCTTTCTCCACCTTCTCCACCTTCTCCGCTGCACTCTCAATCTTATATTTGACTGCCCAGGTTTCTTCAGCAAGCTTCTTGGCATCATCAGCACTATGACCGACATAGATATTATCAAATTGTATGCCATTGGTCATGGTCCATAGCTCAATACCAATGGCACCCTACACAGAATATCAAGAGTTGAATAAGGCGTTTACAGTTCAGTACAGATCATTCATCAACGATCATTAATGCAACAATCGAAATAAGCGTAGATCGTGGATGCTACTTACAATCTTGCCAAAGTTGGATGGAGTTTTGTCGTTAAAGTAATGGGGATTGGCAACTTTGCGAGGAGCCCACATGCCCTTGTATTTGGGATTATCAATAAATGGTGCCCTATCAGAAAGGTATCGTTAACACGACGCGAGCCTACTAGCTTAATGGTTTTGAAAATAAAACGGCAAATACTTACACCCACTTGCCCTTGTATGCAGGATTCTTGATAAGTGGACGCTGCCATTTGCCTAACAAAAATTCAAGTCAACAAGTGGTTTCGATATAATTCCCCTCAAGGAAAAATCACAGATACATACCACATCCAGAAACAGTCTCGCATTTGGGATTGGCAACCAATGGTGCGGTCCACTCTCCATCCTCTTCGTCATCCCAATCTTCTGGTTTTTTAATGGTAGGGTCGGGAATAGTCAGAGGTTCGTTAGTCAACCAATCGGCAGGTTCCTAAAGTAGAAATCAGTTGGCACGTTAGTTGAATGCACCACCTCTCGACCATTTACCAAAAAATACTCACCGATGCTGTCTCGTCAGGAATCTCCATGGGAGCGTTTTCATCCCTAGTACGGTTACAATAGCAACCAAGGGGTGAGCAATTAAAACCAATAGCTTAAATGGAAATTAAACACATACCAATCAGCAGGCTTGGATGCAGCAGGATCAGAGATTTTGGGGTTGTCATCCCAATCCATTGGTTTCCTATCACTAGGGTCATCAATTTCAGCAGCCGGGTTGACGGGGGGAGAAAAGTTTTCAAAAAGAGATCCGGATGACGCAGAAACATTGTTGATCAGTAGATCAAAAGTTTGATCCGGACGAACGATCAGAGTGTACAGGTTAGTATTGGTGTCAATTTTGGCGGTAGGGGGCGAAGAAAGGTGTTTCTCCTCAAGCTCGCCAGTAAGGGGATTCTTGTGGCGAAAAATGAAATGAACTTTGTTGGTGGTTCCACACTTGTCTGGACCAAACATGATAGTATAAGGAGTTTTGTCCTCAAATGAATCAGCCTGATATTTATCGTTATAAGAAAGTAGCTTAATGTAAGCACCACCACATTCCAGACCATTCTGAAGCTTGACCTCGTACTGAACAACCAAGCTCTTTCCGGTCGGATCAACTGGTTTGGGAAACTTGGCAGAAATGGCGTGATGAGCAGCGGTAGTCTTGACAACAAGACCCTCGTCTCCAGCAATGACAATGGGTGTAGAAGGCTCAACGGCCCACTCGCCACGATATCTAAGAAGATCCTCATCCTCGACACCATCAACAATCTTTTTGGCATTCGAAGGAATCCAGCGTTTTTCCCAGTCAGCGCCAAATTGTTCCAAAAATGGTGCAGTCAGAGTGGTGGGCTATTTAAACCAAGCATAGTTTAGAAATCAAAATGTAATGTGTGAATAATTTCGAATAATCAAATGAACTGTTTTAAAGCGTGTGAATGCAAAGGCAAAATGAACAGATTCAACAGCAGTACTGGAAAATGCAGACATATTTATAGTAAATGGTACAAAAATGCATCACAATTCAGATGTTGAATGAAGCAAAATAGTTGTAAATGGAAAAAGTCGAGATGTTTTATGAAGATAGTGAAGTCAAGAATCGGACAGTCAAGAAACTAAAACCTCAGCAAGGAATGTAGCACTTGTCACTCCCAAAAAATCAAAAAACTAGATCTAGAAATAATTGTATATCGGGAACTGACTGAATCCTTTTGATGATTCAGAGCGAATAGATACTCCAGCAGATGCAGAACAACTGAATATAAAAGTTCAAGACACTTACTTTAAAAGACTCATGGACAAGATTCTGTTTATCTGCAAAATTTGATTGAGACGATGCATCATCTGCAGAAGCAACCACTACAACTGCAGTAGAAACCAGAGAAAGAGCAACAGAGAACAGATGCATAATGACAGCTCAGCAAAGTGCACTCGACGCCAATCTGAATAGAATGCAAAGTGATCACGTGCACTCGTTGACTTTTGATGGCAGCAAACAGCAACTCGGCCAGACTCGAACGGCCGTGAAACTCAACCCACGCTGAGCTACTGAATGAATTCGACTCGCACTTTGGGATCGGAAGCCTCTCGTCTTCTTATTTTATTTGATCATTTGCTTACTCCAATCACTGCTGGCAATGAGGTATGCACTGCTTTGAGTCTGCGCGTACACCTTGGAAACTGTCTCACATCCAGTCTCTTGATCAACATGAACTAAACCATTCAAGAAAAAATCATGTATATCTGATGGCATGGATATTGAAGATACAAGTGTTTTGTTTGGGCATTTGGCCAAAGTATTACAGACTCCAACTACAGATCTCCCAGATGAGCGCTTTAAGCTTGCTACCAAACTAGGTGAGACAAACTACTGTCGTTTCTGATTCTACAATTGATAATTTCAATTTAATCTTTTTACTTGTTTTCGTGTTATTTAAAAATAATCGCAATCTGCATATTGGTTCAAGTTGACGCACACTACATTGATCTTGCCCAAGAGATGAAACAAAAAACTACTATGCAATTAAATATGGAATTGATTCACAGCACAAATGGTGCTCAGTATACAGTGTTTGATCTATTCGTAAATTGCATTTTAGAAATTCTATGTTTTCACGAGTATGACAAGATCAATAAAAAAATAAATGAAACTTTGGATATGCAGGAATCCAGGCTGTATCATTTGATTTTGATTAATGGCAAGTAAACTGTTTATTTTCCATACCAAAATATAATCATCTAACTCATTAATCAAACTCCTATTCAGACTACCCAAGCTCATCTGCACTTGATCGTTGCATTAAAATATTAAATTCTCCTCATGCAGCAGATATGTATGTTCTTCGGGATGTTGGACTATGCATGATGTACATTCTGACTGCATATGGAAAAGTACGTCGGGTTGATTTGATAAACACTGGATCAGGCACTTTCATAAACGATGAGTTCTGTGTCCAACACGAAAACGACAAAATAGTAAATGCAGTGTCACATATTCTTATGGTTGCAGATACAATAACTTGTATTCCACCAACGAGATCTACTATCCATCACGTCCTTTTTCTTTTTAGTGTATGTCAACCTTGAATGTTTTTACACTGGAAATCACTACAATCTATCAATGTATGTGCCAGTAAATTTATTGTTGTGATCATTTCTTGATGGGCTGTAGGTATCCATGGGAAACTCGTCGAATGCAGCTATTCTTAGACCATATACCATGTCGTGTTTATTTCAATGGACAGACAATCACTGGAATACAATACGCGCTCAATCAGATGCCAATGAAACCCCTTACTCTTCACAAGCCATCATGGCATTGTCATTTTTTGCGGTAGATCGCACTCATGACAGAAATATTCTCGAATGGCTATGGACTATTGTTGACGGAGTGGATGCATGGAAATCGCTTGTCCAAAATATTGCAAGTTTAAAGCTGACATCTAGTTTGTTTTTATAACTGCTTAGAGCTAAACACTGTTTTGTTTAAATGATTTGGTATAACCAGACGCAAACATGGCTTATTGCAGAGATTGAAGCAATCTACGAAAACCTTTCAGATTTAACAGATGACATTGAGCTCATGTCCAAGGCATTTGAATATGCAACATGTTCATCCAAGATTCAAATATTTTCTCAATCAAGAAATGGCTGTCAAATATTGGCAGTAAGCAACTGCAGTGCATTAGATTGAATTTTGCTTTTTAGCCATTTACGCAAGTTGGACTAACTCAAGTATAACGCAATATGCTAAATGGGAAAATCAATTTCTGATAGGAGCTGGCATTGATCATTAGTAGTGCACCTAAAGCCATAAATACTTTGCTGATGATTGCAATATGTGCCATCACATGGTATTCAATTCAATTGGACCTGTTTTTAGATAATCCATCAAGCAATGCTTTGACTACTGCCGTTTGGACAATGTGCATAAAATGGATGGAAATACCTGAAAAGATACCAAAGCATTGTGAGTTGATAGGGTTCTAAGCCAAAATATCTTGAAGCGTGTCTATCCAAGATTGCTTTTAACCTTTGGTGATTAAACTGTAATTATATAGGGCATCGAACTGTGCTATATATGGCAGTGGCATTAGCCAATGCTCACATATCGACGTATTTTAGTAGTCAAATTTTACAAGTTAATTTAGGCGATTCCGTATCGACCAATACAGATGCAACATCAAATGCACTTTTACAGGCAATTCAGTTATGCTACGTTCCACACCAATTAAGCGATGCTGATTTGGATTATGAGGATTTTGAACAGAATCCAAATAGTGAGCTACAAGTAAAGTATGCAACGGATCTGATCACACACATTAACCATGCATTGCTTATTATATCTGTGGATGTCAGTCTAGGTAAAATTGTGATGTTCAACTGTATAAGAGTAATGGAGTGTTTTAATCTATGCTGCATGAAAAGTGCCTGACTATTCATTTTGATCTGTCTAAATTCAAATCAAGCCTATCGGTATGCAAACACGCCCATGCTTATAGAATCGCTGTTGATGATGGCCAGTACGGATGAACATTGTGTGGTGGTTCAAGATTATAGCTCTATTCAAACTGCAGTGGTATTTTTTCTAGAAACACTCTTGTCGGTTCATCACGTAGAGCCGTTTGAAAGAAGCGATGCAGCAGAGCCACACATGCAAGTTGAATATATTAAGCTCCAAGAGTCTATTTGCACAAGGATTGCCAAGAGTGGAATGGCATGCAAGCATGCCATTGGTGCGCTTCGAATAGGAGCCATATCAAGCATATTTGGATGGCTCAGATTGTTTATCATTGTATATCGCACAGTACTATTGAGTGATCTTCAGCCTGTATCACTGAGCATTCGCAAGATGTATAGCGAGTTATGGCGTGAACTGATTTCATCTCTTTTACGCGGACTACCGAGTGGATGCAGTCAGGTCATTGTGGATGTCATGGAGGTATTAATTGATCATATAAACCCATCGTGTCAATTGGCTGAATATCTGATAGACAATCGATGGTGCTTATTTGTAATGGAAGTAGCGTTGACAAACATGCTTCGAATAGAAGGACATTGGAAATGGGTATTGAGTTTGGTACGTCTGTTGCTCGTTCCCAAAAAAATACGAGCAAGGCCCTATGTGTGTGCATGGATAACAACGTTTGGACTCCTTTCGATACTGCAGACAGGACCATACCACTGTGTCGAGTTTGAGAAAGCAGCAGGTGAATTGGTCAAGCAGATTATGAAGCGATATGGCCAATTGCAAAGCAAGAGCGAATCCAATCAAGATGCACAAAACATACCACTCGACACGCTTAGTGAGGGAAACGAAGCAGATATGGATAGAATAGGAGATCGAGAATGTATACGAATCAGAGTGAATGTAGTGCGAGACCAGTACGACCATGTAGTGATTGATATACGACCAGCAGCAAAAGAACAAACTGAACAAACTGGACAAACTGGACAGTAAAGTCAAGCAAATGAAGATCAAGTCGATTCATGATAAAATCGGCTCAATTGTTGAGTGGAATTGGCTTGTTTTTTGGACCCAAAGATTGCAGGAATTCAACTTTCCATCGAACGAGCGAATTGGACTGTTTATTCTAATTGCCATCAAAACACTTGCTCTAGCAGCCTAATCCCCTCTGAAGACTATTTATTGAGGCGGACAAAGGAAAGCTATTTACTCAGCCGGCCTCAATGTCCAAACCCACAAGAACCAACACAGTCTCGTATGGAGCACATTGCTCCCACTTAGATGGAACTACAGCAGCCTCGTCATCCACTAATCATCCATCGTCCATGTCGGGTGAAACGGACCTTGGCCGGTCAAACAGCATGAGCACTGGTAGACGGTCAAACAGAGCCAGCAGTGTTAGTCATCGTCAACATCAAGGTGCTCCACTGCTCTCGCCCACTGCATCAAACACCATTCAACCATTGAGTCCTGGTATTCCTGAACTATATCTTCAGCAGTTACAAGCTCATCATAAACAAACACAACAACCTCAAGCCTCGATAGGCCGGCTTGCTAGCATATTCTCTCATGCTGGAAGGTCCAGCAACAGCCATAAAAGTCGTCGCTCTATATCCGTTCCTTTAAATTTGCATATTTCAGAAACGCTTGCAACTCTTGAAGAGTCTTCCAATCCGATCAATCCAAACCAACACCATCTTCATCCACAGCAAAATTCTCAATTACATAAATCCCCCATTCCAGCCTCTGATCAGTTACTGCTACATCATCATTCAATCAGTGGTCACCGTCGTCACGAATCTGCAGAAATGTCGACTTTAAAATCACCACAATTGATCAGACCGCCTGTCAATGTTGCTGGACCTTTTACTGCTTTTGCTGTTGCGGAATCTGCTCCCTCTGTACTTGTTGCTTCAATGCTTGCATCGGATGCGTCCACTCTGCCCAAAGCTAACAAACTTAGTTCCTGTCTAACCGATCAAGAGGATTTGAATGCTTCAATACCTTGCACAAGACCTCAAAACGATCCCGTTGAACTGCCAGATGTCGAAAAACCACTACCAACTTTTCTAGACAATCCCAAGTTTGATTTGACTGCGTTTATGGAACAGGACGTTCCTATCTTGGGGCCTGAGCCTATACCCAAACTTTTTATAAATGCTTCTATTCGCAGTCCGATATTCACTGCTCAAACGGATTTGCATATGATTCCACATTTGATAGATGCAGTTGTGGGAAGCTTACCACCGGTATGAATCTAATGGTGCTTTGTTTTTCATTTTCTTGTTTAATTAAGTCTTGTAAATCATTTGGTTACGTTTATTCAAAATAGGATGCATGGGATTGGGCGTCACTTGAAGTTGACCATTCTAATAGAGATGACGCCTTTTGTACCGATGCATTGTCAGTTGTCGAGCAAGCCAAACCAGCTCCTACATTAGAGAGTGTGCTGACCAAAGATAAACGAGGTACATGAATCAAGTTGCGTCTTTAGTTTGATTTGGGTCATTGAAGCTAATATTTTTTGTGGCTAGGTCATGTTGTATTAAATTTGTGGGAAACAGAACAAAACTATACTAATCAACTGGGCATTATTCAAAAAGTATCTTATTTTCTAAATCATTTAAATACCCATTCATCAGCTAGATTCTATTCTAATGCACATCACATTACTTTTCATATTAGTGCTTCCAAGAGCGACTTTCAAAACGAAATATTATCAGTGACACAGCCAACAATTTCATTTTTGCAGGCACAGCAGATTTATACACATTACATCAAAAGTTTTTTTATCGATTGTGTGATGTTGTCAATGTAGACAACTGGTCAACAACCGAGTCCAAAATTGGTGCTTTGTTCCTAGATATGGTATGTGTCTGCTTTCGAGGTTTACATGAATATCTATCTGCATTTTTATCATTTCTAACCATCATTTGTATCTGGCGACGAAAATATTTGACGTACATCAACAGAAGGATGAGTTTGTGAGACTATACACACGATTTATCGACAACTATGCCATATCTCAAAAATCTATGAAGAAAGAAGAAAAATCAAATGAAGATTATCAGAATTTCATGAAGGAAGCTGCCAAGTTGCGCGAAACTAATCGTCAGACACTAAAGGTAGCTTTTTTATACATCCACACCGGTTTGATTTATATCGTATTTTATTTAAACAGAGTTTGGCATTAATCTGGTTTTGTTTATAGGACTATCTGATCTTACCTGTACAGCGAACAACCCGATATCATATTCTGTTGAAAGATCTTTGCAAGTGCACACCCTTTGAGCATCCAGATCGAAAGGATTTGGAAAAGGCATGGGAGGCCATGAACAATTTAGCTGCAATGGTGAATGAAAAGAAAAGAAGGGAAGAGGAAGCAACGGGTCTGTTTGACGCATTTGAATCCACTAAGCACTGTCCACCGCAACTTATTTCTCACAAACGACGGTTGATTATGCGTGTCGAGGCCAGCGAACGTACCAGTAAACGAGATGTACAGTTAGTGTTATGTTCCGACTCGTTAATGATCACTGTGCCTGCTCGCGGTGGTGTGCTTGGATTTAGATCTGCCAATGAACATCCATATCGGTTTGTTCGGTGGCATCATATTTTGGAATTAGACATTAGTGATTCCTCTTTGGATGATTGTAAGTTTACAGTCATTGCTGGAGAAAACGGTCAACATGTAGCTTTTTGAATTTGGTACATTATATTGACACAATTTTTTCTCAATAGCAGCGCCGACGGTAACCAAGGATTCGATTCGAATCACGATAGATATCAACAAACGTCCGCCAAATCCTGACCCGCAGGTTGTTTCAACGCACACATCAGAAATAACGCCCAAGGAACTAAGCATCAATGTACTTTCACTCATGTTTGTTGGTCCTGATGCAGCAAAAAATCAATTGAGCTTTCGTCTAGCAATCCATGGTGAAATGAAGGCATTTCGGGAAGCTCAGGCCATGTCTGTAGCGGTAGTTGGAAGATCTGCTACAACAACACAGCAGGTTAATCCAACAGTAACGCATGCTCATGTTCATTCTCCACGTGCAGCCTCGGCGAATGCTTCATCCACTGCATCTTCATCGTCTCATAGGTTTCGATCGTAGCAACCTGCCTTCACCCTCCTTCAACCGCATTGGGTAGAATGAAATATTGTTATTTGGTACATATACCTCGAGCATATTGTTTTAGTTTATGGTTGGAGGATAGATGGGTATCTTTAAAAATATTTGTCAGCATTGACTCATGGGTTTTATTTCCAATATAAACCATTTGTTTGAGCATGTGTAGAAATTAAGCCGATACTTTTTCACCGATTACGCTCATTGCACAAGGCCGTTGCAAGTAAATCTTGGCCACACGCTCTACATCCTGCATTGTCACTTTGAACAATGCATCTCGATGACTAAATCAAATGTGTTACAACAGCATACAGTCAAGTTATAGAAAAGCTTAAATCTCTAAAGCATACCCAACACATATGAATTGATAAAAATTAGTACTTACGCTTGTAGTGCAAACAGATCCAGTCCATATTGGAACTGCGTCAATCCCTAAAGTACATGTTAAAAATAAATCCGTTGGCATATTCGATTAGCTATGAATACAAGCCCCATTATAATATAGCTTTAAGCAATATCGATTACCTCGCCAGCAGCGTCAACAGGTTTATCCATATTGCGGAATGCTTCCAGTTTAGCCTGATCGAGCTCTTCGTTTCCAACATGTTTGGTAATTTCACACGCCCAAGCCACACTTCTTTCATATGCATCCAACGTACGTTTAGCTCCAGGTGGATCACGATACGACATGAAAGAAAGTACTCCATCGAGAGTATTGTACGACGCTCCGCCACCATAGGCACCACCCTTTTCACGTAGTTCTCGATGCATATAATGGGTGGACATGAGCGATGCCAATACCTTGAGTGATGCTGCATCTGGGTGTACATACGACACTGTGGAAACCGATCTAGCAGTGAAATTCACTCCCAAATCCATTGGATAATTTCTCATTTCGTATTTGGGCACAAACTAATCAAATCATTCATACGTATGCGCATGAGGGTAGATACACGCATATATCCAAAATAATCAGTTTCAACAGACCCATATCGTTTATAATGACATTCAAAATATAGGCGTGAGGTTTCAAAGTAAACTTACATCAACGATATCACTCGAGTTGGAAAAAGTTGAAGGTTTGGATTGAGCAAAACACGAAAAGGATTGGTCATGAATATGCGAGTGACGATCAACAGATTGAGACCCAGACACAACCAACACCTCAAGTGGCGATGTCTGAATCATTTTTTTTGCAAGTGTTTCCAACTCTTTTGCCAATGCTGGTATTTCTGTTTGCTTTAAAAGTTGGTCTAAAAACTCAACTTGATGCATTCCCCCAAATAGTTCTGAAGAGTAGCACGTACGCTTGAGAAGTCCAGCAGCAGCCTTGATGGCATACGCATGACCACTGTTGGGAACTGAATTGGCAGCACCTGCGGCGGAAGACATCAAAGCAATGTTAAGGTTGTCATAGGCTGCCCAGTTGGTGGTCTGGAGTACTTCAAGAACAAGATTGTACATGGCGTCAATATTGCTGTCAAGCGCACTGGCATTTAAAACCAGATAATCGCGCGGCGAATCACCATCGATACTTGGAGAAGAAAACACAGATGCAGAAATTCCTGCAGTGTGTGCACGAATAGTTTCATCTAATTCACCAAGAGATTTCGAATGAGTTCCTAGGGATGTCAGAGACTTGGTTCAAAAAAGTGCATGGTTAACAAACCCTATTCAAATAAAAGCATAGATATAGTGCAAACAGGAGATATCATTAAGATTCCATACATTGCACATTAAAGGAGCGAGTAGCTTCTCACGGTCTGAAAGGTACGTCACGTCCCATTTGAGATACACATATGACACACCATTTGTCTGTGTTTCACGCCAAAATTGCTTGATACCATTGGCACTCTGTGTTATCTTGAGAGGATAAAACGATGCTTGTTTTTTAACAGCTGAAAGTGAAAGGCAAGGCAGACAACTTAAATCTAAAGCATTCAATGATATGAATATCAAATTAAGATCAAGCAATACAAAAACATTACACTCGGATTTTAATTTGAAGCTCCTGCTTTTACTTACCTTCCTTGGTTTCCTGAAGCTTGAGCAGCTCAAGACCGTCGGATTTAATGTTTTCACGATCTGAATCTGTCAGCGCATCAACATGTTTAGCCAGACGCTGTGATTCCTTTTCAATCAATGATGCTGGATATCCAGCATCGGGGTTCATAATATACGTCAGTCGATGAGGATTGCTTAACAACTGAGTTTCAACAAGATTTTGCAAAAATCCAGGCTGGGAAAGATCGCTTTTAAGCTTTGCCAAACTCTATTTAGATGAAAATATGTTAGTCTCGGCCATAACTAAACCATATGCTCTCAAGTGACAACTCATCTATTTGCTTACCGGTGCTGTATCCATGGCATCCAAAGGATTACCACCATGAATCATTGTTCGGATAATGTTCCACCCAAGATTCATGCCAAAGCTAGCCGTGCGCTACAATCGTTAAAGACCACCACAATGGTATGTAATTTAGCTCGTCATCAGCCTTTGATGCTTGATATATAAGATTTATTTAAATAAGGCTAGCACTTACATGTTTGAGTCCAAGTTCAATCTGGTGAAAAATATTGTTGATGCGATTCTCAGGAAATCCGGTTTGAGCAGCCTTTTCAAGCACGTATTGGATACTTTCAATCGCCTAAACATAATACTTGTTAAACACGAGGAAAATTTAAAAATTGCAACTATAAGATGAAAAGACTGGGTTTGAAACTGTAATAGGATAACAAGAAATGTAATGTAACCTACCACTGGAATATTTTTGGACTCCATACCTGTAAGTCCAAAAGAAGTACTGGCTCGGCAAGCAAATTGGCTATGTCCGGTTGTCGGAGCATAGTCAGATCCCAGTCCAGACTCGATCAGAGATGTGTACATTGGAGATGCAGCACCATCAGTGAGAAGATTTACCAAGATGCGCATTGAAAGTGATTCTTCAAGGTTCTACATGGTGTACAAAATAGTGTCAAATACAAATAATAAATTAAATCATTGGTAATATAGATTTTGAAATGATATATAATGCAAATTTACCTTTTCAGAGTTGGTGAGATAGCTAACTGCAACTCGACTTTGTTTCAAAGGATCGCCCACTATATTACAGTCGACAAGTTATCAGAAACTAGTTTGACACTAATAAATGTTTAATAGCAATCCAATATCATTTATGCATACTAGGATCAAGGGGTCCGACTGCCTGAATTGTTTTTGGCTCATTCCAACGAGGTACATCTTCTAGTGAGTGTCGAGAAGATGACGAAAATCCAGAGAGTTTCTCGTCAACTTTTTGCATTTGCTCTTCAAGAGGAAAGGATCCTATAATAACAATCTCATATCAGACATTTCAAGTCGTATCATACTAGGAAACAATTCATCAATCTACCATAAGTAAAGAACCGTGCGTTGCTGGGATGGTAGTTTTTTGCATGAAATTGCAATAGTTGCTCATGAGTCAAGTCAGTAATGTTTTCAGGATCTCCGCCACTAACATGGGCGTAGGTGGAATCGCGATAAAGTGCCTGCTGGTGACGAGTATGAAAGAGTGAATTTGTGTCCGCCTATGGAAAACATGCTTAGTTCGATTTGGCTTGAAGCAAAATATTCGAGTTTAAAAAAAGGTCGAGAATCTGCAATATACATACCAATGCACCCTTCATCTCATTGTAAACTACGCCTTTGAAAATGATAGGAGTGGAAGAGTCTCTTGGGTTTTCGTGCTCAAGACGCCATCCTTCCTGCCTACAATAAAAAGTGCATTTACAGCTCTGAATCAGCCCAGCACTTTACAATAAACCGTCTTGAAAAAATTACATGAAATCCAGTCTTCGAAGTCTTGGTGCAAAAACGGCATCCATGTACACATTCATGAGATTGTAGTAATCTGTCTTGTTTTCGGTTGAAAATGGATACACCGTCAAATCATCACCTATATAAAAGCATTAAAATAGATGATACATTTCACAATGGTGTTGGACTCGCAATAAAGTCTATTCAGTGGATGTATAGATAAACCATCTCTTGCCTGTCATTGCATTCATAAATGTAGCCATGGAGCGATTTAGCATTTTAAAAAATGGATCTCTCACTGGATACCGTTTGGATCCACACAAAGTAGTATGCTCAAGGATATGAGGTACTCCAGTCGAATCAGTAACATCCGTTTGGAACCCAACCCTTATGTCAAAAGATCAACAGTGGGTTAATTTGCAATCCTAAATTATGTTTGATATCCTGCTCAATGTAAACACAAATGCTGATAACCTTACATAAAAACATTGTTGGTATCCGACTTTTTCAAATGAATCCAATCTGCTCCAGTTCGACTATGTTTGAACCATTGGGATTCGCAATCATAATCTTTGAGAAAACGAGTCTGATCATCCATGAAAATGATCAGAATAAAATATGAATTGATATTTTGTATGCATCCATTACAATACCTCGATCAGTTTGAATGCAGGAGTGGATTTAGCATTTCCAGCAGTTGAATGCGCCAATCTGCAGCTGTTGAGATTATTCGGTAAAAGGGCATGAAAAGAATATAATGGTGAACTTGATGGTCTTATCATAGACAAGGCAGTAGGATTACGACCAAGACATTTCAGTTGTGAATTCATTTTTTAAAATGTAAAAGGATTCAAGTGTCAATTTGATCAAAGCAACTGCATTCACGTAAAATAGAATATTTTAGTATTTATTCTGAGCAACTTTACCTTGTAATAAACAATAGTTTGATAGTCGGTGTTTTTCTATTAGAAATTGACTTTTAATAAACGCATTGTTCATTATATGATTCACCAAATTATAGTGTTGAACTGGGACCATCTCATCATTTGACATGTTCATACATTGCACAACTACCGAGTTTAAACCCAAACTCATTGTAGTACAGATATCAAAGTCTACTATTCTTAATCAGACTCTACTTTTTTGTATCTTAAAATCCCATACGCTCTGACTCGAGAGAACAAAGATTGCACGTTTCAGGCATGCAATATCTGTTTCCATGTCAACTACTAGAAACTCGATAAACTAAAGAGTTCAAAAAACAATACGTTGTTCAATAAATGAACATGAATCATTCCATGAGACTGACTGTTTATTATGCACGCTTACTCGGTAATCTATTTTATGAATATGACTAGCAAAGCAGCTTACTCGATTGCTCATCAATATCGTGTTGACTTGAACGTTGGCTACTTTGTAAAAGCATCGAATTTTTCCATTGTGTTTGGTAACACAATAATGATTCAACTCGATAGAATTCCAAGTGTTGGTATTCATCCAGTACTCGATGTGGGGCGTCTAGTGCAACTCTGTGATGCTAAAATTGAAGTGCCACAACTTTAGTATTTATACTCGACTGCCTTTTACATCCATCCGGGTTCAACTATCATACTTGATCAGCTATGCAAATAAGGTTATTAATCAGTATATGGTTAATCCTCTGTACTAGAATACAAATGGGAAATACATCATCAATTAGACCAAAGACCGGAACTCCCGGTCTAAGTCCACATATTAAACACATCGTGGTGCTTGTAATGGGTACGTAAATGAATTGATTGACTATGCATTCGTATATTTAAATGCTAACTAGATGTCATTGACCCATTCTTTTTGGTAAATAGAAAATAGATCATTTGACAACATACTTGGCAGGTTAAAATGGGACAACTTAAACCCAAAGGTCAACGGTCTCACAGGATTTGAATACAATGTAATGAAAAACGGGGAAACTATTAAAGTTTCCAAAGGCACTAATCCTGCAGGTGGATTTAATCCAGGCCATGACATTTTGCCATTCACTGAGCAGATTTACGGTGCAGGTGTCATCAATGCCAGATTTTTGGAACCAACCATGTCGGGGTTTGCTGATCAAGCATTTCAGGAGAGTCATCAGGACATGGGTGCCGTAAACCAGGTTTTCGAGTCATTTGGACCAGACACTCTTCCAGTAACGTATGCTCTCGCTCAAGAATTCGCCGTCATTGATGACTGGTTTTGTAAGTATTCTTTAAACGTGAAGTAGTATTGTGTATCTAGCTAGATCTAGTTTTTAATTTAATGTTGAATCTATTGCATATTAGCTTCTGTTCCAGGTCCTACTTATTCAAACCGGCACTTTGTACATTGTGCTACTGCTTCTGGCCATACAATCAACGATGGCAATATTCGGGGGATCGGATGCCGTACCATTTTTAAAAACTTGGACGAGCATGGAAATTCATGGCGCGTCTATGCAGACTCTGCTCGAGTTAGCACTCTCCTCTATCGAGAGATGAGAAATCCCAAACGACTGGTTAAGCTACGATCCACTAGTCGATTTAAAAAGGACGCTGCCACTGGTGATTTACCTCAGTATTCTTTTATCGATCCAGACTATACTAAAAACGATAACCACCCTCCAAACAATTTGTACAAAGGAGAAGAATTTATCAAGGAGATCTACGAAGCAATTCGTAACTCGCCCAAATGGGAACAAATTCTATTTCTGATAACATATGATGAGAATGGTGGTTTCTATGACCATGTCAAGCCACCTACTGATGTGCCCATTCCTGATTCAAAACCGCCAAAGCCAGCACAAGGTGACTTTAATTTCGATCGCTTAGGACCACGAGTTCCCACCATTGTAATCTCACCATATGTTCAAAAGGGTGGGGTTTTCAGATCAAATGTACCAGGAAGATACTTTGAGCATTCATCAATTCCTGCTACGATCAAAAAAGTATTTGGTTTGCCAAACTATTTAACTCCTAGAGATAAAGCAGCAATGACATTTGATTTAGCTGCAAACTTACCATTTCCAAGACAAGATTGTTTGCGGTACCTTCCCAACGTTCCAACTTGATTAAAATAAGATTGCACAAACCTTGATACATGGCCCAATTAATTATAAAACAAAATTTATTTCTAATAAACTTAATATAATTCTAAATCAATGAATATCAAATCCTATTTGATAAACTACATGAATAATGCATGGCATGTCTATTTTTTGACTACAAGTAACGTTAAATCAGCTCAATAAACTACCCACTCTAATCTAGTCAAGATCTATCTAGTTTACTGATTAGCCACTTTGCTAGTTTTATTTGGCTGATATCTTGCATACCAGCATACAAACTGCCAGTTGCTATTTTTGAGTAGCCGAAAGATGCGATTGCAACCAGTGATAAAGTTGCACCAACATGATTTAATGCTGGACAAGCATTCCAATTTGGCTTTAAACCCCAGATGCAGTTGGTAGTGCATTAATGTATAAATTATACAAAACTGTTTGTTCATCAGCTGCACGTTTATAGTCATATCTTACGATTTGTTCACTCGAAAGTATAACTACAATCACTTCATTTTTGCATAACCATATATTGTACAATCACCGAGTTTAAACCCAGATTCATCCATTGCAACCCAAACACTCAATTCAATCGTTTAAATATTTCCAAACTGTACAAACTCCACTTTGATGACATTTATTTTGGAATGAATAACAATTTCGGCAATAAGTAGTAATGGACACTCGAGTGCTGTGAATCGTCAAATTCAACCAGATCTGATTTATGACCAGCCGATTAGCGACAGAATAAACCAAATGCATGACAATGTTGATCGTACCCGCCATGGCAGATGCAGTTTGCCAATTGGCTGTTTATTTTACTGCTGTTTTGCGTCCATTCACAACTTTGACTTTTTAGAATCTTCAAGGCCCATATCAACCACATACATCTGACACCATGTTTGACAGTCTGTTTGTGATTGATAATAGTGGGCAAGTATATTGACCTACATAATGAGCCATAGTGCTGATTTGCCCATGTTTTGGTCGGTACAATGCAATTGACCCACTTTATGCAACGTTAGGTCTGTCATCATTGAAAAGCATTGGAAGCAGGTCTTGTCTCGTCGAGTGATTGATGAGTTTGTAGTTCAAGTGCAAGGATATCCTATACAGCAAGAGGCTCCTCCTGTACTGTATATAGAAGGGTACTACATGCTATATATCAGCAGACATGACTTGCTGTTTGTATCTGCTGTTCAAACAGAAGGTAATAAACTTTATGTAAACAACAGCGTCAGCTTTATCTACATTATATGAATGCATTGGAAATCATTCTCAACACGTTATATCTGTCACCAATGAAAATGAATCTCGACTAAAACTTGATATCAAATACCAGTTGCGCCGTCCAGCGTCTTCTTCTTCTTGCATCAGATCGTCGAGCTTTTGTACGACTATTTCGGCGGCATGTCTGAGCAGATTCTCAAAGAGAATTTTGTGATTGTGTATGAGCTGCTAGAAGAGTTGGTTGACTATGGATCGCCATACATCACCGAGCCGTGTTTACTCAAGGAGATGATTCCTCCACCATCGCTGCTGGCATCGATGATGAATGCAGTGTCTATTGGGACTCAGTGGGTATACATGTATTGGACAAGACAATGTCTATTTTGACTGGCAGATTCGGATTTTGACTGAATCCGAGTCTTGATGATAGATTCGGCACCAAGCTGCCGACAGGGTATGCATCGACTGTTCCATGGCGATCAACAGGACTCAAATACACCAACAATGAGATATTTTTTGATGTTGTTGAAGAGTTGGATGTTATCATGGACAGGTATGCCATATTGAATGATTTTCATTACGAGACATTAATGGCTTCAAGTGTCTAGTTTATTGCGTGTTTTATAGTCGGATATGGCTGAATGTAAAACCATTTGTATTGAACACTTGAATTGCTGTATGCACAGGAACGGGAAAATAGTAGCAGGCGCCATATTTGGAGACATTCTGTGTACCAGTAAGCTTTCTGGTATGCCAGATCTTCTTCTCACATTAGGCAACAAGACTGCGATTGCAGATGGCATGTCGAGTCTACATCCATGTGTTCGTGTAGGACGTTACGAACGAGATCGAACGCTGTCGTTTGTTCCTCCTGATGGAGCGTTTCGCCTGATGGAGTACAAGTGAGTATCTTTATGCATGAGTGTGACTGGAATCTGGCTTGACATTTTGGATTGGTCGTGAAATCTAGTGTTCCAATCCACAGCCAGACTCAGCTTCCCATCCTAGTCAAGCCAACACTGAAATGGAAAAGGAGTGGAGGTATATACTCTGTACTGTCTAGTTTTTCAAATCATTCCATGTTTAAAAACGTTTTAATAATGTGGATTGTCTGCATTGGATGATCTGCCATCAATATAGGTAAACTAGATATTAGCATTCATCCTAAAATACCAAGCGAAAGGATGATAGATCAGTTGGTGATTACTGCCAATTTGCCCACTGAAGTCTTGTCCATCCGTACCAATCCAACTATAGGACGCTGTAGTTTTGATCCTACCAGCAAGGTATTTTATTGTGGATCTTGGATCAAAAGCCTATTTTAGCTAATTGCGTTGATGGCTGTAGGTGCTTACATGGACGATTGGGAAAATGGCAGCAAATCTAACCACATCAGGACTTGCACAATTTACTGGATACCTTGTCACTGAGAATGCGTGAGTGTATCTGCAGTGTTTAGATTGCATTCATGATACTAATAGTTGTAGATCTGTGCTTTCAAATAGAGCGGAGCTGTCTAAGCGATCCAAGAATATAGTGTTTAATGTTGATTTTCGAATCAATATGCATTCAGTATCTGGCATACGCATTGACTCATTGGCAGTTCAAAACGAAGGGTATACTCCGTTCAAGGGAGGTCGAGGATATACAAAGACGGGACGATTTCAAATACGAACGTATTGAATTGCTGGTAATTACAATTCCCAAAACTCGAGTTTCTTTGGTTATAAAGATCAGCATGGTTCTTGGGAATGTGGGTAAGGGCTGGTGTATAATGATGGCTACAACAGCCTTGGCTGAATCAGTGAATGACATTTGAGCAAGATAGTTTGGAACCAAGTGATGGATGTAATAATGAACCGTTTATATCCACTTGTTTTGGACTATTGATACCTTTTACAAGTCTCACTTCATGTTTATTCACTTTCAAGCATTAGCTTTATGAGCAATATATGGTGCCATTCATCCATACGTTAATAATATATAAAGGGTATCGGACAATACTGTTTATTTGAATGAGAAGCATAGACATTAATATTTGGAGTAGTGGCTAATACAAAAAGCAAATTGCACAGTATACCATTATGGCTCTTGTCAAATAGCTGTTGAACGTTGTACACCCAAAATGGTCTATTAAAAACATATGCTATGTATGTTGAAAGCAATCGGGAGATTGCTTTCATCTGATGCTATTATGGAACAGACATCAATTGACGATGGCGTACTTGTCTTTACTATAAAGACTAGATATCGACCTAAATAAGCCATTTTAGATTCTACTTTTTACCAAGCCAAGGTACTCGTATATTTTAGCCAAAGTGCCAATCCTGTTCTTTTAAAACCTTTTTTCACTACTTTGTATAATCTCTTTTGTTGGGCAAAAGACAATGGGTTTACTACCCATCTTCAAAGAGACCAAATGGTTTGAGCAAAGCTTACCAATTCATGGACAAATAATGCTTTTTTATTTGCAAATGCATACGAAAGGCATCTAAACACTCCGATAATCGCGTCATTTGATTTTCAAATTGGTTGCAATATGAATATCGCGGTACTGGGCTAGCCGACCGACTGAGATTGAGTGATGTGACTGTTGGTTTAACACTGGATTGGTTTGATCTGCTTAGTCACATATGATATGACGTAGACTTTCATATTGGCTGAATACACGAAACCATTTTTAAAGCATTGCAGTATTGCTTTGTTTTCGAGAGGCTAATGCGGAATAACTTACAATCTTATATAATGGTTGCTACTTTGATTTTTGAAAAACGTTGCTCTAGTGATCCACACTTTCAAGTATTCCTATTTACAGCTCTACCGTTTCGCATTCATGTCGGAACAAGCTTTAAATACACCATCGTCTTTGCAAGTGTTTGGGATTATATCGGGTGTAACTCTAGCCTTGGTTATTACATGCATTGTTGGAATAATCATAAGGGACCGACGGAGACAAACCCAGGCCAATTCGTTGACTATAAGTTCTTTGCAACCATCAAGTCAAGTCATGATTGAGCAACTTCCAGAGTACTCACAACCACCCGGATACTCTGTCTAATACCTGCATTACCATTTTGCACAGATACACGACTACTTTGACTAGTAATGCCAGACTGGCTCATTTGCGTTGGAACTGATTATCTACCAGGAGTGATTGGATGCAGACAGCTACCCGTTATGCAGCACCCTTATCATTGACAATCTTGCATTCGTTACAGCCGTAGTTGAAAATTGATTCACATCATTGAAATCCTTACTCGACTCTAGATTTAAGCTGTATGCTGTTACCCAACATTTTTATAATTTGTTTTATAAACTAATTGAATCATTACATGGCTACAATAAACTATGATTAAAGTTTTGAATTGACATTGATGATTTGAGCAATGGTTATTGTAAAAGCATGAATGCAAGATATACACTTGACATATAATTTCAGCAAGGTTGTAAATGATCGACTCTTGATCGATACTTATACCTGAACGATTCTTGCCTTGACTCTGAGATTTGAATGCGGAGAAAGCGGAAATTATTACCGGAGTGTAGTAATCAAGATAACGAAGCATGTGAAAGTAGAGTCAAGCTTTAGTAAAATGCAGATTCAAGCATCATGACATGAGCTGATGAATGGAGTTGGCTTTGAAGCTTGACTTGATTTAAATGGTAGCGAATACTTGGCAGACAGTACGAGATCGCTCGGACCAGTCATGCGACTGGACAAGCAAATTAGCATTTAGTTTCACGTGATAGTGAGCAAGTCAAGCATCGAAACTGCGACGATTGCAAGAGTTTGTTGAACTTGCACTGCCTGAGCACATCTTGTTATTCTTATCTGTTAATCTATTCAACAGGACGTCTTATTCCAAGGATTACATCTTTGATTAGTACATTTCACTCTTGTCGCTCTAGGCGGTCTTGAGTTAATACCTTTGATATTCTATTGTTCGATACTATCCCATTCATATACCCTTCTTGTTCTATCTCCATTCCTCAAACTATGCATTTGGAAGAGTCGACTGTCGAAACATCTGCTCCAGCTGTCGCTATCAACACTGTTGTCTCGGCTGGAGATACTCTATTACATACAACTCATCCGCTTGATTCGTCTGCCTTTTCAACTCAGCATAACACTTTACATCATTCTTATGGTCTACCTGCTAAAGTCGACTTTGGCTTTCCTGACCGAAACCTTGCTAGAATGGATTCGTCTATTGTCATCTCTACATCCGAGTGCTCAAAGGTTCGATCAGAATCTATTGCTTCCGATGCTTCTCGCTCAGCCATGTCCATCAACGGTCTATGTGACAGCCTCTCTTACACCACAGACGAGGATGTTCAGCTTGCAGTCGAGGCACTTGGTGGACTGAGAAATGCCAACTCTCATTCTCGGCCACTTGGTACCGCTCCCGCGCAGACTCAACCATCCGGCCATGACCAAGCTTACTATCACAACCAGCATCAGGGACGCAATGTAGAAACCCTCTCTTATGATTTTAAGCAGCAAGCCTCATTGTCTTCTGTATCACAGCCATCAGTTGCTTTAGAGACTGTCGAATCGATAGACCCTCACCACCATCATGCATTTTTTTCTCGTGTATCAAATATTCTTCCGCTCGTCAACAGCTCAATCAGCACACTATCTACTGTATACGAGGCCACTAAAAACTCTAGCAGTGTTGTCAAGGTATGTCATTGGTTGTAACTTCATTTGCATCTTTTAATCATCAATCCTGATTGATCCATCTATAGTTGGATGGTCAAGAGTTTATACTTTGGAATTTTTCACAATGAAATCTCGTATTAGCTACTTTCTTGCATCTGTGGTGTGAATTATATCATTTTTCTAAACCGTCACAAGTCGGTTGCATAATATAAGCTACTAATTAAGCCCTTTAATTATTACAGTATTCGGCCGAATCTGTAGAGTCAGGTGTCAAGACCATTACAAAGCCAGTATTTGACACACTTGAGCCTGCATTGACTCCTTTGGATAGGTTTGCTTGCAATCAGTTGGACAAACTTGAACGTTCTGTTCCTTACATTTTTGGATCACATACAAAAGATCAGCCATTGCCTGACAAGAATGAGCATGTGAGTAAAACAACACATTCATCATTCACACCAGCCAATGTTCAGCCAGTTCCACCATTTAAATTGGCTCCGGTTTCAACAATGCACCTATCACCAAGTCCGAGATCTGCTCCATATAGCACCTCTTCATCTTCCAGGCATTCTGATTTAGGTTTTAGCCCGGCCAGTTTGTCATTGCGCTCCAATTCAAGTGAAAAACCATCATCGCCTAGCTTACGGGTTGAGAGAAAACCAAGAAGCAGGCTTCATCAGGTGGTAGTTGGTATGGGAGTCAGCATGGGAGTCTTTTCAAATGACACACTTCGTGTTTTGAAATACTGTCTGCATTATCTTCAAGTAAGTTGTCGAGTCATATTTTAACCTATGTGAAATAGGATTGAACTGTCTTTGGCGTTTCATTCTTTGACTTATACAATGTATTTGTTTTTATAGCATGCAATCCAGAACATTGAACGCCAAATGGCTATTCTTACTCACCACCTAATACATTCTGGTGGTTCACTCTCCCATCTAGTTGTTGGTCACGAAGGAAGTTGGTCTGCTACTCCAGATGCTGTTGTCACAACTAGAGGAGGAAATTTGCTGGCTCTGCTTGAATCTGTCAAACGTGAGATTGTGGAGACTGTTCGTACGGTGGTTGGAATGGTTAGCCGTCACGCTGCAATGTATCTTCCAGGAGATGCTCGCCAAACTATCCGGTCTTTTATTCTTGATTTGCCCAGTAGACTGGTAATGCATCCTTGCCATTTTCTATCCATGGTGCATTGCATGTTTTAGATTCAACTTTTAACATTTGTGTACACTGTAGGCATCACTTACTCGCTCAACACCACCAAATAATTTGTCTGAACTATCTGGAGAAGAGGTCGAGGTACAAGAAGCCCAGAGAGTACTGAAACTGGCATCCGAATCGTCTGCTATGCTCAAGGGTATAGAGCAAATCTTTTCCCGAACGGCTGGAATAGCAGAGCGAATGCTCGAGCCTAGCGGATCTACTGATGCTGGCTCTGTTCCAATGTCGGCAACGTCTTCAACTGGTAGCGCACATGGACATTACTCTACTTCCAATGGTTCTAATACTGCTGCTGTACGCAGAAAGCGACTCTGCACCACAACCAAAGTGTCTGGTAGTGACGAGGATGGTGGCGATGTAGGGTCACCAATGATGGATGTGGGGGATAACCAATATATGACAACATCGACTGAGCAATCCAGTAATAGTATGGCATCATCCATGGATATAAATACCGATAGAATGGATGTGGACAGTGCTCAACACCATTAAGATGCTTGTGGTTTTTAGTTTGTAAAAGTTGAGGTAGGTTGAATAAAGGTTTACTAATAAAAATAATAGTGTTGGATGTTGTGGAGCCGAGTCAAGAATTGTGCGGCCAGATGCCAAGTTGAGCAATATTTGCCCACTTTGAGTTTTTTTGGCCAGTATGACTCTTTGTCATCGATCTAAACAGACCAAAGATTCGGTACTGCGAAAACCTGTTCGGGAACAAGTTCTTGTTCTTAAATGTCTGATTCTGTCATGCAAGACTGGTTACGGCCGATTTTGAAATGAACCAACTTTGATATTAGCCAGCATTTCGGTTGGTTTTTTGTTCTCAATAAATATCAATTTTACTCTCTTATTAGCCAACTTTAGCATGCTTCTCTACGACACATTGAAGTTTGCTTGTCAGCGATGTCAGTCAGGCCATCGAAGTGCTGTTTGTGTTCATCTTGACCGTCGAGTGGATGAAATCAAGGCAAAGGGTCGACCAGTCTCTCAATGTGGTCATTGTAGAGCCAAGAGGCAAAGAGGAGTGGGCCATTCTCACCATCGTTGTCTATGTGGTGATAGACCACCCAAATCACTACGAGCCAAGGTCGAAGGTATATTACAAGTGTATTGCATACATGGAGTTGGAAACATACAACTGGCCAACTATGACAGTTGATTGCTTCTCTACTTTTCAGACAATCAGTACTGAGTACATTGGGTTGCTTTGGTCTTGTATTGACCCTGTATGATGATGACTAGACTTCATTTGAGCAGTCACTAACTGTCCACTTGTTAAATTATGCTTTGCTATATTCAAAACCTCGTCATGTATACTATAGTTACATTTGGAACTGGTTTGATACTTTGCTTTGAACCTCGCAACAATAATGTAGATGCGATCCGGAAAATGGTATCCAACAAAGAACCATTTAATATAACAGTTATCAAGAAAATCAGACCAGTAAAATCTTCAGCTAGCCATCGTCCTAGCATTAAAACTACTACTTCTGGTCCATCTTCGTGCAGTTCTAAACTTGGTATGGATTCATTAACAACCTCATTGAGTTCGGATCGGATCAATACTGGCTCTGATAGTGCTGCTACTGTTTTAGAAAGTTCTACCACTGGCGTAACGGCCAAGGAATCTGCCAAGACAGAGGAAGCAACAGTTGTTTCAATGAAACCTGTGAGTCTGCAGGTTTTTGAAGTTCAGGTTGATGATGAGATATTTTCTGCATTAAGTAAGTTTTGAATATCAAAATATTGCTAAACTGTTTGTATATTGTATTGAATTGAGATGGTACTATAGAGTAACTAAATACGTTCAATTGGTTGATATGCAATCTTGTAGATAGTCCTTGTAAATGCCATTTTGGAGGAGTATGCATTTGTGCAGATTTGCCACAGGATAAGGATGAAAAACCTGCTTTGGAAAATATTGCCGAGGTGTTGCTGAATGGAAGAGCAAGTATGGTAGGCTCATCTATCCTCAATAGCAAATCTCCACTCGAACAGAAATTAGATACTGTACAAGAGATGCCATTGAAAACGTCGGCAGGTTTTAAATTTGAAAAAAGTAAAAACCAAACGATAGCTGCGTCTTCTGTGTTGACAACTGGATCTAATCCCAACACAAGCTCGTATTATCAAGACAGATCCACTGTCACTTTGGCACCTGCTCAACAACCATTTTCACATCATCAACAGTATGATGCATCGTCTGTTATAAACTATCAAGATCGTACTTATCGTCCTGGCATGACCGCAATGGGCGTTGATGGCGTGAATGGTCCCACGAGTACTGGACATTCAAGTAATATACGCCATTTATCTGGGTTAAATCATTCTAACCATTCGCTCCCTCCTTTACAAGCTTCTCTTCCATTGAGCCATTCTTTACCAAATCGAGAATTACCATATTCTTCTACACAACACGTACCTCCGCCTGGCACAATGAATTCTTCGAATTTGCTGACACGACCACACTTTCTTACCAATGAGCAATACCAACAGTTTCTTCAGTTTCAGCAATTTCAACAATTCCAAGACTACAGATTACGCATGGGACTAGCTTCTGGAAGCGACAGTCGTCCAGCTTATCCATTGAATTATGATATTTCACCTTCGAATCACCACAAACCGGAATTAGTTCATTCAGAACGCTCTGGACCTGCCAATCTATACCCATCCGCACCCAACTCTATGCCTTTCTATCATCAGCGTATACTATATCCACAACAATCTCATCAGCCTCAACAGTCGCACTCTGCTTTATTTAACTCACAGGGTTATCATGACGCTGCTCTTTCTGGGGTGACTTCTCGATCAACGCATACATTGACACACCCTACAACTACAGATCATATCATGAAAGCGATTTATCTCAATCAACCCATTCATTCACAGCTTGAAAGTACGAGTGCATCTTTGTCAATACCAGCAAGAAGCGAAGGTGATGTAGTGCCTGCAAAATCATCTATGTTGCAGCAGTTGTTACCACCACAAGAACGCGAATTGTTGAGTGCACTTGTATCATTGCAGTTTGGTACACCCCAGATATCTGAATCTACTCAGTCTCCACCCATGAATTTACAAGTACGGCCATTGCAGCAACCGGAACACCGCAACACATCTACTACATCACATGCTCCATTGACGAATGTCACATCTGCTTCTCAAAGCTTATTTAACTCTGCTGCTGCCATCAATCCACTCAATTCTAGTTCTAATCACAGTGTACTGCAAGCAGTTCCACCACAGAAAAGCACATCAACTACCAGGTCTTCTTGTTGCAATAGTGACAAGTCCAATCCTGTGCCAACCTCGATTGCGGCATCTTCATCTATTACCAAATCGTCATGCTGCAGTGGACCTGCCAAGCCTAATTTAGAAAATCAAAGAATATTGGATGTTACGTCTTTGGTAGATTCCAGATCAACCACACCACAGTTTTTGCCAGACTTGAACTCTGCACCTTCTAAATGTCAGTGTAGTACTGGCAATGGAGGCTGTTGCAGTAGTGGCAAATGTGGATGTGGCTGTTCTGATCAATCCAGGCTTACCGAGTCAAATTCTAAAGATGATGACCCTACACAATGCATGTGTGATCATTTAGATGCTGAGCATGATTGTGACGATCAAATATATGCTGATGATGAAGAGTACGATCCTTCATTGATTGATTAAATGCTATAATATGCTCAGATGGACTGCAATCAAATAAAGTTTTTGAGTTATACACCAACACTTTTATTCAGCAGTCCAATTTACACGGTGATAAATGCCTGATATTGAATTGTTTAAATAGTAAACGCTGTATTTTCTAGAGTCAAGATTATTTTTTGCAAAACATTATCCATTTATTCGTATGAATTGGCGGTGAATAAACAACTTGAATTCAAGTTTTGAATTTCTTCATTTCCTATTTTTGTAAATTGGTTCCAGTTGTTCGATTTCACAGAATGGGATTAGGTAAAAAAAACAAGCACAGTATTCAACATGCTCCAATCAGCAACGATACATCTTTGAACAGTAAATCAAAGTGGTCAAAACAATCAGCATCCACCACCAAAAAGCGACCATCTGTTTTTAATCTTGAACCATTGGCTGATACTACCAACACATATACTATTGATCAACTCGAATTACAAGATCGCAGACATCGACAGCAATCCAATGTGACGACTTCAATTGCAAGTACCATGAATCGACATGATTGTTATCATGCTTCAGTACAATTACCAGAGGAGGAAGTCAAGAACTTGTCCAACATGTACCAATGTGTACAGCGTTCTTCCAGATCGAGTCGGATCGATTTACCACCTTTGGATTCGGAGTGTGAATCAGAACAAGAGTCAAACGACGATCAGAATATTGAGGATCAACTAGCCAATATCTCCATTTCTGGATCCAATCCAAGTGGTTGTGATGAAACAAATCTAGCAACCAAAACATACACTCGATCAGATCCAGCTCCTCCTATTCCTCGTATTCTCTTGGAAGATTTTTGTGGTACTTGTGTATTGGCAGATGCATGGTGTAAACAACATGCCACTAATACAGCAATTGGGATCGACAATGATCCGGCAGTGACTGCCTATGCACGATCTCAAACTCTTATTCATTCACATTCATCCCGCGTTTCTGTTTGGACAGGTGATGTTCTGGATCCAACTTTGTTCATGGAGAAAAACAAACAAGTGGATATGATTGCTGCACTGAATTATGGTGTGTTTTACTTTCATAAACGGCATGATTTGATCAAGTATTTGAAACGATGTTTGGTAGGGTTAAAACCTGGTGGAGTTTTGATTGCTGATTGCTTTGGTGGTGCGCGAGTGTTTTCGAGTCAAGGCAGGCTATTTAAACGACGTATTGCAGACTTTACAGTAGGTTGATTAAATCAAGTGTTGAAACAAGTATCAATTTTGAGTATTGGAGTATAAATTCCAGCCTGTTGATACGCATTGCGTTTTTGCTAATACGTATGCACGTCTACCCTATTTATATTTTGATGATCTAGTACTTTTTTGAGCAAACACCAATAAATCCACTGACCAACAAGCTGGGGGTTCGTCTTCATTTTCGTTTTGACGATGGATCATGGTTAAAGAATGCATACACGTACGTTTTTCGTGTGTACTCTATCACCGAGATTCAAGAAGCGATGGAAGAAGCTGGGTTTTCATCTTCGTTTATTTGGATTGCGTCGAGTGCCGAGGAAAGTGTGGTTACACAGAATAGAAAAAAACGTGATTCTTCCTTAAACGAACACTCTGAGCAGTTTGATGTGAACAAAGATATAGAGTCTGATAGCGAGCTCAATTCGGATGATTCAAGCAGTTATAATGGCCGAAATACTATAAAAGAACGTCGGCAAAATCAGACTTGGCAAGATCCCAACAATGGTGTTTACGAATACAATCGAGTCACCTCTTCAGACATGACTCAGCTTGAATCGTGGAATGGTATATATATGTTTGAAAGCTTGTATGAATTTGTGAATATGATCCGAGTCTTGATCATAACATTTGTTTCATTTTTTTAATTCAAAATATAGCTTACATTGTTGCTGCCAAATAAACTCAATGGATGTGTCTATAACTGTCATGTATAGTTATTCAAGGCTCATTGTACTGTTTATTATTCAGTGCTAGCTTAAAAACCAACCAAATAGCACAATTTAAAATGTGTCGCCATTTTGATGGTATACCCGATTTTATTGAAATCAACCTATTTACTCTTCAATATCCCAAACAACACGTATACCTCGATCGCCCCAAATGATTAGATCTGTCTTCCACTTTTGTTCTTCAAGTCCATCGAGATATGCTGGAAAATTATCTAATGTCCAAGCAAGTGAAGATTCCAAAATATTTTCTGCGTCGTGAAGTGAAATCGGAGCTCCGGTTGATTGAGTTTGTCTAATGATTTCCTTTTCAAATCTCACTGCATGAAAGGCTGCTTGAATAACATGAACTGGTTGAATGCTTTGGTGTAGCACTACATATACTTTAATTTGAGAATGCGTAGAATCGGCAAGCTTGAATCCCAACAAGTATTTTCCATTCTTGTAGTGTTGAGTATAAACAATGAGTGAATCATGTTAAACCATGCATAGGCACTTTTCAAGGCATCAGTGAGCCCAAAGGTGCAATATATGCTCAATTTCTTGCTGTACTTACTTTGAAAATCTGCAAAGCGTGACTTAGTCGACTATGTTTAAATGCATCATCAACAGTGACACCGATTGACAAGTCAGTTACGACTTGCCCCTTTGACAATCCTTCATTGAGCCAGTTTTCAAATCGAACAACTTGATCCAAAGTTGGTATGCGCAAGGCATTTTTTTCAGACATGAATTCGCGGGGAATCAACACCAGTCGATATTGATCCAAGACTTCAAAACGAGCTTCTCGTAAAAGCAGTCCTGTACAAACTATTTGTATTGCAGAGAGTACACTAAACCAGGCAAACAATGCAGCAGGTTGAAATGAGACTGCAAGCATACCAATCCCGCTTACCATTCCTAGTAAATGAGCAAGTGATAACTGTGAGTCTGCTTTGGCGACGATATCCCCAACATTTACACCATTGTGTGTAGCCATATTTCTTGTAAACGTGGTATGTGTAGCAGCCCAAATTGAATAGTGCATAGATCGCAAACCCACGCCAATTGAAGCAAAAAAAAGGAAATGATGAGGATTGGTTATACAGGTTGCAAGTTGCATCAGAGCACCCGAGATTGAACATGCCTCTCCATAAAGCTTCCACCGTTTTGGATGCGTGTCAAACTGATGTGCAAAACGTTGGATCATGAGCATTTTTCCTAGTTCACCTATACCGTCTTTAAGAACCCAGTCCACTGCAATGGCAAGAGCAGCAGTTTCATGCGCGGCTGTTGATGCTCCAATCGAAGTCAACATAGCTTGAGCAGTTAGTACGCTGATCTATATTTCTTCACCATACATGATCGTGTAGAATGAATGTCGACAGAAAATAATAAAGTTAATGCATTGAGTTTTAAACAAGATTTCAAATCGTTGAATCAGTCGAGCTTAGATTCGAGTCTTGATACTTACAGCACTTCCAGCCACATTCTCTGCAAATAACCACATGTGAACCTTTTTGTAGCAAGCATGTACAGATGAGGGATATCCAACAGGTAGAAACATGTTTCTAAACCATTGATTAACGTGGCCAAGAAATCGAATATGGGATTGATCCGACCTTGTAGTCGATGGATGCCTATCTGAAGCATAAGACTTGGAAAATGCCCCATTGGACATACTTTGACCTTCTTCCAGATGAGCCCACTCAAACACTGGCCGTTGATAACGGTCTGAATCTGGTTGATGGATAGTCTGATCCAAGTAATAATGTCGCTGTTTTCCATTCAAGGTTTCTGTAATGATTTTTTTACTGCCAATGTTTTGGTTGTTGGGAATTGCAGGTATCGAGACTGGTTGAATTGGAGCATAAGATCGATGTTGACTCAAGAATCCAGTTGGTTTATTAAACCGAGTATAGCAATACTTTTTATTCCAGCAGTTTGTAAAACATGTACGTTTAGATGCCATGTTGATGTGCATGTTGATGCAGACAATATGGAGTAAACTGAGTAGAATCAAAACAAGTAAAACAAGCAAAACAACCATCACATCAAGAAACCATATTTATGAATCCAATCAATCTTATAAACCATCAATGCATAAAAACAGCTAGAGTGGATTTAAAGTACTTGACTGCATGACCCAGTCAGTTTAATCCAATGGATATGGAATTGGCTCAATCAATGATCGCATCTGAGCAATCAATGCCATTTGAGACTCTGCCACTTGATTCTCATTATTTCCCTGGATGCCTCGCACACAGAGAATAGATCTGGCCATCACATCAACATCTTCGTTCAAGACACTATCATGACACTTGGGATCTTTACCCAGATTGATGGCAACACCACCAGCTTCTCGCACAATCACTATACCAGCACAGATATCCCAAGCATGGATACCTGCTTCATAATATGCGTCTACTCCACCCTCGGCCACCATGCACATGGAAAGAGCAGCCGACCCAAGACTTCGAATTCCTCTGCCAGCAACAGGAGTTGTAATGACACGCTGGATTGCGCGAATCTTGGCATGGAGGATGTCTGTATCTTTGCTTGCACCATACTCGGTGGCAATGAGTGCTGTTGCTAGGGAAGATGGAACTGGTGATGGACTGAGAGGAAGTCGTTGTGGACACAAGATTCCAGTTGATGGGGAAACCAGATATGATCCTGTGCCAGATGTTGCATAGTAGAGATGGTCAAGAATTGGATTGTAAATAACCCCAAGAACAGGAAGTGTGTTGATGCAAAGACCTATAGAGATGGCTGTAAAGGGAAATCCATGACAAAAGTTCATTGTACCATCAACAGGATCAATGATCCATGTTGGTCGGTTATCAAAGGAGCATCGAGTGACTGTAGATGTTGATTCTTCTCCAATAAAAACATGGTCTGGATAGAATGCCTTGAGTGACTTGAAACACAACTCTTCTACAGCACAATCGGTTTTTGTGACCAGGTCGGCTGCATTGGTCTCTTTGTAATCAATCGAATGAGATCTGCCCATGTATGCAGTGCGGATAATGGCACCAGACTCTTTGGCAACAGACAGCGCTCTTTCCAAATACTCTGCCAGCTGTTTGGGCGTAGTCATAATGCAAGATGTTGGGCAAACCCTCAAAGCAGCAAAGATCAGCTTAGGCTGCTGTCAATAAACTATATCAACCTCTCGTTTATTTCATCAAAAATAATAACGAGTTGTGAATGAATAAGGTTCATTTGAAACGTAGACCAAATGTGTGTTCGGTAAACCAAAGATATGGTGCACAGAATAATCAACCAGAGCCACCTCCGAAAGACTTTCCAAAGATGAGGAGCTGGAGCTGATCGTATCCAGAAAGCACACCAGCACCGGCAACAGCACGAAGAATGTTGGCACCAGCACCCTTGAACAGAGACTTGACACCTTCCTTCTTGACAATCTCAGTGAAAGCGTTCATGGAAGAAGAGTATTTGACGGCTTGACCAGAAGTCATCATCATGCGACGACGAACAGTGTCAATGGGGTACGAAGCAAGAGCAGCAGCATTAGTAACACCGAAACCGAGGACAAAGGAAGCAAGGAAACTGCCATCAAGAGAACCAGTGAGGAGCAAGGGCTTGATGGTATCATAGAGACCAAAGTAGAGACCACGGTAAATGAAGATACCAACAGACGAGAGAGCAAATCCACGGTAAAGACCAACAATGCCGTCAGAGGCAAGAGTCTGCTTGTAAACATCAATGATACCGCTGAACTGACGAGATCCTCCCTTAGCAGAGGACTTGTTGTCATTGGCAAGACGAGTACGAGCATAGTCGAGGGAGTAAACAAAGATGGAACCAGCAACACCTGCAAAACCACCAGATGCAACATTTCCACCAAACCTAAATTAAACTTGGTTAGCCTAAGTCACAATCAATCACAAATCAAAATCACTCACCAAGCCCAGTAGCCATCCTTGTCCTTCTTGAAACCAAACATACGCTTGAAGTAATCTTTTGAAGGCTAAGTTAAGAGCCTGAGTAGGGAAGTAACGGAGAACATTGACAAAGTTGGATCTCCATAGAGAACGGAAACCCTCCTCCTTGATAACACGGGAGAAACAGTCACCGATACCCTTGTAGGGAGTGGCAAGACGGCCAACCTTGAGCATCTCATCTTGATTCTGTTGAACATAACAATCGAATGGTCGATTCAGTGATGATGGATTGAATGAGATTAGTCAGCCGTTACAGCACGTGGTCAAACAGAAAAGCACAATTGGATAAATGGGAAAAGTAGATCAAAGGGTATTGCTTATACTGAGTAGATCACAGTATCACAAACTGAAGAGCAAACAAAGCAGTAACATATTGATCATCTTTGAAAAGTTGCAAACAATATCGTTCAACCACCACTCAGAGTTGGTTGCACGCCATAAGAAGGCAAGAGAATTTTTCAGAAAATTTATAAAAAAGCAAAATCTATAGCAACCAAAGCGGCAGATTTCCATCTTTTCTGCAACTCTAGACACTCAGCCATTCAAAGGAAAGTGGAAAAACGGTATACTGGAGTTTGAAAAAGCAAACAAAATGCAGCATCCCACACTAGACTAATGGTAAAACAAACCAGTTTATCAGAAAATTAGACAACTTGCCTGAATAAGGAGCTTGACACGTTCAATGGGAGCAGCAGCAGTCTTGGAGACAGCAGCAGAGACTCCTCCCATCAGGAAATCAATGGCAAACGACTGAAGGCCGCTCATCTTTTTTACGGATCCTTTGTCGTTGCTCATTCTGATTATTACAGTTAAAGATAGTTAGTAACAAAACATGAGTCGGAATCACCCATCACTCAAATACAGTACAGTGCTGCCGGCTAGACAGCAAGCCCTGGCTCCCTCATTCAAACGCTGGCCAAACTCTGTGACACATACCTGGCAGATCAATTGTCAAAAAGTGGAAGAAAATATAAAAAGCAGAAAAAACCTCAAATGCTTTATTTCCATATCCTCAGGATAATCTTTTTTACAATCATTCGTGCAAAATGGAACACTTGTATCCATCTTGCAGCGACTTTATTTTGTTTTGGAATAAACAACAATCGAGTATTCGCTACGCTTTTCTATTACAAACGGATTGCTTATTCAGTAGACATTCTCGATTCTTTTGTTTTGTGGAATTGCTCAACAATCAATTCTGTTATACTAAAATGGTTGTTTTAGTTGTAAAAATAGTCAATATAGATCTGTGAGTAGTATATATAGAGTACCGGATAATACCAGTTTTTTGGCGAGACTTGCTGTTAAAATCAAATTTGGTTTATTCTTTCTACCAAAATGTGTGGTAAATTCATCCAAAAAAACCGAATGTATGTTCTATTAAACAAGAATTTTAATACAGTTTAAGATCTGGCCATAATTGTAATTGCCTACAAATCGGCTCTTTTGTGTGCCATATCTATATTGATTACAAAGTAATTATTGAAAACTGAACGAAATATACTGACTATACTATATTTTCTTTTCCTTGTCAGATGAGCCAGATTCAGACCTCGAGTTTCAAAACAAATCACTTTCATCTTCCACTTCCAACTTGCTTTCATCAATATACAACTGTGCCTTGACACCGATTGTTTTGAAAAAAGAAATTGTTGTTTGGTTGTAGTCATCGTGAGGAATAATGATAATATCTTTTCCGGAGCTTGTTTGTCGTAATTTTGCATCGTGAATTCTGATGTCTGTTTTTTGGTTCCATTCTTGCAGTTGCTTCCACTCATCTGCATCAAACAGATCAGGCAGACGAACTGGAAGAATAGGAGCTCGAGTAGAAACTTGAGTAAATTCAGATTCATCTGTTCTTTCAGCGTATGATTGTCGGCGATATATAAAATCCCAAGCGTTCGTTTGGTAAGCAAACAGCACATCCCCGAAAGTTGGATAATTACTGTCGTTATCTTGTCCCCATTTGAACTGGTAAAAGAGAGAAAGCTTTTAGCAATGGCATCCAAATACTTTCTGCAGGAAGCTTCAACATCTAGTCCCTTGTAAATGAGCTGTTTTTTGGAACTGCTGATAGGGGTTTTTATGGGTAGTTCCTTCACAGTCACCACCAAAGGACTCCAAAGGATTTCTTTCAAATCTGTAACAAGAGTCTCTGGGTCAATTTCAGTGATTCCATCAGGTTGGAAGAGAGTTGTACAGCGTTGTAACCATTGAGTAAATGAGGAAACTTGTTCTTGATAGCAGCTCTGAAGTCATCAACATCAGCACATCCTTCAGTAGACTTTCTGTTTGTATTTCTCATTTCCCAGTACGAGTTGAATAAAATGAAGTGTCATGTTTGAAGAAAAAACTATTAAAAAAAAGAAGAAAATGGAAGGAATATATTATTCGCTTTAAAGAGACTAACCATTCCTTTTA
>NW_006281099.1:2155868-2285404 GCF_000203795.2 Batrachochytrium dendrobatidis JAM81 | reverse complement strand
ATGGAATCACTGAAATTGACCCAGAGACTCTTGTTACAGATTTGAAAGAAATCCTTTGGAGTCCTTTGGTGGTGACTGTGAAGGAACTACCCATAAAAACCCCTATCAGCAGTTCCAAAAAACAGCTCATTTACAAGGGACTAGATGTTGAAGCTTCCTGCAGAAAGTATTTGGATGCCATTGCTAAAAAGCTTTCTCTCTTTTACCAGTTCAAATGGGGACAAGATAACGACAGTAATTATCCAACTTTCGGGGATGTGCTGTTTGCTTACCAAACGAACGCTTGGGATTTTATATATCGCCGACAATCATACGCTGAAAGAACAGATGAATCTGAATTTACTCAAGTTTCTACTCGAGCTCCTATTCTTCCAGTTCGTCTGCCTGATCTGTTTGATGCAGATGAGTGGAAGCAACTGCAAGAATGGAACCAAAAAACAGACATCAGAATTCACGATGCAAAATTACGACAAACAAGCTCCGGAAAAGATATTATCATTATTCCTCACGATGACTACAACCAAACAACAATTTCTTTTTTCAAAACAATCGGTGTCAAGGCACAGTTGTATATTGATGAAAGCAAGTTGGAAGTGAAAGATGAAAGTGATTTGTCTTGAAACTCGAGGTCTGGATCTGGTTCATCTGACAAGGAAAAGAAAATATAGTCTAGTCAGTATATTTCGTTCAGTTTTCAATAATTACTTTGTAATCAATATAGATATGGCACACAAAAGAGCCGATTTGTAGGCAATTACAATTATGGCCAGATCTTAAACTGTATTAAAATTCTTGTTTAATAGAACATACATTCGGTTTTTTTGGATGAATTTACCACACATTTTGGTAGAAAGAATAAACCAAATTTGATTTTAACAGCAAGTCTCGCCAAAAAACTGGTATTATCCGGTACTCTATATATACTACTCACAGATCTATATTGACTATTTTTACAACTAAAACAACCATTTTAGTATAACAGAATTGATTGTTGAGCAATTCCACAAAACAAAAGAATCGAGAATGTCTACTGAATAAGCAATCCGTTTGTAATAGAAAAGCGTAGCGAATACTCGATTGTTGTTTATTCCAAAACAAAATAAAGTCGCTGCAAGATGGATACAAGTGTTCCATTTTGCACGAATATGACTTTACTTTGAATTCTGATCAACATCAACGATACATTTCAATATGAAACTCCACTGTTTTGCTCATATGCAAATATGACGGATTTATAATGCAGGATACGTAATGCCAACAGCCTCTCTACCGTGATTATATGCAGTTTGCAGCTTTTGGATATATTTTTCTGGTCCTTTCATTGAGTATATAGTTATTTGTGACGTGTCTGTTCCAACAGCCAGCATATCGTCATCTGAAAAAACCATAGTTTAAAATATAAAAAATAGACAAGTGTGTTAGAAAAAAATGGGTTATCAAGTTAAATTTAGACTCCATAAAACCCAGCAGCTTTTTCAACAGCAACACAGATCATCAACCTATAATAAGTACCTTGTGATAATGCAAAGTGCACAACAGTTCCGTCATGATAGTCGATTGTCCGTAGTCGGCAATCGCTGCGCTTAACATCCCACAATCGCGACTAAATTCATATTCAACAATGTAGTGAGCAAACATGAATAAAGTTGGACTAGTAGAACTCTTGTTTAAAAAATGCAAGACATACCGCAAAGTCCGATCCGCCAGTAATGAGCAAACCTGATTGGGTCCATATATGGGTGGAATAAACATTTTTAATTTGCTTGGACCTGACATGTGCATATTCAACTGCCACTATTGATTTTCACATTAAATATTTCTAGTTAATAAAGATAGTGTCCAAAGTACATTGAAAAGCGTTGATTCTAGTTAAGCTGCTTAGCATATTTTTACCATCATGGTCCAGTTTAGCTAAAGGCCGACGTAGATTTCTAACATCAAGGACGTCTACAATTGAAAATAATGCATAATTTCTAGTACCAGCACGAAGCATTGGTTTACTTCGTCCAGATATTGCTAAATAGGTTCCGCAAGGGCTTTCAAGTTTAAAAATCAAAATAGCAAGTTGATAGCAAACCGGTATGTCAGCATACAATTTAAAATAGTAAGGATAACAGTAGTGTACATATACCTAAACAAGAGTTCTTCGTGACCAACGACTCGAATACCAGTGGCTCCAATCATATGTGGCTGTCGTACATCAAAAAATCTTACTTTTCTATCGCCATCACCGTAACTGTCGTTGTTTAATACACTGGATCCATCAACACCTAATGCCAACATATTGCCTAATAAATTTGAAATCATAGAGTTAAAAGCATTCATATCGTGTTAGATTCTCAAACAGTATCAAAATAATATCGATTATTCCAACAAAAAACTTACGATCGCTGCACCATGCAATACTTGACGTAGAGTTTTTTTCTACAGTAAAGGTTCTTAATGGAGTTCTATTAGAGGTCATATCCCACAAATGACACTTGATTAAACAGCAGCCAATATTCATCCAAATAAATAGATTGTTAAAGTCTGGAAAATAATATATACACAAACAGGGCCACAACATGTGTTTACCAGTCCAGGCTGATCATTCTGTTTAAATGGTTGTTCGTATCCGGCAAATAGCTGCCCCTGAGTTATCCCTGATCCAAATTTGACAGTCAGCACAGGTCTAAACTTTTGGTCACTAAAATAAATAAATAAACATGCACGGTTTCAATTAATACTCATTTATATTTTTGTTGCAGCTATAATATCATTGCATATACAAACAAGACTCACTGTATTTCTTGCATATCTCGCAACATAAAGTGCTCTCTTGATACAACAGACGCGGGAGACTTCCATACATACACTGTACCATCCAACGAGCCAGCCGCCAAAGTGTTTGATGCTACATCGAAATCAAACTCGGAAACTTTGGTAGCACTGGAAATATTTGAAAAACCTGTAATGAATTCAAACATTTAAAATTCCGCATATTAGTAGTATGGACCACGTATATAAAGCAAGTGTTAGCATAGTGACTTTTCAAGTGTTTGGCAGTTGCTTTGAGCTATCACATGGTGTCTTTTCAGTATAGCCATTCAATCAAATCGTCAGATAGATTCAGCATAATAATGTTTGGTATAGTCAAAATAAAATATACCTGATTCGCACTCAAGAGTATATGGTTTATCTATAGAAAATCGATTTGGGAGAAGAACATACGCCGAGCTGCGTCGAGGCATGTTTAAATTAGGAGTTTTTTTTGGTAAAGAAAGATACCAGATTTTAATCTCATTCGTTTCTACCGATGAAGTAAAAGCCAGATTATTATGTATAATAACTTTTGAGCAAGTTGCACTTCGTATTTCCCCACGTTTGCCATAAGAAGTGACATGAGAAAACCCATCTACACGATAACGAGAGTCGGTCATTTGACGAACAATTTCTAAATAAAAGGTATCAGCAGTTGAATCGTCATCAACGGTAAAAATCATCACAGTTGTGCTATAATTCTAATCAGTCTATTGCCAAAAATAAAAGATAATCTTACTTTGGTATCCGTTTGCCCACCCCTTCAAATTGACATCGCAGCACAAAAAATTTCCAGACTTGTTGTATTGATCAGTATGAACCAAATGTGTTGAAGCAAGAATCCCCAAAGTAGATGAAAATTGCATGTTGGTAATGCTTCCACTTCCATGTTTGTAAGACATGATTGGCTTCCACAAGTTCGATAAACGCTTCCTTAGAACCAAAGCAATTTCTTTTTGACTCGTCAACTCACCAACTTTGCTTTGTGACTCTATTAGTGCTGAGATACTTCGCTTTGGCATAATAGGTCGAATATCGCGGCCTCTTTTTTCTATTAACATGGCAGGAATTGAAGCATCCCTTTCGCTGATGCCACATCCATAAAAAAGCTCTGCATAAATGCTAGCATTGGGCCACCAAATTTGCAAAAACACGCGAGCATAGGATTTTAATACAGCGGCTTGATCCTCTGGTTTGGATTTGCGAGAGTGGTATCTAAATGCTGCACCAAGTGGATAAATCAGTGATGTAGTCTATTCATCATATCATTTCGATAATCAATTGAATTTGAAAAGTATAGATAGTCAGTGGTTGAAGTTATGTATAGAAAATAAAAAAATTAGTTATACACCATCAACCTACATAAGGGTGTTTAGAAGAGGTATATAATGCACCACAATGTATCTTCTGGCTATCACCCAATTCAAAATGGGTAGAAACATTTATAGATTGAACAGATTCTGTAAATACACGACACGATTCAATTTGTGCCAAAGATTGAGAACAAAAAATAGATTTGTCAATAGTAGAATTGCTGTTTGCGTAAAGTTCAGGTACAACACAAGAAAATCCATGGGATGCCGAGATCTTGGGATCAATCAAACAAGCACGGCGTCGAGTTTGATTGGTGTGAGCTTTTGAAGAATCAGAAAGTGTGGTGAGGTCGGGATTCAACATTCCGTTGATGCTATGGAGAGCGGATTTGGTATTCAAACTCAAGGTATCATGTTTTAGCGATTGTTCTTGAGGTGAATCGATCTGATGTGTAAAATTGGTCGAAGCATTTTGCTGAATTGGTTCCAATTGGTCATCAAATGCTTGTATGCATACATCGTCAGATCTAGCAGATGATAGCTGGCATTCAAGATCGAGGAAAAATTTACTAGCCTTTTCGTTTAGCATAGAGATGGACGTATTAATAACAGTAGTTGAAGAATGCAGAGCACCAGTAGTAATAGGAGATGTGGTATCTAAAGAAGCAACCAAGGATTGATTTGAATGTGAGTTGTCAAGGTTTGGGTTATCATGGGATGTGCTGATCTGAATGTCAGCGGGTGTCTGACGATGTCCATTATAAGGTGGTTCAAAAGCAGGGTTTGATTTGGCAAATGAGTTTTCTGACAAGGACGAATCTGTAAACTTGAATAGTTTAAAACTTGACTTTGCAGGAGTGCAAACTGGAGGAGAATAAGTTGGTTCTACAACGAGACTACTAGATTTGGAAGTATCAGCAGCAACTTCTGTTTTAGTTGACCATAGGATAGATTGAGGAGCTTTGAAAAGTTGGGATGAAGCAGAAGACAGCTGAGCCTGTGTCTGTCCAGCTGCCTGGACAGCTCTTTGTAGGATTTCTTCAATCGTATCATCCAACGTTAGATCAATCGTTTCCGGAGGAGTAGTTGATTGAGAGGCAGAAGATAAAGACTGGTCGGAATAAGACGAGATGCTTGCATCCCATAGATTCGCAGGTTGTGATGTATCTGAAGAGGTATATGGGCTATTATTGAGCGAATGGTGAAATAAAAGATTCTGCTCAGCAGAATCAGCCAGTCTAGAACGAGCATGCTTTGATTTAGACCAGGACTGAGAAGAATCAGATATAGTTGGAGCAGACAATTGCTTTGCAGTCGAGTTTACAGTTTCTAAAACACCTTCATCGTCCGACAAAATGTTGATGACCAAATTCGTAGTAGTTGCAAGTGCACCAGTTGAATTCTTGGTTTTAGATATTATCACATCTGAGTTGATACGATTATTCCTCAAAAACTTGTTTTTGGAAGTAGCTGGAGTTTGAGTCGTTCGAGTGTTAGTTAAAGCAGTACGAGGTTTAGGTTGAGCTGACATGGATTGAGTCGTTGCTATTCGTAATGGTTGAGCCAATGAACGGGAATTAGAAATGGAAACAGCAGAATCATGCGCCATGGAATGAAATGTGAGTATAGTGTCGGCGTTATCGTCACTGGAATTGCTGTCGTTGTCGGATATAACAATCACAGTGTTGGTATTTGTAGCTGAAGTAGCAGACGCATTGCATGACTGTGACGTCCTGACAGGCTCAAGCGGAAGATTACATAACTGATCAATAGAAGGATAAAAAGAAGTAATACGAGGACGCTTTCTAACAGTATTGAAAGTCGGCTCCTCCATCCTACGTCGAGATGGTGATGACAACAGTAGTGACAATCACTGTCGTGATTGGATGAGCTTTGAATTGATTTATTCACGTAAAATAAAAAACCAAATACACGGCTGTCAATCCATACAAATTCATTAAATAGTGTTGTGTGCTCTTGGCTTGATGGGCATGTATGATTGCATTCACACACTCAAGTATTTGGTTTGTTGAGTTGAAGCGTATCTGATTTAGAATACAACAAAGATGAAGTTGATGAGTAACATCAATTCCAATATTTGCTGATCGTACAATTCCAGTTCAAAAACAATAGTTTAGTATTTTATAATGTCATTGTTTCAAGAATTTCTATTCAAGCCAATCTGTAGTAAGAAACGCATCAAGTTTCTTTTAAAACAAGCAATTTCGTCGTTTCTAAAATGCATGGTCGAGTCCGTCTTGCCGACTTCTAAAGCATCCTCAGGAAATATATCGTTTGTAACGCAACTTTCCCATTTTTGATCCGAATCTACTCGAATCCCATACCTATAATGCATTCGGTTGATTTGGCATTGCTTGAAGAGCTCACTTTTGAAAAGAATGATAAAGTCTCCACAAAAAACACTCAAGATTCTGACAATGGATCTCAGTTTCATCTGCTCACACATGGCAGAGCTGGACGCACCTCCATTCACCGCTCAGTCAAGTCGGGCATCATTACAAATGTACTTGCAATGGATTGAGTTTATTTTACAACTGTCAAGTTTTGACTTGGTTGCGTTCAGGCTACTGGGCTGACTAAGATCCCGATTAGTGATTGTTTACCACGACTGTTGAATTCAACCATCAGAACTGACGCTTCAATTATATTGTGATGTTCAGCCAGCCATTCCAACCTTTTCTGGAAATGCTCACACAGCTTATATTCTAACTTTTGAAATACATCATGTTTAAATTATAGCTTCCACTCAATCTAGGTCCATTTACAGCCCCCAATCTGCGTGCAGACTTGGAAAATGCCTACCTCAAACCTAAGCCTGTTATCCCTGATGATCTTCTTGATTCTTGTCAAAGGTATTTTGTTGATCTTTTAAAAGTAGTCACCAATTTCTTGGACTGCTTGTTCAGAACTGATCCTTGTTGGGCATGAGGATTTAATGGATTTGATATTAAAATTGTCAGCTTAACTTTGTATATTTTAGATACTGGGAACGAAACATAGAAGTAGAGAATTTACTTGAAGTATCCGAGCACACTCGATTTAGAACAACGCTGTCATTGTCGCGCTCACTTATCACAGGAATGGCTAGCATGGCAGATTATACCGAGGTTCTGGTTGATGATATTGATTTGAACTCAAAAAATTCTTCATTACTTCAGCGAGATCCTGCTGCACATAGTGATTTTGTGCGTGGTAAATCTACATCTATGCCATTTGTTCCCGGAGGATTGCCAACAGTAGTAAACTTGGAGTCTGTCCAACACAATGGTCGAGAACTATGGGATGTAGACGAACTATTGGATTTTAGTGGAGGTAATGTAGTTTCACAACGATGGTGCACATGCGTTCATGATTGACACTTTTATTCAAATAGAGCTTTTGTCAACTCCTCCTGGCTTTGAACGAGGTATTCAATTTCAAGGTATGCGTACCACTTTTTATGGTTTGGTTGTGCTAGCATCATACTAGGCTTTAAAATGTCAATTACTAATGCATTGTTTCTTTAAGCATCTGATGAGTCTGCTACGTCATTGGATGTATCCAAGCTACTATCTGGTGATGACGAGCTACTTTCAGAACTCTTTGAAGAAATGAATCTGCAAAATCAGGATAGTGCCGTAGATCCTGTAAGTTTATATCTATATTGGTATGAACAGAGTTTTGGACAATCTAAATTTCTTACGTTTGTAATTTTTCAAATCAGGATATGATTTCCCAAAGCGATACAAATAATTCTATTGCACCTCTTATCACTGATGCAAAGGATATTGACGAATTACTTCCCAGCAAGGTATAAATTTCATGCTTGAAGCTTTTGGTGTATTTTTAAAGTGATACACCGCTAGGCGTTTTTTCATTAAATGGATCCGAGTTGAGACGAAAGTTTAAATTAAGCTGTCGACTTTTTTAATTTACATTTTGATTGTACACGTTTTAGCTGTCTACTGACGCAGTCCTGCCTAAATCAGTTGTAAACAAAGTGCCTATACACAAGGAATGGGCACATGTTGTTGATGTCAATCAAGGATTCCCAGAGTTTCATGATTTGGTTCCTGAACTTGCTCATCAATTTCCTTTTGAATTGGATATTTTTCAAAAGCGTGCCGTTTATCATTTGGAAAACTCTGAATCTGTGTTTGTCGCTGCACATACTTCAGCTGGAAAAACTGTTGTGGCTGAGTATGCCATTGCATTGGCTCAAAAACGCATGACAAGGTATGCACTGCATTTTTATCTAGCTTATATTACAAATGTAGAGATTTCAAGTTGATACAGTTACAACTTCAACAATACTTTATAGAGCAATATACACTTCCCCAATCAAGGCACTTTCAAACCAAAAGTTTCGTGATTTTCGTGAGACGTTTGATGATGTTGGCATTCTGACTGGTGATGTCCAAATCAAACCAGAAGCTTCTTGTTTGATTATGACTACAGAGATTTTGCGCAGTATGTTGTATCGAGGTGCAGATCTTATACGCGATGTTGAGTTTGTGATTTTTGACGAAGTGCATTATGTCAACGATGCCGAGGTTAGTTTTATCGAGTGGTTTTATTAGCGTATATATTTTAAATTTTCAAAAAATGGTTGATTTTTAAATGTAAATCACTTTTAATCCTATGCAAATCAGAGAGGTGTGGTTTGGGAAGAAGTCATTATTATGCTACCGTCACATGTTAGCTTAATCCTTCTTTCTGCAACCGTACCAAATACCAAGGAGTTTGCCGATTGGGTTGGGTAAGTAAATTGATTCTGGAATTCTTGTCCTTGGTGTATTTTTACCAATTACACTGACTTGAATAATGCACTTTTTTAAATTGGTTTAGTCGCACAAAACAAAAAGATATTTATGTTATTTCTACGCTTAAGCGTCCTGTACCTCTTGAGCACTATTTATATTTTGAAAAGGATTGCTATAAGATTGTTGATTCGACCAAAACATTTATTCCTGCTGGATACAAGAAAGCATACGATGCTGTAAATCCACCCAAGAAGGAAGTGGTCAAGTCAGATAGTGGACGTGGCCGGGGTGCCGGTCGCGGTGGTGGTCAATCTTCACAAGTAGCTCGGCCAAGCCAGTCTTCTGGAAAATCTTACGGAGGCCCATCGGTAAAATCTTGCTTGAATCGGTTGCTGCTAATGTAATGTGGTTTAACTTCAACACATCTGACATGAACTATCTTGATTATCGCATTATTTTTTTCAGGACAAAAACCTGTACACTCATCTTATCGGCATGCTCAAGAAGCGTGTATTGCTACCAGCAATCATTTTCACATTTTCCAAACGTAAATGCGAAGAATATGCTAATACACTAAGCAATACTGATCTTACACTCGGCTCTTCTGAAAAATCTGAGATCCATGTATTTATTGAAAGGAGTCTCGTATGTCTTAAAGGAAGCGATCGCGAGCTTCCACAAGTGATGCGTATGCGAGAGCTTCTTGGCCGCGGTATTGCTGTTCATCATAGTGGGCTTCTTCCTATTTTGAAAGAAATGGTAGAGATTCTATTCACAAGAGGTCTAGTAAAGGTTTTATTTGCAACAGAAACTTTTGCCATGGGTGTGAATGCTCCGGCCAAGTGTGTTGTATTCTCAATGATTCGAAAACACGATGGTGTTGGGTTTCGTAATCTCTTACCTGGCGAGTATACGCAAATGTCTGGACGTGCTGGTCGTCGTGGGTTGGACGATACTGGTATGGTGATTATTGCAAACAGCAATGATATCCCCGATGTGAGTGGTTTGTCTTGTGCCATCATAGTGACTAGAGCTGGCATTATCTTTCGGCTATTGATATGTGATGTTTTAAAAAATAGCAAACCACTTTAAACCAGATGATACTTGGCACCCCAACCAAACTGGCCTCTCAATTCCGAGTTACGTATAATATGATTCTGAATTTACTTCGAGTGGAGGCAATCAAAGTAGAGGATATGATTAAGCGCTCCTTTTCTGAAAATATAAATCAAAAAGCACTTCCAGGTCAGCAAAAAATGCACAACGAGGCAAGTTGAATTGCCAGCACTGCATTACAATTTTTGGTTTGACTGCTGCCTTAGCTTTAATATCGTTAGTTGCTTGCTTATTTTAATATCTCAATCTGTTTAGAGTGCAAAATCACTTGAATCTTTACAAAAGTTGGACTGTTCAATATGTGCTACTGATTTATACCCGTTTTATGATATCTGCGCCAGCATTTTGACTATTGGATATCAGCTCCACGAAAAAATCATCAAAACACCCATTGGACAACGATCCTTGAGCTGTGGACGAGTTGTGATCATCAACAACACGGTAAGGGGTTGTGTATTCGTGTCAGTTACTACCTGTATTATTCTTAACCAACAAAATACTATTTTATAGATGTATCGAAACGCTCTTGGAGTTGTATTACGCACTAGTTCTAATACTTCCAACCCAATACTTATGCATAACGCCCAAAATGCAGTTAGAGACATTAACAATGGAGTTTTGGGAAAACAAAGTGTATCTGTCAAGCAAGACAGAATGTACTGGGTTTTAATACTGGACGAAATGCGTGATACAGATATTGCAAAAACAGGTATGTTTACTTGATTGGAGCATTACATAATACCGATGGTGCTCGACAACTGGCTAGACTTTGTATTATTTATTGACAAGTCTATTTTTTGTTGGAATTGATTGATAAGATCCTGGGATTATTCCTGTTACAAAAGTTTCAATTCCGCCTCAAGGACGTGCAAAAGAATGCATTGAATTATTGCCCTATACTGCTATTGCTGTAATTACTTCTAAACTCATTAAAGTAAGTACCAAGATATTCTATGCGCGATCAACATTGCTTTGCTTGATATTTTAAGCTGACAAACGTTGTTTTAACTTTTTTAAATATTCAGCTTGATGCAGATCTAGTGTTGGATCAAAAAGACACGGTTGAAATTCTTAACACGCTGAATCAACTCCAGAAATTTGGCAATGACATTTTTGCATTGGGAACTATTCCAGAATACGACTGGAGTAAAATAAGAGAAGCTGATTTTCAAAATGGGTTTTATGAAAAACAAAACCTGTTACGCCAGCTGGCAAATTATCAGTGCTCCATGTGCCCAGATCTTGCAATTCATGTATGTTTTGTACATTATTTGACAACAGTTTAAATATGTGCTAACGGTAAGGTGATATGCTTACTGACTTTTTATTTCAACCTATTTTGTGGTTTCTAGTATGGACTTGTGCACAAAGAACGCCAACTTCAAATACAAATATCTGAACTTGCACACTCTATTTCTGATCAAAATTTGCAGCTACTTCCAGACTATCACCAACGCGTGGATGTATTGAAGTGTCTTGGATTTGTCGACTCCAATTCAATTGTTCAGATAAAGGGTCGTGTGGCATGCGAGGTACATGATCAATATTATTTAAGCCAAAATATTTGGATTGAGTAGTTACTATTTAAGCTATATTCTGATATGATGCTACAGTCACTGAATAAGGCTAAATACTGACATTACTTTTACAATTGTGTTCAGATTAATACAGCAGATGAGCTGATTCTTACAGAGCTTATTTTGGATAATTTCTTGGCAGACTATGAGCCAGCAGAAATTGTTGCTTTGCTGTCGTGCTTTGTATTTCAAGAAAAGTCGCAGAGCGAACCAGTACTAACTTCTAAGCTTGAAAAGGTAATTCAATAGCACCATGCTTACAGCTTAATAAGTATTTTATTAATCTGCAATAATTTTGATGCTGGCTGATTGGACTACATCATAATACAATTTTTTTACTTGGTATGATGGTATGATAATACAGGGTGTCAAGGTAATTACAGAACTAGCAATTAAAATAGCAGAAGTTCAGCATAGCTGTGGACTAGATGTACGCAAGGATGATGCTCTTGCAGGACTCAAGTTTGGATTGGTAGAGGTTGTTTACGAATGGGCACGCGGGCTACCATTCAAGCACATTACGGATCTAACAGATGTTCTTGAAGGATCGATTGTGCGATGTATTGTGCGACTCAGTGAAACGTGTCGTGAAGTATCTGGTGCTGCTCGGTTGCTTGGTGATGCGGGACTTTATAAAAAAATGGAGGAAGCTGCTGAGCTTATTCGAAGGGATATCGTGTTTGCTGCTTCATTGTATTTTTGAGGATAGCGTTGACATAAAATGGCAATGCTTTTATGGAATAAACGCAATTAAAACTTTGTAATATTTGCAGTGGATGTAGTGTTAAACCGAATATCCAACACCGGTAATAGATGATTAAGCGATAGGCACCAGTAAAAACAAACCTGGCAATAAAGCAGCAAGAAGCGTGTTTCTCAGTCGTATTCATGTAAAATAGAATACTATCTTGCATTGACTGCCTCTTGGTTTTGAATATAGAATGTTTAAATACTCGGTATGTTTTTCTACTACAAATTGGCATTTTCAATCCTTCAAAACACAACGTCCATCATATGATGTGCACAGACTATAGTTTTGAACTGAAATGATTTCTCATTTGTCATAGCCATGCATTGTACGATTGCCAAATTTGAAACCAGACTCGACTGGTTCTGATGCTGTCAATCAATGTGAATGTTTAACTGTTTATACAAAAATGAACACAAAAAAATATTAGTCTATTAGAGTTTACAAAACAATGGTGTCCAGTGAATTTTGTAGAAACTGACATCAACCATGTCATGAGACTGGCTGTTTATCTGTATTTTGGCACGCTTATTTAGTGCTCCATTTTACGTGAATACGGCACACTTGAATCCTGTTCATCTAAATAGCTTATTCCTGTTTCTAGTGGTCTAAACTATATAGTACCAAGCTACTTTATACACTAATTCATACCTTAAATAAGCAGTCGGCATCTGACTTTGAACAGTCATGGGTCAGAGCCAAACCACTTTGGCAGTAAAGCCGGATATGAACACTGTCGCGATAGACACGGCTAATGAGCAGCAACTATCATCAAAATCTAAGTTGTGCAACGACCTATCAAAAACAAGAATTACTAATGAAAGACCAGCTAGGTTTAATCCACCATTACTCACCAAATCCATCAATGGACGCAATACAGTTGTTTCCAACAAGGCCATAGAAGCGTCCGTCCCAGTTTTTAATTTTGATGTTTCCAACTACAAGCAAAGCCACCCATTAAAAGAGTCTAAAAAAATCCATATGCAGCCCATATTAACAAATATGCACTCTCTACACAAGACCAAAGAGTTTCACGAGCATATCTTGCAAAGAGGCGATGACAATGCTAATCTGAACTATACTGTCGAGAAAATCCAATCTGCCATCCCAGGAGGCAATTTTAAAAGTCAAGCAATCCAACAAGCACAGTCAGTAGCGCCTGTTGTTTTGAAAGCAGTACCTAAAAATAGCACAGCATCTTGTCATCCTACTTTGAAGAGTTCAAGTCCATCACCTATTGCGACCGCCTTGGCTGAGGGAACTTTAAAACCACAGATTCGAGCCAGTAGCAATGCAATTCTACAGACAAGAAACGCAGCAGCTGCTAATGCTGTTTTAAATCTGGCCACTCCATATATTCAGAAACAACCTTTACCATTCAATCAGTCAAATCAACCGCCTATGCGTGTATTTGGATCGAATTTCATTGGATCAAACTTGGGCGAGCCGAACGGGTTTTCCAGCAAGTTATTGCTTGATACTATTGAATCAAATCATTCCAATCTGAAACATGCTCCCATTCGTCACAAAGAGCATATAATTGATGGTACTCAACATTTGACAGCTCAAATTGCTAGTCAGGATAGTCTTACTACAAATCATGTTCAAGGTTCTTGCAATCGTGTTTGCACCCAACAGCTGCCGTCACTGCAAAAACAAGCTAGACCCTTTGGAAAGGCCAAAAGAAAAAATAGAGGCAGATCTTGTGCAGCATCCAACAGTGGATCTTTGTTGAATTCAAAAAACCCTATAATGACTGCTATTAATAGCAGTGAAAATTTAGAATGTGTTCAAAATACACAGTCAACAAGTGTATCAACGACTCAAATACCGCAAGAGCAAAAAACGATATTTGTGAGTCTAAATTTGAACGACAAGCGTGTCGCAAGTGTTTTGGGATGCCGACGAAAAATGCGATTAAAATTTGGATAACTAACTATTTTGTAAACTCAAATATGCTTAGCCTGTTGAAAAGCATGCTGATTCGCCAAAGTGTTTCAAAGCTTGTTCAGATATTGGTGCCTCGGCAAGTTCTTTGATTGCTACAGTTGACAGTGCACAGTTTTCTCTTGGAAATCCCAAGGGAGAAATATTGACTAAAAAAACATCACAAACCTCTGCAATGCATACTCACGCTGATGTACCTCAAAACTTTTCGGTGATATCAAACTCACCTCAAGCATCTCAGCGATCTAAAAGCCGTGATGTTTGTGTTCTTGATATGTCATCCATCAGTTCTGATACAGAGTTAAAACCAACAAATGTTACGACTCAAAGATCATTTTTGACAAAAACAGCAGCCACTATTGATTCTCCCAAACAAAAGAAATATAGTATGTTTTTGCGTAGACAGCCTTTTTTAACCTCGAAACCTTTGACGACACAGTCTGCAACGTGTCTGGATATCGAAAGCAGCAAACGGATTGCATTTCCAGATCCAGTCGAAGTGTCATCAGACACTATGCTTAAATCTATTGCGTGCCTTGAATTGATGAGCTCATCTGATATCCAGAATGCAGATTCACCAAATGTAAGATTTATCAATACAATCTACATCCATAGCTTCAAATTGCTATTGTTTTAAATCTTGTGTCACAGACTACCAAATTTTCCCAATTCATAAATTGTATATATTTATCTTATTGCATGTGTTGATAGATTGTAGCCCCAATAGCCACCATGCTGCCCAACAAAAGCCATAAAAATTCATTTACGTCATTTATGAGATCTGGAATAGCACTACCAAAAGGTATTTTCCAGCTTGCCAAGTTCAAACTCAACTTTTACTGATCCTTTATTCCCTTTGGTTCATACTATTACAAAAAACACAATCTCACGTCCATGTTTCGACAAACTGTAAGAAGCTCCAGATTCAATAACCAATACAGCTACTTTAAAGATAGCGCAACCACAAAAAGTTGAAATTGATTGTAACCAAAAGGAACCAAAAAAATCATTGGGGTTTTTTGGTAAATCCAAACAAATGCGTCACCCATTATCATCAAGATCTGACTTGGATTCTAAAGATTATTTACAAACTTGCTTTAGTGCTTATGATATGGCACTGAATGAATGCTCCTTTGAGAAATGCATGGACGACTCGCATAAAAATCCAAAGTATGGGTTCAAGCCAACTAATCCCTTTCCAACTAGCAAGCCTGATACTGTAGCTTTTGGCCAGCCACCCCCTTCAACTCCATTTGACATGTACGATTTTAAATTTTCAGCTGATCATGCATCCAAGCCGCTTGTTTTTGGGTCCCAAAAGGTTATAAAACCTACAATTTTAAATAGACTTTACAAGGAGCATATACAACCTCTGAGAGAGCCGCCAAACGCAGCAACACTATCCGCCACTCATACTATAATCGCTAATGACATACCTACCTCAGTTTCAGAATCTACAGTGACACCAGTTCTTTCTACTCCACAAATTGCGTTAAAAGTAAATTTTCAAAAATCATCATCTTTAAAAACGGCTAGAGAACATACAGAAAGTCGCAAGTCCACAAAGATTAAACCGCGTAACGATCAGATTAAAATAGTTACGCCTTCGGCATCATTAAAAGCAGCTCGGCTACGTTTGGCAAAAAAAAATACTGTTCCAATGCAATCTCCTACCAAAAATCCACTTTTAAAAAAGGATCTAGATTCAATGATAGCCATACAGAAATCCATGCCACAATCCTCCATTGTTGCTATTACACCTTCTAATCTTGATCCCAAAGTAAATGATATTAAGAGTGTTTCAAATACTACGGAAAAGTTGGGTAGTCGGGAATTGGATGCCTTTACCGGTACGTCTCGTATGACAGCTAGTTCTAGTGTTCCACATGCTTTGAATCAAACTATTGTTGAAAAAGTAACTGTCGCACCTATTTTGACTTCATTGTCAGAAAGATACACAACTTTTAAAACATCTGTTGCAAAGACTGCTACGGTAAAACCCACTGAAACTAGAGCAGCCTTTGTATCAGTAAAAGACCGACCTGCTGCGATTACAAATCAGCAGATTTTCAGTCCTGATGCTTTTTCAGCGCGTACTCGAGCCTCGACCAATTCTATTCCTATTTCAGCTACTATTGTTCCAGCACAATCAATTGTGGTCAATCCAATTGTTTCTGGAAATGAACTTGACCCACTGATTGTTGCAGAGTCTACTTTATCTTTGGAAGAGCGCAAAAGACAGTATCGGCGATATCTGTCTGGTATTCGTCGCAGATACAATGATGCAATGGCACATGGCTCTTTTGTATGCTTTCACTGTGAATATTTGGCTTGTTACCGCAAACCCTCTAAAATCAACTCGAAATCTAAAGCTACAATCAAAAATGATGCTAGTGGTTTGGCCAACGAATTTGCAACGACTGAAATGACTACTAAAAAGAAATTTGTGAAAAATCTTTAAACGCACAAGATAAGGAGATTTAAAAGAATCCAATTAAAATCCTGAGCAAAACCTTGAGAGGAAGTTTAAACGATTTAATAGCTGTATCTTGGCTAATAGATGTGCAATTATATACAAGTGAATTTAAATATTGCTTATACGATTACGCCAATGTGCAAACCACACTCTTGTGGATGCCTTTAAATTGTTTGCTAACATTTCTGGGTTAGATTTACAGCCGTATTCACGTAAAATACAACTTTCTAGTATTGATCTTGTATTGACTCTATTTTGCTTCAAAATAAACAATGGTTGAATATTCGTTGTTATTGGAAATTGATTACTTTTATTGAAACTCTGTTGTATTCTAACATCAGATACGTTTGCGCTCTAGTTCAAGCATTTCAAGAATACAATTGCTGTTTTCATGCCAGTCACGAAATGCTTACTTCAAATGTTCGTTTTGTAGAAAAGGAAAGTTTGGGGTTAAACAGATGTCAAGGATGTGGAATGTATTGGAATAGAAATGTGAGCATTCTCGCTATATTTTAGCTTATTTAGTGGTTCGTTTTACGTGAATACTTTACTTTATAAATGCTTTAAATGTTTATAGATGCAATCAATCAAATAAACTAATTCACTTGAAGTCAATACACATTGTTTTGGTTACAACATCTAGTCGAGCAACACCAGCAAGTCTAGTATGAATATACCATAAACATTCCTAAATCAGACCTTGGAAACTCGATTTTAAATAATTGTAAACATAATGCAAGCGTTTTATCTATGAAATTGTATTATCTAAATTCTTGCTGCTGCTAGTTTTGCCATTTTCTGATTTTTTTTGACAGCTGCAGCATGCATTAGCCTTTCAAACTCCAACACTCCTCGCATTGGTTGATTTCCATCAGGGAGTTGTGATTTAGACTGTGTTCCTAATGACTTGCCATTATCCATTTGGACATTTTTGTGAGATGGGGTGGATTTGCTTGAAGGTTTGGATTGGGTCAAATGCTTTGGTCCAGCGGCAGATCCCGGTCGCGATCGTGTATATGTAGATTCATCTTTTATCTGTATAGATTGGTTGTAAGAATGACTTTCTTCACTAGGCTTGGTCACATTGGTCAATTTACACATGGTATTGGGACTATTATGCATTTCGAGTTTAAGCCTTGCTACCATTGACACCAATCCCATTCTTTCCTCGCACTCTAATCTGACCGTATCCTTTAAAAATTTAATTTCGGAATCCTTGACTGATATCGTTTTTTTTAACTGAGATATGCGCTCTTGTTCTGTTCCCATGGACTGTTCCTCCAGTGCTATTTTGGTAGCTGACAGCATTTTTTCAAGTGCATCGACTTGACTATGATACTTTTCACAGTCGCTGGTATAGCGTGCCTAGAACATGAATATGGTAGATTAACATGCAATGTCAAGATGAACATATTGACCAAAAACTATAATGATTACAGTACCTCTTTTTGCATCATTTGATCTGTCAAAGAAGCGATTTTCTGCTTGTATGTACTTTCCATGTGGTTAAGTGTAGCTAAATTGACCGAATTGGCTGCATTCTTTAAAGAGTCAATCTGATTATTTAAATCTTGCCTTTCTATTTCAAACTCCTAAAAATATGATTGAAATAAGGTTTACAAATTATCAGCACTCATAACAAACAACATTTGGAGTCTAATGGATGGTTTTAATAGAGCGCATGCTATTTTACCTGCTGCATTGATTTGCGTTGTTGGCAAAGAGCCTCAATTTTTTCCTCACTACAAATACGTCGAATTTCGATTTCTTTGTCAGAAGTCTGACTCGGCAGTCAACATATCACGTTAATACTACATTAAAAAATAGATTGCTACACAATACATCTGCTTAGTGCGGAAATTACCTTTTTTTCTCCAGCATGTTTAATATCTTCCAAAAACTTTTCTTGTAGCTGCTTGATACGACTTTGATGAGCTTCAATTGTTTGAACACGCTCACTCCGCATTGCAGAAATATTGGTATTCAACTCTCGAACGGTTTTTTCCATAATCATAATTTGCTCCTTAATATGCATAGTTACAGTAAAGTTACTAAACGCAATGTAGCTAGATCACATAAGAACCAATAATCAAATCATGTTTTCGAGTTTCGTTTATAACCTACATCTTTTTTAGCCATTGCTTTATGTAGTCTATTTTGTGCTGGATCATTTTTTGAAAAATGCTGCTCCTCCAGCTCCTTGACCGTCTCTTCAAGCTGTACTATTTTTTTACTGTATGCCAACTTGAATGAATAGGTACATACAAAATCATTTAATTATCATTAAAGCAATAGTTTAATCAGTATTTGATGCAATACATGTCGACTTTACCTGTTCTCTGCTTAGTTGTGTTTGAAGATCTAGTATTTTTCGATTGTAATCATCACATAGCGCTTCGTGTGATTGTTGAATTGTGTCCAGCTTGGTTTGTATAGTTTGGTTTTTAGCGTATATTTTCTCTCTCTCGGCTGTAATATCCTAAACATTCATTATTGAAGTACAATAATTGATTAATATCTTGAAAAACAATATACCAAAGTGCATTCAAAGGTGTGTACCAAAACATCGCGATTGGCATAATGCAGCCTTTTTTCCAATGCTAGGTGATTTGATTGAAGATCTTGAGTATACGTGCGCTGGCCATCAATGTAGGCTGAATATTCTTTTTTGATTAGTCCAAGTTCTGCTACAATGCCTTGGTTTTGTTTTTGGCTAAACGATATACACATAGCACCGGTTTATCAATGAGCAAATATCTGGGTGAGTGCCAGTTAAAATATTGATGCAGTTTACACATCAAACGAGGCGTACACTATTAAACTGACCTGTCTTTAAGTAACTGTTTTTGCGCTTGAGTTTCTTTGCGGAGTGAAGAAATGATCGTACAAGACTTTTGTTCTGATTGTTTTACTGCTGATTCAATTGCCTGCTGTTGAGATTTTGTAATCTGCTCAATAATTTGCTTATGTGCGGTCAATTTAGCTTCTGTTACAACGGATATAATACTAGTATCAAGCATTAGTGTTTACAAAGCAGATTCAAACTCAACCCCATATAAAATGCAATTCATATGTTGAACGGCAGAGATCGATTGTAATATCAGAGCACTCACCTGCTGCTTATATATCCTTTCAACTTTGCCAAGTCGCTTTGTGCCCGAATAACATTGTATCTCAAATTGATGATATTTCTTGTCATTGTCGATGCTTGTAATTCGATATTGGATTCTGCCTGCTTTGTAGCTTCGCGCGCATGTTCCTGCAGTGTTATCTACAAGTTAGCCAATTACGCTATATAGAATGATCATATAATCCATCTTACTAATTGGTGCCTTAGTTCTTGGGTTCTTTGCAACAACTCTTGGGATTTATATTCTTCTTTCTGTAATTTTATCTGGCATTCTGTTAATCTACATTCGCTATCTTTATGGGCTTGATCAAGTCGCGTGTTATGAGCAGCAAGTGATTCGAGTTGAGCTAATAATTGTGGTCGCTCTTGAATGTATTTCTACAAGATTTAGTTTCATTGTATAAGCAAAATCAATTTTTTAGGGTTCGCCTTATATTGCAATATCTTTTCAGTACATTTTAGAGGTTGATTTCATTGGTTATGAGCATGAATGGTTGTCATTTAAAGCTGACCTTGAGCTGCGCCATTTCGATATCCACCTTTTGAATATGCTTCTCCATGTTTTCATATTTTGAAAGCAAGAGATACGAAATACCACAATATTGGCAAGCTGTGTCCATTTCGCTCATGTTTAAGATATCCTGTGGGAGTGGGCGATATTGGGACATGTGGTTTAACTGGCTATTCTGCAGCGATGTGGAGGGTGACTGATGGGATTTGTCTTGTAGATTCTCAATGTGCTGCATTTCGAATTGGGTTAGGCAAGAATTTTCAAATCACTGTAGAGCTGACATACACAAATGTGGCATATAACGAGTTTGAATTGAATTTAAATTCCTAGTTTGCATCTTGAGCAGCTTGTAAAGTCATGCGGGATTAGATTTGTTCTGTATTGAAGTCGTATTCGCGTAAAATAAAACTCGGAGTATACCATTGGTCTCGAATAAACAATATCTAAATATTTGTTGTTTTTCTACTACAAATTGATTGCGTCTTCAACTGGGATCATCAGGTTTTCAATAAACAAGGTTCTTTATGGGACTAACTGTTTATTGCGTACTTTGGTACCTTTATTCATGTTCTGTTGTATGAATATGCTTGTAAATCTATACGAATACCTCTAAAATACACGTGATACAACACTTTTGATTGCTGACGACTTCTCATTTCTCTCTCCGTTCTCATCCCTTTGTCAATAACTGTGGGTGATTCAAATTCACAATTTGACACGAACTATTTCATGACTGACTGTTATTATACTTTCTATTACTTAGTGGCTCATTTTGCGTGAATACAGCTGTAAAGGAAGTTTATAATTGCTAGCTTTTAATCGTATAATAGGACAGCCATCCAGATATACTCCGAGTGGTCAAGATACCCCAGTGGACTAACGCCAATCCTCCGCAAACGAAATGTTTTCCAGTTTGTTTTCAATTTTCCGCGGTGATTCAAAAACGAACAAAATTGCCTGTTCAACTTCTCACCAAAACAATCGTAAAATGGGTGCTGGCAAAGTCATTAGTATTACTACCGCTGCTGAGTTTGAGGAGATCATTGCAAAGAATCCCACTGTTGTTGGTGAGTTGCTTGAGTATATTAGTGATTTGCTTGAAGTTGTGTGGTCTGGATTGCTAGTACTTTTGAAGAGCTGGTCAGATCTTCTTTGGTGGAGAGTTCTGGTTTAGTGGCTTTGAATTGGTATGCTGTCTCTATGGATGGATGCTGGTCATATATTGTCCTTTGACAGGATTTGTGCATGCCAGACTGGATACTAGCAACCATACACTAGTCTTGTCTACTTTTGTTGTTTCCACAAACGTAAAAAGCAGCCATTCTCTTTCAATTCACTATCTTGGTTATCCAATATATTATTCTCTTTGGTCCAACATAGATTAGTATTGCTCATTGGCAACCGCTATATTTTTTACTTGGACGATATGCTAATCCGATTCACTGACTACGAATCTGTGTTCTAGTGGACTTTTTTGCAACCTGGTGTGGACCATGCAAAGTCATTTCTCCCAAATTCCATGCTTTTTCCAACGACTTTGACACTGTTGTTTTTATCGAGGTTGATGTGGACAAGGTGCCCGAGGTTGCCGAGACTGCCGGCATTCGTGCCATGCCTACTTTCCAACTCTACAAGGAAGGAAAACTTGCAGATGAGGTTGTTGGTGCTGATCCAGCCAAGCTTACAGCTCTCATTGAGAAACATAAATAAACATCGCAACTGTTTCCACAGCTGTATTCAATGGAACATTAAATAAGGGTACCAAAGTGCAGTCTCGTGAAATAGCAATTCACGCCAAATTTATTGAGCAATATTGCGCCATATGAACTCATTAAAGTTTGCTAGTCTTTCCTGGCGATCAGTATGGAAGCAATGACTGCATTCCTGGGATGGCTCTTTGGAACTAGAGCGCGAACGTCCAAGTTTGTAGTTTGACGGTATTAGAGCGGTTGAACCAAATATCTGGCTTCAAGTTTGGTGATTGTACAATGCATGGCTATTCTGATAAAGAGAAGGAATAAGCTCAATTCAAAACTATGGCTTGATTGTGTCATGGTGATCGTTGTGTTTATTAAAGAATTGAAAATGTTAATTTCTAGCAGAAAAGGGCAGCGGATATTTGGTTACTCCAAAGCAGATAGAGGGAATCACTGCAAGGTAAATACACAGCTGTATATGCTCAAGAATATGGGGCTGGGAGAAAGGTGGTTCAAAGCCGAGCCGAGCAAATCTGAGAATTTGGCTTCATGGATGATATGTAGAAGCATTGGGTGTCGATTGCAGAGCTCATTGCCTCGGATAAAAAATGACAGCGACTCAGCCGGATATTTGAATTGCGCCATCTATGGGTATATGCAAGCCTAGATCTTCCAAACTAATATATATACAAATATAAGCAGCTCCATCTTATCCCATTGGCTCACTATTTTTATCGGATCATGATCTCTTCATTCAATGGCCTTCCTCCTTTCCAGGCTCCTGAGCCCATCCAGGTCGTGAGCACCTTTAATGCAGTCAAACAAGATGGTGTTGCCTTGCCATTACTGTTTACTCCATTGAAGTTGCGAGAAGTGACACTCAAGAACAGAGTTGCATTATCCCCAATGTGCATGTATTCTTGTGTTGATGGTATGATCAATATGTAAGTACACTTTAGTGGATTATTGTCATTTTTGGGTTGTGGTGCATAAACACTGGTAGCGAATCCCAGTGTTATTTTCAACGGGCATGACTTGATGATCCATACTAAAACAAATCATCATCTACCGTCTGTAGGTGGCAAATTGCACACTTGTCTCAATATGCTATTCAAGGTGTGGGATTGATCATTATCGAGGCTACTAGCATTACTCCTAATGGTCGCATCTCTACTGGATGCTCCGGAATTTGGAGTGATGAGCAAGCAGTAAGCTTAAAGCAGCTTGCGGATTTTTGCCATACTCAAGGTGCAAAGCTGGGCATTCAACTGATCCATGCTGGCCGTAAAGCGGGCTACTATTCTCCAACACTAGATAAAAGCAAGCAGTTGCATCCTTCTATCGCTCCAGAAGAACATGGCGGTTGGCCCAACAACATTATTGCTCCTTCCATTGTTCCTGGATGGCCAACTGATGGCCAATCTCGCGAAGCAACCCTTGATGATATTGCTCAAGTGGTTGCTGCCTTTGGCGCTGCAGCCGGTCGATCTCACAAAGCTGGTCTTGATGTTATCGAGATTCATGGTGCTCATGGTTATCTCATCAACCAATTCCTCAGCCCTCTTACAAATAAGCGTACTGATCGCTATGGTGGCTCGTTTGAAAACCGATCCAGACTATTGATTGAAGTCTGTCAGGAGGTTCGCAAGCATTGGCCAGAAGGTAAGCCTGTATTTGTGCGTCTGTCGTGTAGCGATTGGGCCGAAGGTGGTTGGTAAGTTGATTGCATTGTTTCTACTTGGCTTGTGTGTTAATTCGACTAGACGAGTCTGAGTGTATTCAATTTACATATTACTCAACACTTGTGATCTTAGGACAAGCGACGATACTGTCCAACTTGCCAAAACACTCGTTAATTTCGGAGTTGATCTGATCGACTGCTCATCTGGTGGTAACGTGCCGCATGCGAGTGTCTCGCCCCTGCATTCACATGATGCAGGCTGGAACGTTCCTTTTTCTGAAGCTATTGCAAAGAATGCTTCTGGCATGCATACTGGCGTAGTTGGTGGCATTTCTGACCCACACCATGCCGAATCCATCTTGCAGGAAGGTAAAGCTGATTTGATCTTGCTAGGACGTGAGCTTTTAAGAAATCCCATTTGGGTTGGACAGGCTGCACAAGCACTCGGGGTAACTGTAGATATGCCAACCCAATACCGTCGCGGAGCCAAACCAGCGCCGACCAAGAACTAGGTATTGGTATATCACGAAATCCATGTGAAATGGATGCTACGGAGATGTCTTGCAACAATGATATAAACTTGCCTTTTGTAGGCTTGGGCACAATGTGGCAAATGATTGTGTACAAATAAAATTGGATTTGTTCGACATCTACTAATACCAGTAAGAATGAAATAGTTTAGTTTAGTTGGATTTTAATATTGCTAGTCTAGATATTCAAATGCACTTTACTGGTTTGTAACATTTTGGTAGATCTTGCATTAGTTTCGGCTGTTTTTAGAGAATATCAACTGTTAGCCTAACAATAAATACCGACTCGAGTATGAAGATATGAGTCAAGCCAATTCGATTCTTGAGTAAATACAACGTTCATCATATGATGCGCACACAGTCAGACTTTCTTTTTCCACTTTGGATATGACCATACATTGTACGGTCACTCGATATTGAATTTGGTTGTTGTCAAACTACAAATTCACGTTCGCGATCTAGTTCAAGAAAGCCATCTCAGGATGCAACTTTTGTTTCCATACCGACCGTCAAGAGAAAGACTGGTGAAATAAAGAGTTTAGGATATAATGTTGTCGAGTGAATTGGGTGTTTATTACTTGGACACCCCTATTTAGTAATGTTTCATTTTACATGAATACAGCGGTAGTAAGCATAAAGTTCCCAGTTCAGCACAATGAACAAGGACAAAAAATATATTTATTTCAAAAGTCGCCCCATCATGTTTTGGAAACATTCTGATAGCATCAAGCAAGTTGCTGTTGCAGCACTCCAACAATATGAATTCCTCGTTTGTAAAACTGCACGATTGTTGTAGATTAGCATAAACTATAGATGAAATATTGAACCCGTGCCAGACCAAGGCCAGTAATCTCACCAAGCAGTTGCCGCTGGACCAAACAATATCCTATATTTAATCAAGAGAATCAGCAGGTCATTCAGCAAATTGACCGCTTCAACAAATCAGATTGTCGCCGCGGTACAGGAAGTGCGAGCAACACATGCTTCCACTATTCAAATCAGCCGACATAAATCCACTAATGTTTGCAAAGGAGCATCATCAAACCCAACCACACAAGAATGTGGTTGAATGAGTTTTATGCAAGTACTTTCTAAATACACAGCGGAGGTGAAAAAGACAAGTGATGGTTGCAGACAATTCTTCATTGTCTCTTCGTTTTCATGCTCTTGATCACTTGCTGTGAGTTAAGCACCCTATGCTAAAGCTAAGCTTATTGTTATTATTTCATGTAAATTGGACAAATACGCCGATAAGGGCGTCCGTATTCTAAATGCATTTTTAAACCTGCCTAAAGCAGTACAAATTCAAAGCCGGATTTTCAATTGTGGCTATGATCTGCGGATAATAATCAAATTGGTACCCACTAAAACAAATATAGTGCATCTCAGTAACAAGCAATACTATCGCACTAATTTTCCAGCTATATTCAGGTAAAATAGAACACTAAATAAGGATATCAAAATGTATGATAAGCAGTCAATTCTCACCACATGATTGATGCCAGCTTCCACCCGATTTACTGTGCATTTTATCTTTTGAATTCATCAACAAAGTTGACTGGTATTTGTGCTCGTTTTTGCAAAAATTTGAATGTTTACATTACAGTCTTAATAGATCTCATATCTTTAGCACTTGTTTAATTTCAAACTATCGAAACCAAACATTATAACACCGAGTGATTGGCATTTACAGTTGCATTCCTGGAACTGCAATCTTTGTTTCCTTGAACTGAATCGCAAGAGTATTTGATTTTGGATACAACAAAGTGAAGCTTGAGTTTGATTGGGAATATCAAAACAGTCGAACCTAATATTTAGATTACAATGGGTTTGATTTCACGTTTGGTAAATGTACAATGTACGACCGTCAAACAGGAACAAATGGACAGTTCTAGTTCAACCCTATAGTTTATGTGCATCGTATGATAGCCATTGTATTTAGCGGCTGATCAAGAAAGTCATACTATTTTGATATTCCAATATTTGTGGATATCACTGAAAATACATTTGCTAATACTCAATTTGACTTTCAACAATATACCATTTTACAAAACTACAGATTCAGTGATTCGGCATGATCTCCAACTGTCCAACAAACAGCAATGTCGCGAAATAGAGTTTTGCTGCATAGCTCCGTATTGTCCATTCTTACAGTTAAAGACGACCGCTTTAGTACAATGAAAATGAATGTGTACGGCGTACGGCGTACGATTCCAAACATTGAGGAAAGACTGATGGTGTATATTAAAGAGGCAATGCAGTCAATGTATAGTAGGAAAGCATGAGCACTTGGACATTGCATATTCCAAAGCAAAATTGAAGCAATCACTACAATACACATGTAGAAAAGTTTCATTTTGCGTGAATATAGCGGTAAATTATACTGCGCAATACATCGATTGAAAGAGTGTGTAGACTTCAAAGCAATATGCTTTCAATATGCAATCAAACCCTATACGGGTGACTTGGCCAACAACACTCCCTTGTGAAATTCTTATTTCACTACTTAGCAAAATGCTTTGAATTGATCTAGTTTTAAAATACCACAACAAAGTTAAAAATGGCATCATCAATACATTCGCCATATTAGAACTCCGCAGTTTATATAATGCAGCCGAATGATATATAAATGGGCTTAGAAATAGTTCTTTTGTTATTTTGGATCCAGTTTAAAGATTTTAAAATGGCCGATCCAGACAATCAGAGCTCCAGGCATGTTACCGACTCGACACACACATATGCATTGGCTCTGTCAAAAGCACCCGAACGTGTTGCTGATGATCGGCTTGTCGATAAAGTTTTGAAAGATGAATTGCTTGATACGTTCAAGACTGATGACATGTGCGAAGACGGAGTCATTAGGAAGGATGATGATCCTGTTCCTCCAGATTGTGGCTACTCTTGGGTGATTATGATTGTGAGTCTCTTTACCCATTTTGTAACGATTGGCTTGCCTACTTCATACGGCGTATTTCAACAGGCTTACAAAGAAGAGCCCGAATTTGCAAGTGAGTTTTGAATAGTATATTGTATTGTATTTCCAATTTGGTGATTTTGAGACACTGTTGTACTAGATGTATACATTGGTACTCATTTTTATATACTCTGGATTGTTTCAAAACAGAATCATCAAATCTTGAAATCGCTTTTGTTGGATCTCTTGGAGCTGCTGGAATGCCCATATTTTCAATTCTGGCCGGTCGCTTGGTAGACAAATATGGTCCACGCATTGTTTGTGCCTGTGGTGCTTTGATCGTTTTGGTTTCTTTGATCATCGCATCGTTTTCCAATGCGACGTGGCATTTGTTAATTACCCATGGATTTTTGTTTGGACTCGGGTCTTCAATTGCATATCTACCTGGCCTGGCAGTTTTATCAGATTGGTGGGTCAAGCGTCGTGGGTTTGCAACGGGAGTTGCAGTTGCAGGAACTGGTATTGGTGGACTTACATGGGGTCCTATTCTACGTGCGCTCATCACACATATCGGATGGCGCTGGACGCTCCGGACAGTTGCCATGTGTGGATCTGCCATTCTTTTAGTATGCGCATTTTTGCTACGTACTCGAGTTAAACGAGTTGCTAGAAAATCAATCGACCTGTCCTATTTCAAAAACACTGTATTTATTCGACTTTACTTTGTTACTTTTTTCAACTCGTTTGCCTACTTTATTCCCTTCTTTTTCATTTCACGTAAGTGCTTAGTCTTTATCTGGTAATATTTTGTGCATTGACAGTACTGATCAAACTAATCATACATTGACTTACTGCTGTAGTTTACGCGGTCAGCCATGGTATGACTCGAGAACAAGGTGCGCTTCTTATTGGTATTTTAAATGGGGCATCTGGGATTGGTCGAGTCGCTCTTGGATTTTCTGGTGATTACGCTGGCAGAATTAATACATTGACAGCAAGTGTTGCAATTGCAGGACTTGCCATTGTCACTATCTGGCCTGTCGCAAAAACATTTGGAGCTATTTTGGGCCTTGCCATTTTGTTTGGATTCTTTATTGGAGGCTATGTAGCCCTCCTGCCAACAGTTGTTGCACAACTGTTGGGTGCAAATGGTGACATTGCCACCATAACAGGCATGGTGTACAACGGTCTTATGTGGGGAAACCTGTTTGGATCGCCCATTGCTGGTGCAATGATTGATCGATTCACCACGATTAGTGCCAATGGATCAAAACATACCAACTTTTTGCCGTCCATCATGTTTTCTGGATGCTGCCTGTTTGCCAGTGCCATGTTTTTGCTTTCCGTCAAGATGTCTGCAGGTCGTATGAAATTCTGGGTCAAAGTCTAAAGCTGTCGAATTTACTGGCTTGAGCTCTATCATTGGAAAGAATTGTAGATCTAGTTATGTAAATAAGAACAAATGTCGAATCCTAAAGTGGAATCTTAATAAACTTTTTGCGGCCAACTTGAATAGTTTAAATTTGTAGACACGATATTTGAGCTGATGAATTTACAACTCTGAAGTTTTTGATTAATATATAATGTCGGCCAAGTGTGCCTATTTATATATCAATCAAAAACTGCCAGACTTGATATACTCTTGAACTGTTCAAGAGTGTTTGGTATAGCAGACTTCAAAGTATGTGCTTGGGCAAGCTGCTTGGCGGAGTAGTATTCAAGCATTTCGGGACTAGTTTATTTTGGCCGAAAGTGTGTCGACTTGAACACTGCAATGAAAATAAAGGCTTAGTACTCTAGTCATGATTTTTTATTGTAGTCGAGATTGTTTTAATGGTTCAAGGCCTCAAAATCCATTTGGCTTAGTAATTGAGCAGATCCATGGTAATTTGAGGGCTATGTTTGATCCATGGCAATGTGAGTCTTCTACCATCAATATATTCTAATGATCTAAAAGCCTTGTTTATTGACCTACGTAGTCATTAGACATGGCTAATCGCATACAAAAGCTGCTATTTCAAAAGCGCAGTAAAGCTGTGAACATAACAAATACTTTTTTGGCTATTCCAGGCTGAGGAGCATATCCGGATTGAGTACTGACATTAAGATGGCCATTGAGGCTATGCCAGAAACACAATTACAATCAAGCATCCAATGCAGATTTTTCAGATATGCTTTTTAGACTTGCTAGTACCCAGACATTGTATACAAGTGCTATTTTAGTGACAATAGCCTAAATCCAAGTCTAAACTGTGCATATGTGCTTTTATTGGGGTTGCATGTACTACAAGTTAGTACTGTGTAGTAGATTATCTCGAATTCTTGGCTCACCACGCCATGTATTACCCTGCTCCAACTCGAGTCTTTTCAGAGTTTTATTGCTAAACTAAACCCCATTGGTGAAAAAGTAAGATGAACCATCGACTCTTTGAAACCGGATTTTTAAATTTTCGGCTTAGTATTTTTATTCAAGCACCAGTGTTGTGGTAGTACCTTGCTATCGGGAAAACCATAGATGGGTTCTTCCGATAACTATTGTTGAGATGCTAGTTCTCCACTAGCTATTCTACCTTGAATAGTTTAGCCGGGCTTACTTCCTTAGCTGGTCTAATCTCCTTTATCATGTACAAAGCGACTAAGCCGGATGACAAGCAAATATGTTTAATGTGCTTGTTGTATGCAGGTGATGATTACAGCCACACATAGCTAGAATTGAGATGAACGAGCTATATAAAATGCCAAAGCATATTCCTTCCTATAGCTGTCATCTACCCACACAATCTGCAGATATGTCCAGTCAAAGTAGTTTAAGTACAAGCTGCAACCATGACACGACACATCAAGTGACTCTTGCTTTTCCCAAGCCAGCCGAGTTCAATAAATCAACAACTGCACCGTTACCGAGTCTAGATCACGATGACTATGAGCAAGAAAAATTGGACATCAAAATGAATGCAGATCTAGAAAATGAAGCAGCTATTCCTCCAGATTGTGGCTACTCTTGGGTGATTATGGTTGCAAGCTTCTTTATTCATTTTATATCCATCGGTATTCCCACCTCTTTTGGCGTATTTCAACAGGCTTACAAAGAAGAGCCCGAATTTGCAAGTGAGTTTTGAATAGTATATTGTATTGTATTTCCAATTTGGTGATTTTGAGACACTGTTGTACTAGATGTATACATTGGTACTCATTTTTGTATACTCTGGATTGTTTCAAAACAGAATCATCAAATCTTGAAATCGCTTTTGTTGGATCTCTTGGAGCTGCTGGAATGCCCATATTTTCAATTCTGGCTGGTCGCTTGGTAGACAAATATGGTCCACGCATTGTTTGTGCCTGTGGTGCTTTGATCGTTTTGGTTTCTTTGATCATCGCATCGTTTTCCAATGCGACGTGGCATTTGTTAATTACCCATGGATTTTTGTTTGGACTCGGGTCTTCAATTGCATATCTACCTGGCCTGGCAGTTTTATCAGATTGGTGGGTCAAGCGTCGTGGATTTGCAACGGGAGTTGCAGTTGCAGGAACTGGTATTGGTGGACTTACATGGGGTCCTATTCTACGTGCGCTCATCACAAGTATCGGATGGCGCTGGACGCTCCGAACAGTTGCCATGTGTGGATCTGCCGTTATTTTAATATGCGCACTTTTGCTACGTATTCGAGTTAAACGAGTTGCTAAAAGGACGATTGATCTGTCTTGTTTAAAAAACAGTGTATTTATTCGACTTTATTTCGTTACGTTTTTCAACTCGTTTGGATATTTTATTCCCTTCTTTTTCATATCCAGTAAGTGCTTAGTCTTTATCTGATGATATTTTGTGCATTGACAATACTGATCAAACTAATCATACATTGACTTGCTGTTATAGTTTACGCGGTCAGCCATGGTATGACTCGAGAACAAGGTGCGCTTCTTATTGGCATTTTAAATGGAGCATCTGGACTTGGTCGAGTCGTTCTTGGGTTTTCTGGTGATTACGCTGGCAGAATTAATACGATTGCTGCATGTGCTACAACAGCAGCTATATCAATTTTGACTATCTGGCCATTTGCAACTTCTTTTGGATCTGTTGTGTGCGTAGTGGTCATGTTTGGATTCTTTATTGGAGGCTATGTAGCCCTCCTGCCAACTATTGTTGCACAACAGTTGGGTGCAAATGGTGACATTGCCACCATAACAGGCATGGTGTACAATGGTCTTATGTGGGGAAACCTGTTTGGATCGCCCATTGCTGGTGCAATGATTGATCGATTCACCACGATTAGTGCCAATGGATCAAAACATACCAACTTTTTGCCGTCCATCATGTTTTCTGGATGCTGCCTGTTTACTAGTGCCATGTTCTTAGTTTCCATCAAAATGACGACAGGTCGTATGAAATTCTGGACCAAAGTCTAACTCCAAATGTATTATCCATGTATATACTTCAATTATATATTGAATATTTCCCCTCTGATTTACTGCAATCATAATAAATTTTTTCAGTATTAAAACGATGCAACTATTGTTGATGGTGTGCAAGTGGAATAGCCAGATCGCAGGACGTTTCCACAATGTCCGCTAGTCTCATAGTTCTTGCGGATATTTACAGCGGACTTATTCTAATGTTCATTTGGAGATAACTTGAATCACACCAATAAACTTTGAAGATTTAGCCGACTTGAACAACCATGCCAAGTCAGAGTTTCAACCAAAACTATTTCTAAATGTCGATTGAAAGTGCCATAGCGACTGATTTTGACCGCTCTGGTGCAACTTTATAGACTACCGACTTCAACTTTACTAGACTATTAGCTGCTAGACGATTTAGGTATCCAGATGCGATATGAATCCATACAAAACTCTATAATGCTCACCATTTCTACCAAGCAAAGCCAAACATAAAAGCATTGATTATTTTTATGGCCATTCTAGCAATTGTCTGCGGTATATTACAAGATTGTTTATCCGCTATGGATAAATGCTTGAAAAATAGTCTATAAAAACCTTCAAGTTTACCGGCCTGAATCAAACCCGAACGGATTACTCTGCATACCCATATGTCTGATCTAGGAGAATTAACGCAGAATATGAATTCAAGTACTCAGTGTAGCCCTAAAACACAACTATCGAAAGATTTGGTGCAATCAGAGACGGTGGAAGTAGATTCATCGCTCGAGGCATTAAATGTGCAATCCGAAAACATCCCAAAAACCGATACTGGCTACGCATGGGTAATTATGTGTGCAAGTTTTATGGTCAATGCAGTTGCGATTGGTTTACCGTCGTCATTTGGAATTTTCCAGCAGGCGTACAGAAATATTCCTGAATTGGCCGGTAGGTTTTCCCATGGACTCTAGTAGTTTATTGAAATATAAAGTATGATGAACTGCCAATTCAAGGCCATTCTATTGATTTTGTAAACCGTTGGCTAGTATGCTTGCTAACAATTTATTTTTCTTTAAAATCAAATAACTGGTGACTATATAGGAGAATCCACACTTTCAATTGCCTTTATTGGATCAATTAGTATCGCTGGAATGCCCCTGTTCTCAATAATGTCTGGCCGTCTGGTAGACAAATATGGTCCACGTATTGTTTGCATTTGCGGAGCATTCATTACTCTTGCTTCTTTGATTCTGGCATCGTTCTCGACACAACTCTGGCATTTTTTGGTCACCCAGGGATTTTTGTTTGGACTCGGATCTTCGACTGCATATCTGCCTAGTTTGGCAGTTCTATCAGACTGGTGGGTCAAGCATCGCGGACTCGCAACGGGAATGGCAGTTGCTGGTGCTGGAATTGGCGGCCTTGCGTGGGGCCCTGTTTTGAGAGCACTTATCACTCATATTGGATGGCGCTGGACACTCCGGATAGCTGGTATTGCAAGCTTTGTCATTGTTATGGTTGGTGCTATCCTGCTACGGATTCGACTTCCACGCAAGGCGGCTGCATCGATTGACTTGTCGTATTTTCGCGAGTCAATTTTCTTGCGTCTATATGCCACAACTTTCATTACTACTTTTGCCTATTTTATCCCATTCTTTTTTATACCTTGTAAGCTTAATTTCTTTAAATTGAGTATGCACTTTGATATTTAGGTACTGATGCATTCTTCAATTTATATAGCATATGCAATCAATCACGGTCTTTCTAGGGAGCAAGGCGCATTACTATTAGGACTGCTGAATGGTGCATCTGGTCTTGGCCGAATTGCTCTTGGATTTGTAGCTGATTATTTGGGATGCACAAACGTCATGACATCTTGCCTTGGGCTATCAGCCACGGTCATTTTATGTGTCTGGCCATTTGCAACTACCTTTGAATCTCTATTGGCTTTAGTAATTTTCTTTGGATTTTTTGTTGGTGGATATATTTCATTGCTTTCTACAGGTAAGCTTATTTTTGACCAAGTTGCAAAAGTTGGTCGACTTTGTTTTAACAAATTTGTCAACTTGGCCTAGTCACTGCCCAACTGTTTGGCTCACGAGGAAATATTGGCTCGATAACGGGAATGATATACAATGTAGGTTTAGATTGCTGTTGATATCAAGTCTGTATTTCTAACATACATGTTAACATAAATATGATTTATAATTCACAGGGACTCTTTTTTGGTAGTTTGTTTGGTGCACCGATTGGTGGTGCCATGATTGACCATTTCACCGTTCAAGCAGCTGATGGCACAATATCTCCCAACTTTCTACCGTCAATTATGTTTTCTGGATCTTGTTTTGCAGCTGGTGCAATGCTTGCCTTTTCAGTAAAATATAGTGCAGGTGGAGGGAAAATATTTATCAAGATTTAACCCATGAAATAAAATTGCTACTGCATTCAACTCTTGTAACATTGCCCAAGTAGTTGAGATTGTTTAAACCACTTACAAAAGGCAACTGTTTTCAATTACTTGATGATGGATATATTGCTTAAATTTGATCTTTTTTTGATCTAGTTGTGGGAGTTGGAATTTGCTAATAGCATTAGGCGTAATTCAATTGGTGATTTTAAGCTTGGTTTTTGCATATTTGAGACATTTTACCGCAATATTCACGTAAAATGGAACACTTGCAGTGATTGTCTTTTGCTTGGAGTAAACAATGACTAAATACTTGTTTCATTTTCTACTGGACAGACTGCAACAATATATGCAGCGACCATCATATAACGTATGCAAATTCATCACAGTTTCAAATCGATTATCCCTTTCTCATTTGATATGGTCATGCATTGTATGACCACCAAGTTTAAACTCGGATTCATTCAAATCTGTATATTGGATTTGACTGTTGTCAACAAAATTCGTATTTGTATCTTGATTTCAGATACGCTTGCATTCTAATTCAAGTAAGCAAAATCACATCTCGGGAATACAACTGTTTCCACGCCAATCACCATGATAAATGTCAAACAGTTCACATCACAATGCTTTATAGTAAACTAAAACCAACTATTTCATAAGACTAGACATTTATTACGTATTGGCACTGTTATTTAGTGCTCCACTTTGTATGAGTACAGCTGTAAAACTATAGGAATATCAAGAGGAATATGCACATACTATATTGTTTAAGCGTAAACAGTATACCTAATCAAACAGGTAGTGTTGGATGCCTGCTATTCCAAAACTGTTCGTTTTCGCATAGAATATCTGATGGATATTAAAAGGGATGTAGCAACAAAAAAACATGCGCCGGTATACATGATGGCTGGAGTAAAATTAATGTTTTTGATGCCATTTGTGTAGGTTGTAAAGTGGTCAATAATAACACCAGCGATTGGTGAGCCAAAAAGATTTGATATATATCCCTAGATAAAATAAATAGTACAAGTGTTTCAGTGACTGCGACTAGATTCAATAGCCGTACATTACATGGTAGTCCAGCAATCAGACAATCTTACCGTGAAAATCATGCCAGTAACTGTAGCCAGATTTCCTTTGGACCCAAAAAGAAACGACACCACTGTAAACCAAAAATTAAAACAATGCAAAAATGTAATCAAAGTATAGCAATATTTACAAGTGACAGACTTGAAAAAGCATTACCTGTTGGTACGAGCGATGCGAATCCTCCTAATACGAAGCCGAATAGTATTACAAATACCAACAGCAGCGGGAGAGTAGTGGCAAATGGCCAGAGTAGAAATATTAAAAGCGTAGCCACAACATTGCAAAAAATAAGTACATTGACTGGGCCAGTGGTGTCAGCAAGGTATCCCAATGTAACACGTCCAATACCGGAAGCACCGTTGGTTAAGCCAACGAGCAACGCAGCGATATTTTTTGACATGCCATACTGGACAGCAAATCCTGGAATGTAAAAGAGTGGAACAAACCATCCAAGTGATATAACAAGCGCCATGAGAAACAGACGAACAAACTTGGAGTCTTTGAAATACGAAAAGTCGATATTTGTAGATCGTTTGCTTGGGACACGCATTTTTAGAAAGAGTCCCGAGGTAAAAAGTCCAGCCCCGCTTGCGATTCCAATAATCCTAAGTGCCCAGCGCCAGCCCATCGTTGATATCACTTTTTGCAAAATCGGTGCAATTGCTAAACCTCCGATACCACCGCCAGAAACGGCGATGCCCATTGCTAAGCCTCGGCGTTTTTGAAACCAATCCGGAAGGACTCCAAGTATTGGGATATATGACAATGAAGTTCCCAAGCCAAACAAAAAGCCTTGAGTGATATAAAGATGCCATATTGCAACCGAAAACGACGCAATAATAAGGGACAGGCACACAATCACGGCTCCAATGCAAGATATAACCCGCGGGCCATAGATATCAGAGAGTCTATTTTATAGGTTAAATAAATTTATCCGACGCTTTGAATAAACAAAACATATTTTCAACTTGCCTTCCTGACATAATGGCAAACAATGGCATACCGACAGTTGCCAAAGAGCCAATGAATGCAATGGCCAGTGATGAGGTACCTGCAGTCACAATAGAATGGGATGAACTGATATCAGAGATGGGTTGTTGGCATCGATGTTGAAATAGAGTATCTTAGTTTCCAAACATCAGCATACCTTTAAAATCCTCTTGAGTCGTAAACGCTACTTCAAATACACCATATGAAGCAGGTAGTCCAACAATAAAAATATTAATCACAAAACTGGCAGCAACAATGAGCCATCCATATCCCCCATCTGGAGATTCTGGAGTTTGGGCTTGGTTGCTTAGAAAAACAATGGTGGTTTCGCTAGGAGTATTAGGTATTACTTTTTTGGATTCTACAAATCCGTCCAGTTGTGTAGTGTCCATAGCTAATTCAGGCAAATACCCTGAAGCAAACAGCCACGCTATAAAAACACTTTTTAGTGATGAATAAAACCGCCTATAGCCCTACTTTATACCCATATCATTTGAATAAGCAATCTGATGGTCTATTTATATTGCGTAACCCTCGCCATGTGACAGTTTTAATCTTGGACTGGTTATGAGGGTTGAAAAATCGGCCGACATTTAGATTTAAAGCATTAAATATTCCATTCAATTGACTTGGCAGGCGGATATTTATTGAAGCCAAATATGGCTGAATTGAAGGAACACAAGGTATTAGTCATTTTTAAGCTATGCTATGACTGATCAATTCCATTTATTATACCCAGATGCCATACCTGGAGAATTCCAGAAACTATATTACCGATTTACAGATGTACTCATACAAAGTGGAGCACTAAATAACAGTGCCAATACGTAATAAATGTCTAGTCTTATGAAATAGTTGGTTTTAGTTTACTATAAACATCGTGATGTGAACTGTTTGACAAGGTTGATTGACATTTATCATGGTGATTGGCGTGGAAACAGTTGTATTCCCGAGATGTGATTTTGCTTGCTTGAATTAGAATGCAAGCGTATCTGAAATCAAGATACAACAAATACGAATTTTGTTGACAACAGTCAAATCCAATATACAGACTTGAATGAATCCGAGTTTAAACTTGGTGGTCATACAATGCATGACCATATCAAATGAGAAAGGGATAATCGATTTGAAACTGTGATGAATTTGCATACGTTATATGATGGTCGCTGTATATATTGTTGCAGTCTGTCCAGTAGAAAATGAAACAAGTATCTAGTCATTGTTTACTCCAAGCAAAAGACAATCACTGCAAGTGTTCCATTTTACGTGAATATGGTTCCGATAAATACTAAATTTCCAATTCAGCACCTGATTGCTCTAATTCAATCATCTATTTGACCCGTACTCGGCATATTTTCGACTCATTGTTCCGACTTTTCAACTGGTCATCATTGTCAATTGCTGATATTTTTCTAGACTTCAACTTACAACTGGTTCGCATACCAGACTATACATAATGCCAGATGGCTCAAACACCACAAGTGCAGATGGTTCTGCATGGCAGCCCGTAGATACCAACCCCTGTGCAAGTGCTCAACTTACTCATATTGAATTGGAAAGTATCAAGTCAACGCTTGAAAACGTTGAGCTTGAAGATATTTGCCAAGTAACAAAAATTAATAACACGACAGATGAGGAACCGAATCGACGATATAGTTCAGAACTTGACCTACAGCATATAGTGGATGAGCAGCTCAGTTTGAAAGACGATACAATAGTCAACGCCGAAGCAGATAGTGCCTATGGATGGATAATCGTTGTCGCTGGGTTTATGATCAATGTGTTTTCTATTGCTCTACCTGCATCATACGGTGTCTTTCAACAAGCGTATAAGGAGTTGCCCGAATTTGAAGGTTCGTTTTTTATTCGTGATATTCGTCAACCCGATTGTCAACAATCCGCTATTATCACCAAATGAATTGCGGGTCTATTGTATGGATCTTTCTAAACCTGCAATGTATAATCCGAATTCCTTCAAAGCTGACTTGTAAAGCCAATCAGCTTTACTACAGCTGTATTCACGTAAATGTAACTTGTGTACTTATCTTGCAGTAGCTCTATTTGCTTTGGAATAGGCAACGGTTAAATATGTGTTGCACTTTTCTACTACCAGCTGACTTTAGACATTCTCAATTCTCCTTTTTGTAAACAACGGTCATCATATGATGCACACAATCAAACTATGATTTTGAACCGATTATCCCTTTCTCCTCATTTGATATGGTCATGCATTGTATGACCACCAAGTTTAAACTCGGATTCATTCAAGTCTGTATATTGGATTTGACTGTTGTCAACAAAATTCGTATTTGTATCTTGATTTCAGATACGCTTGCATTCTAATTCAAGCAAGCAAAATCACATCTCGGGAATACAACTGTTTCCACGCCAATCACCATGATAAATGTCAATCAACCTGCCAAACAGTTCACATCACGATGCTTTATAGTAAATTCAGTGGGAATTGACTGTTATGTATTTGGGAGTACCTATTCAATGTTGTATCTTACGTGAATACGGCGGTAAAAGCATATCTGACTTTTAAACAGCGCCTCAGTCTTTTGATTGATATATGCCTGACATTAGACTCAATGATTGCTAATCAAATTCATTCACACAGGCACCTCTAGTCTTGCTATTGCATTTATTGGATCTCTTGCAAATGCTGGCCTTCCGCTTTTTTCCATTCTCGCTGGTAGACTCGTGGATCAGTATGGTCCATGTGTTGTATGTCTCGTTGGTGCACTATTTATTCTTGTATCCATGGTGATCGCATCATTCTCAACCGCAGTTTGGCAAATGATCATTACTCAAGGGTTTTTATTTGGCGTTGGTACATCATTGGCGCATATTCCTGGAATCAGTATTCTTCCCGACTGGTTTGTTAAACGACGTGGTCTTGCTACTGGTATTGCAGTTTCTGGATCTGGGATTGGCGGGTTAATTCTTGGCCCAGTGCTGCGTTATTTGATTTCACATGTTGGCTGGAGATGGACGTTGCGGATTATTGGTATTTTTGGTGGATCCATAATAGCTATTAGCGCAATGTTTTTAAAAGTAAGAACGTTTCGCAAAATTCGAAAGGAAATGCACTTTTCCAACTTTAAAAATCCTATTTTTCAAAAGCTTTATGCTGTTGCTGTGATATACTCGTTTGCATACTTTGTGCCATTTTTCTATATTCCGAGTAAGTCATGTCTTTAGCGATACTATTGGATTGATCAGTATCTATAGAACTTGGCTATTTGATACATCAAATCACTTATCATTACTCATACTGTGGTTTGACTTGATGTAAATATTAGCATATGCGCTTAAATATGGGATGACGATAGAGCAAGGTGCTCTTCTTGTTGGTATTCTTAGTGGTGCATCGGGACTCGGTCGGGTTACGCTTGGATTCGCGTCTGATCATCTTGGACATATTAATACACTTACAGGATGCTTGATTTCGGCTACTCTTGGAATTCTGCTAGTATGGCCATTTGCAATCAGCTTTAATGGAATTTTGGCTTTTGTTCTTATTTACGGATACTTTATTGGCGGATTTGTTTGCCTTACATCTACTGGTTAGTTTTAGTTTTGTAGACATGCTTGTTTTTTGCAGAATCATGCTGATTAATTACTTGAAAATGTCATCTGATACATTGCTAAAATCATAGTAACGGCACAGTTATTTGGTGCCAACGGAAACATTGCTACAGTTACAGGCATGATCTTTAATGCAAGTGATTTGTTTTGACAAAATACTGAAACATATTAATAACAAACCACTCGGTAGATTGATCTTGACTAATTATATTAAATGTTTCAAAATGCTCGTGTTTACAGGGTTATTTATTTGGTGACTTGTTTGGCACTCCTATTGCAGGTGCCATGATTGATCATTTTACGGTAACTCTTCCTGACGGAGCTGTTAGCGTCAACTACCTTCCATCCATTCTCTTTGCTGGCTTGTGTTTTGCTGTAGGCTCTATGCTACTCATGTCCATCAAAATGACTGTTGGAAACCGCAAATTTTTTATCAAAGTATGATGTTTCTCGATACATCACTGTTCGTAAAAATAAAACTCTTAATTAATACAATAATCTTTCAACTCTGATCTGCTACCCAATATAAAAGTAATGAATAACAAGTAATAAAATAATAACACATGTATTGAGTTGTATCATGCCCATGAAATTTTGAGATTTATCAGCCCTAGTCAGATTTTGCGCCGACTCCGCCTGCCAAACTAACCATACTATTAAACGAATGTAGTCCTGGCTGATTCAAGGTTGGATCATGCTTTTTCCAGCAAAGCAGCGGGCCCCATTTTCCCTCGACACGTCGAAGCTTGCTACGTTTTCGAGTTAGTCTATGTTGGTGCGATAATTCAATTGGCTGCTCTGGAAGGCATTCCTCATATACGTTAATAAACCCTAGCCCCTTGTAAAATTCCACGGTATGCCACAGACTCCACACATGAATAGTATGAATGCAAGGAGTGTATTGTAGCTTTCTTAAAAGACGCTTACTAAATCCCATGTCGGTATATGTGTTGGAAATGATTAGTCGATCAATAGATATGCTCAAAGCAACATCATCATGCGATCTTGAAAAATACTGCATTGGTATAAAGTATTACAGATGTAATAAAAAGCTGGTTAGACATTAATCATTACAGTTAAATAGTCCATTTAAACTCGATAAATACTTGCATCTGCAAATCCAATTAAATTATATAAAGAGAGCTGGTCAGTGCATTCATCATCTGGGATATCCTCATTCCAAATACTAAGGATACTGTGCGTGTTTCCATCTGGGGTGTTCCCTACTGTGAGAAATAAATCATCAACTGGGACATTGGTTGTTACAGAGTATAGCAAGCGACACAATTCTATGCGATCTTTGTCATCTTCAGTCAACAGCCGCACTGTGATATTTCCAAGCAGAGGACGAACTCTATCAACTGGGAATTGTGGTGTTGATTCAGATTTGTCGTTCAATTTAGCATCATAAAAACCATCAATTAGATCTTTAGCATCAACACGGCCATGTATATGGTCTTTGCTGATGTCGCTTGCAATCAGACTGTGTTCACTTTGATTTCCATGTGCAGAATCCCAATAATTCTTGTTTTCGTTGTGCGTATTTGACTCACCATAACCGCTGCCATTCGATTCAATAGACACAAGGTTAGGATTGGACGATAGTGTATGTAGATTTCTAGTCAAAAGATCGGGAGCTAAAAACGTAGGCTCAATCTGTTTTCCGTACGATTCTTGAAACAAAGTATCTTCAAAAAGTGGATTAGCACGCTATACTTTTTGAAGTGCATCTCAAATACAAAGAAACAAACCATCTAAAGAACATTGGCTGGCGCGCTCTGATAATATAGATGAAGAGTGATTCAATCTTGAACGGTTTGACGGATATATCGATTGCTCATCAGATCTCAGAGACTGCTGTTGATATACACCATTCTTGGCAGGCACATTCGTCAAGCTTAATGGGCTAAATGTTTGTGGAAAGTTCATCAATTTACTAAACGCTCGATTAAACGCATCAGATGCATATGAAAGAAGACTATTTGGTGAGAACAATAAGTTTCGAATAGCTTGTAAAGAGTCTATCAAAAACCGGACCCATAAACGCACAATCAAGGATATAATGACGGCAATAACGGCTGTTGAAAGACCAAAAAATAGGAAGAAAGGAAGACTGACAGCAGAGATTGGTAAAGAGATAAGAGTAGAAGCAACTGCGACTGTAATGAACCAGCCACATGCCAGCTGATAAGCAAATGCAAACGGAGATGACCATGCAGATTCTCGATGTTGCTGAAATGAGGAATAATGCTGATGAGGGTTATGAGTTGAAAGTGTTTTTGGGCACTGATAATTCCTGTTGGATTGAAAATGGTCCTGATGGCCTGTATCAAGTTGGTTGGAAATCTTGTCCTGTTCGTAGTGATTAGATTCCAGCATTGTATTAGGCAATGAAGAGGTTGATTCAGATTCAGGTGTATTTATCGACGGTAATGCATCATTGCCATAGTGATGTCCAGTGCTATGATGGCTCGTATCGGAAAAGCCATCTTTTTGAATGGCACCATTTGGAACTAGCGACTTGGTCGTTGACCAAGACCATGTGGGTATGCGACCAACAGCTGTGTCCAACAGTGTTGCAGCATTAGATGGATTGGAAGATTCTGGCACTACTTTATCACACGAATCAAGATGTGATTTATGCTTTAAAGTGACATTGGTCGAGGTAGTCCATGTTTCTGGCAAGTGTCTGTATACTAATGCCTGGAGTGTTGTTAACAATCCCATATTCTGCGTTTGCTTAGTTTTCGAACTCAAATCCAAAAGCTTGAAATTCGCCAAAGTAGGAACAAGTTGATCGTGGACGTTCTTTAAGGCTGTTGGCTTATGTTCTTGGCACTGGTCGCTCATTTGGCATGAAACTACAAAGACTGGCATTATCAGTACCCTGTTGAACCACTATAGTATGTGGATGATTGTCAATGGACTCATTTGATAATCCTTGGACTTTGCTTGGTTTAAGCTTTCAAGTGACACGTTCAACACTTTCCCAATAAAATAATTACTATTACAAGCCTTGCATGTTCATCAGCCTTCCTTTAGAGATTCAGGGTCAGATTTTTAAATGTCTAACAGTTGGAGACATACTTATCTTGTCAAATGTCTGCAGGGGTCTGCGGTACCTTTCCCTATCATACCATGTCTGGATGTCTTCTATTTTGGTGGTAGGAGATAATCTGCTGCAGCCATCGCCAATAATTGCATTCAGAAATTCAAGTATACGAAATAACCAACACACTAAACGGCCGTGCTATTACATAGACCAGTCCACATTAGAAAAGTTTGCGCCGTATTTACATTATATACAAGCGTTCACCTCGGCACCATTCCATGACATTGTCGACCGTACAATGGCGTGGTCGTTTGTGCCAAATCTCCTGTATGTTGATCTTTCAGGAAATAATGGTATCACAGACAAGTGCATTAAAGCCTTGGCATCAAACTGCAAAATCATTCGGTCTCTTAATCTTAGTAAATGCCATGGTCTCTCGCCTAAAACTGTCTATATAGTATCAACAGAGCTAAAGTTTCTTGAAAACCTCGACTTGTCAAATACACGATGCGCTACAACTCACTCTATTGTTCACCTGCTTTCTCATTGTCAGCACCCTTTGGCAAACCTCTCTCTAGAAAGCTGCCATTGGATCGATTGGAGTATTCTTCTGGCATCCTCCAAAGGGATTGCTAGTCATTCACAGCATCTTTCAAAAATGAATGCCTCTCGAAATATTTTGATATCTGGCAAAACTTTGATTGAATTTGCCAGGCTTCGGGCACAACATTTACTGACACTCTCAATGAGCCAGTCATGCCCAAACCATGCTTCAATTTTGCCAGTTCTTTCATTGGACGTATGCTTTTGTGAGGATATAACAGAGGCAGATGCCAAGATTGCTTCCGAATTTTCAAACAGTTATTTGTCAGTGACTCACAATGCCTTGATGAAGGATACATCTGCAGAGAGCATTCATAATTATTTAAAGCTTATTTGTGGTTTATAATAAATACCCCGACTACATCTAGTCTTCACACTAAGATAATCATAACAATTGAAAAACTACTCGTTTACATGTTTAAACTATCGCTCAACGTTTCTGTTTGGCTTCCAATTGAGCCCGACGCGTGCTTTAGTTGTGATAACAAACACCAGACGCGCCTTATCAAAGTCAGTTTTGAACGCGTCGCAGCAACCCTCCATATATTCAACCCATGTAGCCCCCTAGGGTTTATCTAGACTGAACATTCGAACCAAACCCTAACATAAATACCAATCGTATCCGTATAAACACCAAGTAGCAGGACACGTTTAGATTCGCTATGGATGATATAGACAAACGATGCAACGCATTGTCATCGGAGCAGCAAAAAGTTGAGAGAGAACAGCAATTCAAAATATCGGATCAGTCTTGGACAAGTAGCTTACCACTATACAACTCTCACTTACCGTCCTCCATGCCTAAAGCTATATATGGATTAAAGAGTTCCCCAAAATCTACAGTATCAGCACCAACGTCGCGAATAATAAGCTCTAATGCACAGCCATTTCAGAATTCATTACAAGCTCCCATATCTCAAAGCCAGTCAATTTCAAAGCTTGGTACTAACAGAAAGATATCAGACCACTGTTTGCAGTATCAGCAGCATGGACAGTATACTCGGTTGCAGCAGCAACACATGGTATCTCTCTCGGAGCATGCTCAGATGGGGGTGCCAGTGAATTGTCAGAATCAAATAGACTCGAACCTCGTACTCGAGTCGAAAGATTTATATGAAAACATCCCATTTGCCATTGCTCCAGCTGCTACTCATTTCTCTCATGGAGATAACACCATAAACTATGGTTCTGCACATCGAAACCCTGCATACAAGACTGGTCATGGATGTTACCTTGAGCATGATGTATTAGGTAATAAGCCATCTTTTGTTGTAAAGCTGTACATTGGATACCAAACTTTTCCTAATTCAATGATACCATGAATTCAATGCATTTTTCTAGAATCATCTGCCTGTGAAAAATTAAACTCGGCATCTACCGCTGTATGGCTAAATGAAGCCCGACCGTCTTTTTCGTCAGAGTCTATTCAAAAACTAAACCATGACTATAGCGTTGCATACGATAACCCTGCTGAAAATTCTCGTAAACAGAGCTGGCAAAATGAAGCGATAAAAATGAATACTGACTCGACTAGTCTGACAATCGTTAGTGTAGCAGATGCTTTAGAGTACAAGTATTCACATGTAGATCCTCAACCAGATGCAGTTCAGTCAAGCTGGGTACCTATTTGCTCGACTAGGCCCAATGAAATCAGGTTTCTAAGCGAATCGCCAGATATTCAAAATACTGTCATCCCAAAGACATTGTGTCGTCGAGCCAAATTAATTCGTAAGACAGTTTATTTGATATAATTGTGAGCATATTGTCGGATATCTCTGGTAAATTTACTCAATCAATAATTTAACACACATATTGCTTGATTATAGAATATGCAAGCACTTTTATAGATAAACTTTTTGGATGCGGCATGACACTTCCTCAAAACTCAAACGTGGAGCTAGATCAGTTCATTAAAGTAATAATAAGCCGCACCCGTCTCAGTAGTAGCACTCTTGTGACTGCCTTTTTGTATCTTGAGCGCCTTAAAACCTGCCATCCAAAATGCAAAGGATCACCTGGCTCTGCTCATCGACTGATACTTTCTGCAATTATGCTAGCTGCAAAATTTCTATACGATGACACTTTTGACAATACTGCATGGGCAACAGTTTCTTCGGGTATCTTTTCTCTGGAGCAAGTCAATCACATGGAAATGGAAATGCTCTACTTTCTTGACTATAATATGTATGTGTCTTTGGAAATGTGGAATGCGTTTTATACCAGATTGGAAACAGGAATGGAGCAATCAAAGCATGCTTCATGTGTAGCTCTTCCTTCAACCTTACCTACTGTGCAGTCATTACTACCCTCTCCAGTTTCACGTTTACTTCCAGGAACGCATGTTTCTGAATACAGGGATATATCTCCCGCAGGCATTTCCGCGCCATCTTCCAATGTTTGTGAAGGTACTGATAATGTAGCTGCCGATCAGAGTTCATTGCAAAAGCCTTCTACAGGATCTTTCCATGATGCTTGCAAATTCCGTGACCCTGCCAGAGCATCTACTACATATATTCCGTCATCATCTGCCAAATACATTCCTCCAGTAAGATATGCTATAAATAAGCCCACATCGCTGCCGGTTACCGAGTTTGCACAAAAACGCGTTCCATTGTATAAACAGCAAAACAAGACATTGGAAATACACTTTCCTACATCAAGCAGTAGAGCAAGTGAGCCAGTAAAATGCCCACAAGAACTAAGTTGGAACAGACAAACCAGTAATAGCCATGTAAACAAATTGCAACCAGTAAATATCGAAAGTATTAAAGTTGAGCCAAGTATTCAACCACAACAGTCGCACAACAATTACTATAGCGCTCAAGATAAAACTGCCATCCAGCATAGATTAGCACACCCAGTCAATGCAGCTGCACAAACAATTAAATCTCGGCAAATCTCCTCAAGATCAGTGACACATTCAGTCACTAATAGTTACCCAGCTTATAACCAGTTCAACCCAGCCTCTAGATGTATACCCAACGTTCAACCACTGCTACCTGAAAATCAACATTATGATTGTTCATACCAGTTTTCTAATACTCAGTTTGGAAATGAGACTGCACCATTCACATCTTTTGACTCCCAAGTCTCTAATTCCTATCAACCTAAACAGTATCAGTCACGACTTTCTCAACCATACGTCTACACACATAATGGTCCCTCTCAGGACTCTTTGCATCAGCCGACAAATACAAATACGCTTTACCAAAATATTCAGGGTGAAAAAAGTACCTCTTTTTTAAAAACAGCCGACTGGATACAGCAAAGTTTCTCCTAAAAACTGATTAGAAAAATATATAGACGTTTTCTATGACTCAAAACCTTTTGTTTAAAGGGCATAGAGATGCAACTGCCAATAATCATGCATTTCTTTTGAAATAAAGTATTCACACCAAAAAATTTACAGCTGTATTCACGTAAATGGGTTGCTAAATGGGGTGTCGGTGTATAATAAACAGCTAATCTCATGTTTGATTGGTGTCAATTCACTGGATAACACTGTTTTTGATATATTTAGTTGACTGTTTACTCTCCTGGTGATTGGCATTTACAGTTGCATTCCTGGAACTGCAATCTTTGTTCCTTGAACTGAATCGCAAGAGTATTTGATTTTGGATACAACAAAGTGAAGCTTGAGTTTGATTGGGAATATCAAAACAGTCGAACCTAATATTTAGATTACAATGGGTTTGATTTCACGTTTGGTAAATGTACAATGTACGACCGTCAAACAGGAACAAATGGACAGTTCTAGTTCAACCCTATAGTTTATGTGCATCGTATGATAGCCATTGTATTTAGCGGCTGATCAAGAAAGTCATACTATTTTGATATTCCAATATTTGTGGATATCACTGAAAATACATTTGCTAATACTCAATTTGACTTTCAACAATATACCATTTTACAAGACTACAGATTCAGTGATTTGGCATGATCTCCAACCGTCCAACAAACAGCAATGTCGCGAAATAGAGTTTTGCTGCATAGCTCCGTATTGTCCATTCTTACAGTTAAAGACGACCGCTTTAGTACAATGAAAATGAATGTGTACGGCGTACGATTCCAAACATTGGGAAAGAATTGACATATCCGCTGAAGAAACAGTGCAGTCAATGTATAGTAGGAAAGCACAACGAATATTTAACCATTGTTTATTCCAAGCAAGAGACAATCACTGCTAGTGTTCCATTTACGTGAATACGGCTCTAAAAAACGCAACACGCTTCAATATCAATGCAAAATAAAATTGTAGTAGTATATACAAGCAGTAATAAAGCAGTTTATGAAATAATACACCCCGCCTTCTTCTCAGGTTCACCTTCGCCCCTGACTTTTTCAATTTCAGCCAGCATTAGATCAAACACCTTGACAATGTTTTGGTTATGTTTTGCTGACGTTTCAATGAATGCGCAACTCCACTCTGTGGACAATGCGCGAGCTTCTTCTGTTGTCACTTGACGTTGTGCATGCAAATCAACCTTGTTGGCCACCAGCACAATCGGCACCCAATCAATGCCAGTGAAATTTAGAATTTTATCCCGGACAATCTTGCACATTTCAAAACTTTGTCGAGATGCAATCGAGTATACCAGCACATATCCGTGAATTCCAATTGCATGCTTGGAGTTGAGAATTGAAAACTCATCCTGTCCTGCAGTATCAATAATCTCTGCTGCAAACTCCTCGCCCTTGTACTTGACAATCTTTGTAAATGTGTTTTCAATAGTAGGGTAATATGTCTCGGCAAAATGATTTTCTACAAACTGGACCGTCAATGAAGACTTTCCAACTGCTCGACTACCAAGAACAGCTACTCTTCGAACCTATCCAGATGTGTATATAAGATTTCATAAAATAGCTCAAAATTAACAAGGATGCAAATCAGAGAAATACAATCTGATAAAGGGAAAAGTAATGATTGGGTCGAAACTACTATATAAGCCAGTATAAAGCAGTTACTACTGACGAGGACAAGGTAGAATTATCAAATAAATCGACTAAATGCATGCCCCATTTTAAATAAATAGCAATCAATTGTAGAAAACTCTACTGCAACATGCTATCCATTCAAGCCAGCCTCCAATACGAAACAAAGGGCTTGCATATTGCGCACATGATTGTTGAAGGACTGAACATTAACGCATTGAAGTGTACTTTCAATTATTGCCGTAATACAATGATCAAGCCAATGTAAAACCATATCCAGTATGATTCAAAAGGTGAGACTGATTCGAATACCAACAACCGGTATAGCAATCTTTACTACAAAAGTATGTCACCACTTTACCTTTGGAGGGCTGGGCATACTTGGAGGTTCGTGTGAATAAGAATTCGAAAGCTTCAAACCACTTCAAAACAGCACACATAATCAGGTGATTATCCACCTGACATATTTTACTATTTGAGCAGATTAATACACTTTTGGCATCCAAGAAATATTCCTTATTTATGGAATGCTTAGAACCTCTCGACCTGTCTGTTGCGCAGCGTCCGGTTTTATTAAAAAACGAGACTATTTTTATAACTACAAAAGATGTTTGTCTCTACTTTGGGTAAGCACCGCTTTATTCAATGGATCTTGTCGGGATTAGATGAGAATGCTCAAACATGCATTACGCTTGGCTATACAAAGACTATTTGGAGGAGAAATACATTTAATTTCACTAATCAATGCTTACTTGACTATGTAGCAATCAACGTCTAATAGAATTTAACTCGGGGCTAGTTTATGTTACCTCGCATCGCATTATGTGGGTGAACGAGACCAGGCATCATGCAGTTCAACTGCATCTGGCACACATCAGGCAGATCGATTATTCAGTAGGTGGAAATATAAAAATGTGTGTAGTATCTAGAACGTATGCTTATTTTACTGTGGATAATTTGATAGAATGGCTTTTTACGATCCTCGCCAAAAATCATACTGGATCTACTTCCTTCTGAAATCTCAGCATTACATTCCACCAGCCCCACTTTCATCTCCTTTTCAAAAAGCACTCAAGATTTAGTGTATAATCCGAGTCAATCTACTGAATCAATTCTACCAGAATGGAAGTGTGAAGTCTGTGATGAGATGAATGGTGCCAATGCTGCCAAATGCGCCATGTGTGGTGTGCCCAATACCAACTCTCCTATACCAAATAGCCAAGCGGTCTGTGCAAGTTTTCCGCAAACAAAAACTACATCCACTGCTGCATCAAACGAATGGACGTGTGAAATATGCGATGCAGTAAATACGTCAGATGTGTCGAAATGTCGGAACTGCGGTGTGCAAACCGTGAATAGTTCCAATCACAATATTATTTCTGATATAAACTCATCTTTACCTTCCAAATCAACACAAATCAAATGCACTGCATGTACGTTTTTAAACCACCCCGACTTGACCAGCTGTGAAATATGTAATGCTCCACTCTCATCCGCCTCTCAACTTCCAGAAAGCAATCCATCAGATTTTGGATCATCGCCAATTGAAGATGCCACACAATCAAAACTAAACCTTAAATCAACCGGTCCTGGCTCAATACTAAAGCTATCTTTTCGTGGGGGTGGAATGACTGATACATTAAAGCATATTAAACAGGTTGTTGCAGTTAAAGCATGGGAGGTAATTTGTCGCATATTTTTGTGTAAGAACTGATGCCAGCTTGGATATAAAAAAGCTAATCTACCACTAAATTCTAGAAAGTAGAGACTCCTACAACTCCTAATCCCTCTATATCGATCCAGCCGAACCAAGCAAGCATTGGTGGTGTCTGTATGTTTTAATTGTATCTAGCGTATCAAGCATGTTGTCTATTCATTAAAATAGATGTGGTGGATAGTACATGTTTAACCCATAGTGTTGAACCTATTTTAGCTGGAATCATACGGAATGTGGAACAAACCAGGAAACAGATGAACGATACGGTTGGAGATGCATTTAGCGATCTTGAAAACCTCATGGAAAACGCAGCACAGATGGTAACACCAGTTGCTTAGTTGACTAACCCAAAAATTGTAGAATATTTATATCATGTATAATGCTGTTTAATTTGTGATTGTAGGTGAAACTTGCCGAGTCGATCAGCAACAAGCTTGCTAGTTTATCTATTGCAAGTGATTCTTCTGAGATGCTTACGTTTCGAAACTATCTCAACGAAATCGGTATTTCCAATCCTGTTACCAAAGAATCTGCTGGCGATATGTTTATTCAAGAACTTTCGCGACAATTGACCGAGTTCCTTGACCAAATGCGGTTGGCAGGCCATTCAGAAATGATTCCCCTTACTGATTTGTACTGCTTGTTCAATCGCGCCAGAGGTGTTGGTAAGTCGTTTATTTTGAGATATTCACTAGTTGACTATCAACTTACTTTGATACAATCATTGTAAATCTGCGCAGCATTGATATCGCCGGATGATCTATACAAATCAGTAGTGGAGTTTGAGCGTCTTAAACTTCCATTTAGACTTCGTAAATTTGACAGTGGGCTCCTGGTTGTCCAGTCTAATATCCTTTTTGATTATTATATGATTTTGATTTGATGATCTACTTTGTTGTATTTTCACTGCTATATGCCTTGACTTTTTTCATGTATCTGCACTTAGTTATAGTGATGAAGAAGTTGCATCTAAAATTTTGAAACTAGTTGCAGAACGTCAAACTGGGCTAACTGCAGTAGAGTTGGCCAAGCTGACATCCATTTCAATTGTTTTGGCAGCAGAGCAGCTTTTGGTAATACTGCTTTTCTATAATATCTCGAATGTTTGCTTTTGTTAAATGCAATTCTATACCAATCTATGATTGTTTTTATGACCAATTTTAGATGACAGAGCAAGTGGGACTTACTTGTCGCGACGATACACTTGAGGGATTGTTTTTTTATCCCAACTTGTTTACATAACTTGCTGATACAGACTACGTTTTTACAATATCCATTATATGATTGGTTTGATATATATCATGATGGTCTGACTTGACTAGCAGCTACCATTTGGCTACTGAAAAATTGGAATGTTTGCTTGGACTATTCTGAGATAATATTTTGATTATGTTGCAATACTCGATTTAAAAATGTGAAATGAATTCCATCGAGTCACAGCTGTATTCACGTAAATGGGTTGCTAAATGGGGTGTCGGTGTATAATAAACAGCTAATCTCATGTTTGATTGGTATCAATTCACTGGATAACACTGTTTTTGATATATTTAGTTGACTGTTTACTCTCCTGGTGATTGGCATTTACAGTTGCATTCCTGGAACTGCAATCTTTGTTCCTTGAACTGAATCGCAAGAGTATTTGATTTTGGATACAACAAAGTGAAGCTTGAGTTTGATTGGGAATATCAAAACAGTCGAACCTAATATTTAGATTACAATGGGTTTGATTTCACGTTTGGTAAATGTACAATGTACGACCGTCAAACAGGAACAAATGGACAGTTCTAGTTCAACCCTATAGTTTATGTGCATCGTATGATAGCCATTGTATTTAGCGGCTGATCAAGAAAGTCATACTATTTTGATATTCCAATATTTGTGGATATCACTGAAAATACATTTGCTAATACTCAATTTGACTTTCAACAATATACCATTTTACAAGACTACAGATTCAGTGATTCGGCATGATCTCCAACCGTCCAACAAACAGCAATGTCGCGAAATAGAGTTTTGCTGCATAGCTCCGTATTGTCCATTCTTACAGTTAAAGACGACCGCTTTAGTACAATGAAAATGAATGTGTACGGCGTACGATTCCAAACATTGGGAAAGAATTGACATATCCGCTGAAGAAACAGTGCAGTCAATGTATAGTAGGAAAGCACAACGAATATTTAACCATTGTTTATTCCAAGCAAGAGACAATCACTGCTAGTGTTCCATTTACGTGAATACGGCTGTAACATTACGAGCCAATGTGCTACTAGCGAGTCAAAACCTATGGTAAAATCATGCTACTCCGACGCTCCAAAGTTCGTGTCTGTTAGTATTCCCAACCTCCGCCTTCTGACTGCAATCACTGCAATCATTGCAAATACCCCGCCTTGCCTTACATGACAGCAAGCATTTAGATTGCTACATTTGTTGTGCTTAAATTACACTAAAATATATAGCCTTGGTCTCCGCCCTGACCACAATCTTATTTTATCAACATTGGCCTCAACCTACTATTCTATTAAAACCTCATCGTGCAATATCCAGTCCCCTTACAGATCCAAACTCATCGATTCTTATTAATAGTAAGATTGCTACGGCTTCTATTACACTTCCACTACTAGGCAAAACTCGTACCACGAAAACACTGCCACGCATTATGATGCTCACAGATTGTCCAGTTGAAGTCTGGACTAGAATATTTAGCTTCGTTCATGATGACACTGGCTTGAAATTGTTCCCATTGATATGTAAACAGGCAAGATGTGTATCTGCTAGTCCATCATCAAAAGCACTTTACTTTTTGACAAGATATGGAAAAAACATGTCCTTTTATTTTGCATATCGAAAACATCTAAAGGCCCTGGACCTGCTAGTTGTGCAAATTATGCTGCAAAATGGTGCTCAATTACCCAGATTTGTCGCTCAAAAAATTACCTCGGATGTAAGTGTTTAGATCCTTGCTAAATCTGTTTAGTTGGTCTGATAAAGTGTGAGCTAGTTGAGTGGGGTTCTGCCAAGAATTGCTTGGATTATAATGTCAGGCGTTGATTCAACTATTTTGCAAACTAGTGTAGAAATTTAGAGTTCTATCATTACTCTATAATGCTTTGTTTTTACTGGCTAGAGATCACTCCTTGAATCATTAATATTTTTGCTCCTAACACAGCCACGACTGTTGGAAATTTAAAAAATGTATGTATTGCTAATTTTTGATGTGATCCGCCATTTTATAGTACCATATGCAGTCGAGTGGTGGAATATCCACCCCGCTTTTTGTGTTTTTTGTCAATCACACCTACAATATCTATGCAGATTTGGCCTTGTTTAATGAAAATGCAAGTACTTTTACAAGTGTACATTATATCCAAAGATCATACCTCGTTTTGTGCTAGGCTAATGGTTTATTTTTACCTGTTCATTGACAATATTTTATAGGACCATGCAGCATTTGAACGTCTTGTCAGAGCTCCAATCTCTGATACTGCTGTGACAATCGAAAAAGTAAACACTCTTATTCATCAGTTTAAATTCATACCCGTATCAGATCTATGCAGCAAACCCATTGCGGAAAGCATCTACTACCTATCACGCTTGAACCTATCTTTCATCCGTAAATTGATAGTCAATGGATTTGATCTTTCTGTTGTCAATGACAGCATTATGGAACGTGTTATGATCCATCCGTATCTTAACGTTAGATACCTTAAACGGTACCTAGACGTTGGCTTTGTGCTCTCAAATATATGCATTAAACGCGCTCTTGCTGGTGGGCGTGTTCATACAATTGCTATACTGCATAAACTTGTTGAAGAAACAAAACTAAAAAAGTTGGCATGCGATACTATCGAGGATCTCTTTGGTCCTTATTTGGATCGCAACACCTCACTTAACGTTCCATGGTCATCAGAAACAGTGCATCGCATCATTCATACATTCCAGATCCCAGATACAGTTATTGCCAAAGCACTTTTGAGCAACCCTGACTCTGTATGCACATTTGATCGCGTTCATCCCGAGTTTCCGGTTACGCGATGCTATTTGAAAGCCAGGCCATATCCTGTTTGGGAATGGGTTTTGGCAACCTATGGGCCACAGCATGAATTTAGTATTTCCTGTATGGATGATGCACTTAGTCGGGCAGTCGCTGATCAGGAACTGCACGATCTTCACCAAAAGTATTTGAGTGCAGGATTTGTTTTTAGACCACGACACATTAAAATTCTAGCATGTCGCTTGTTGCATCGAAGTATGACAGGCAACTCACTTCAACTGCTCAGGCATCTTCGTGAACAAGTGATAGCTCGTCAAATGAAAGCGTTCGCAGAAGATACTCATTTAGACGATACTGATTCTGATGGTGGGGAACGTACCTACAATCGCTCCAATCATAGTCATTCAGATGATATCAACTGCATTTCAAACACTGAAGTACTTGCTTTTCGCAAATCAGTTTTGGAAGAAATTGTAGATAACGAAGAATGGGGCACTCGTATGCGCACCATTCAACTTGAAGGTGGACCGCGCGGAGGTGCTATTCGTATCGATCGTCCTCCTGAAGATGCACTTCGATTTCTTGAAGAAGCTAGACAGCTGTTAAGCGAACTCCGCGTCTCACCTCTGCCTACCATACCAATTCAAAGCACTGAGAATTCAACTGCCAAAAACTCTATGGAAATAAACTCCATCACTATTGGTATTTCAGGTTCAAAAAAATCATCAGATTCTTGGATCAGCCGAATGCAAGAGTAAGTAGTCACATTTATCATGCACGTTGCTTGAAACTAGTGTTTACTATGATTTAACACATTTTATAAATTTAGTTGGTGGCGAACGAGAAATCTAAACCCCATCACATCTAAAAAACCAAAACCTCTTTATATTGAACCCGCACAAAGCTCCATCTGAGCGATATTACCTCATATGCTGGAAACCTAATTTTATTATTTGTCTTGTGATCTGAACCAGTTGCAAAGTGTTATACTTTTATCAAACACACTTTTGTTTTTTCGACTACTATTTCATCGAAATGTATTGAATCTCTCATATAATGGCACATACACCTCACTAAAACAATCTTGCTGTGGCTCGCCAATGTGGCCTGAAAATTACTTTGGCTGCTATATCCTCATATTCTTGTGCTTTTATTTTCTAGTGGTATCTATCCATTCTATCACTTTTGAAGATCTGTGTGTATTCTGAAATGTCCGGTTTATGTCGGCACGAATTGTAATACTACACTGATATGAAAATAAAGTCTAGTTTACCCAAATACTCAATCAATATGTTTAATAGTTTGACTGTTCCACTGCAATCATTGTCGATCAAAGCCAATTGACTAAAAAAAATCTAACCCGGTTAGAACTTCAAGTAAATCGTCCATGAGACGATCATCCTTTGATCCAATGGCTTTAGCAAGGCCGCGTTGCTGCGTACGTGATAGTCTTACATACTCGTAAAGAAGATCTCCATCAAGAATACCACGCGGGCCCGGAGGTCCAATAAACCCAGAAAGTGTAATAGGTCTCACACGATGTTGAGCTTGTCTATAAATCATATAACAAAGCAAATCATGAAACGCCGTATATTAATATTAAAAATACTCTCATGTCATCAAACGGTAGATGGTACATGAATGTGCAATCGCAGAATGATTCATATATACTTGAGCAATATACTAAATACCTGAAACCTCGCGGATTCAAGCCTGCAATATGCTCAATACTAGTTACCATGCGAGAATACAAGCCATATAATCGTTTAAAAATTCGTTCTGAAACAGGGGTTATAATCTCCAGTGCTCCATCTAATGTAGCTGCAAACAGATGAAAAGTAGAGCAAAAAAGAATCAAACAATTGATAATTTTGAACCAAGTAGTTCAGCTTATGTTGCAATACGCAATCCGTTAACAGTGCAAAAATATCAAGGCAAACAATATCATACCTGCCACGTTTAAATATTGTTTAGAAAAAACAATGGCATCATTACGCAAAAGAGGCTTGCGTCGCATTCTGATAAATTTTGAAACATGCTGACCAAGGTGTATTTCACCCTTACGGATCAACCTCTCACCACCAAGAGACTGGACATTATCTGGTGCGTAAATCATAGTGTGAAGATTCTTGTCACCATCCGCAACTAAAAGCGCAAGCTGATTATCATCAATCAGCATATTGGCGGCATAGCCTTGTAAAGGATGAACATCACGCCCAAGCACGGCCAGCTTGGCTGGTTCCTCCTATTGACGGATAATTTGGTTAGTCATAAAATATTAACAAGTCACATTCACTGGTAAGTCAAAATAGTAATAACATATATTGAACTGCTACATACTTGAAATGCCACAAACCATACGCTTTTTTGAATATCGCAGATCTGAATTAAATTCTTGACAGAGCTAAGCGATGTGACAAATACATTGACGTCTAAAAAGGCCACGCCTGTGATTTCACCATCTTCAAGTTGATACATGATGATCTGAAAATCCAATAAGTATTGTTATGCATGGCATATCTTGTCAAAACATACGCAATATCACATAGTTTCAAAAAATCATCAAATACTCATTACTTTGGGACCAATGGCAGCTAGCAAATAATCATTGACAGTACAGATGGCTGAAAATGGCGAGCGATCATCTTCTGAATCAACATGTTTAAACTTGCGATTCGTTTGAGGATTGTTGGGATCTGGTACAACCTCAATGACATCATACAAATGCAACTAAATAAATTAAAATAATGTAAATCATCAAGACTTTGCAAGAAAAATGTCCAACGATAAAAAGTGTATATTGCATTACTTTTCCACGACTAGATAAATCTTCTCCGCGCGAATATCCTGTTCCAATTGCCAAGTAGAGTTTCTTTCCCGATATCGTTTCCTTGCTGGAAAGATCGACAGCTTCCAAAGCCATAACAGTCTCCGCTTCTGATAGTTCAATACTAAAAAATCAAACCTCGGGTCAACAAAACGCAGATTTTCAAACCAAGTAAATGACTATGTAGTCCAACTTACGAATCCACAGTTTCCCATGTCACAGAAGACACAAGTTCAATCTTGTACCGATCCACAGTTGCTTCATACATTCCAGGTTCTAGCATGACGATTAATAATGATATTTTTGCAATTACAGTATAAAACTCAATACCAAGCGATTAAAAACAGCCTTTTAAATCATGGCATATATAGCAACTCACTTATTTCAGAAAGTTCTCGAATACCAGTAACCTTTCGCTCTGCATCAGGCATTTCGTCACCTTCGTCAATAACAGCTGCTGCAACAGCAGATGCATATTGAGCATGTGGAATATCAAATCGCTCAGGGGTAGACGTAGCAATTGCGTATGTTTGTGAAGAATAATGGTATGCCACTTTATGAACAGTTTTGTGAATGGGGACTTTACACACGGGCCAGTCGTGATCAAAATTAAACTGAGGTGGAAGTTGACAGATTCGAAACAGACCTTTCCAATTGATATACAAGAATCCATGTGCCACGTTGACATTATGTAACGGAGCAAAGCACTTCATGGGACCATCTACAGGCATAGGATGAAACCGCAACATATTGGTACCCAACAATGGTACTGGAGGAAGCTTAGTGGAGCATGCCACTGAATTGTCAAATGAAATGACATCTAGATCTTGTTGTCGACTTTGAAGAGCAACCATAATCCAGCATGGCCGTGACCCAGTGACAACAACGCCAGAATACATGTTACCGCCGCTCCATCCAATGGCATCAAATGGCTTAAGATGCTGGCGTTTTAAAAACGTAGGCTGATGTTGGGGTTCTTGAACCAAATCAATTTTGTCGCCTTCGTTATCAGTATAAAATTGCAAATCTCGAGTGATCTGATCGTGCGGGATTCGAACAAGCCGAATCGCTAGTCGTTTTTTGAGATTCTGTGCATCCAATTCTAGCTCAGCTGGTGTTCTAGATTGCTTGAATGTGCCAGAGTTGACAAAGGATGTATCGTCATCATTACTGCTTGTCGGACATACAAATATTTTATACACTGCCAAATCTCCGTTTGCTGCAAGACACTATTTGTTGTAGAGAAATTGCAATTAGGCAAAATACTTTCAATACACACACCAATCAATCAATCACATCAGACTTACAACAAGATACGGAGTTTGTCTATCTTTGCTATTTCCAAGATTGACAACTAAAATCTCTTCAAATTCGTCACCTGTTGTGTTTGCAAATGTAGAGTCAATACTTCGCGATCGCCAAAGCGGAACATCCATGGCTAAAACAGGCAGCGTGCTAAATAGTGGAAATGCACAGCATTCTTTAAAATCTGGGAGTGTGTAAACTAAAAGATGGCCAGTATCTGTGTAAACAAAACACCAATATGTTGGAGAGGGCTTTGTTGAGTTTTGGGAACTACGCTTCGCAAAATCATTGGCATCGGGGAAAGTGTCAGACATCATGTCTTTATCAGCCGCACTACTTGATGTGTTGGCATTTGAAATTTGCTGATCGCTGTCGCCATAGATATCATCCATCTCAATATCAGCCACATTAGTATTCTTATTATGAGAGTGACTAGTTCCGTATAGATCTGCGTCATCATCAAGATTCATTGCAGAATGATCTGGTTGAGAAAGCCGTTTACTGGCACTACTGCTTGATTTAAAAAACGGTCTTTGAGCTACGCTAGTGAGTAGACTTGCATGTGATACACTTGCCAATTCGTTTGTTGGCAGTAATGTACCTCCTGTTGGATCACAGTACAGTGAAAAGGTACTCACAAGTCGCTTCTATATATTCCCAAAAACGACTGACATGATTAAATCAAAAAGCTCGACAATATACAATCAAATGTTAGATAACCAATGTATCAAGACCAATCGTACCTTGTATTCTGATATCTGCGTAATTTGATGTGTTGTTTCATCTAATGAAAGCAGTACAATATGCCCAGTATTCATAAGAAGCATAGCGTAGGGATCCATAAATGAACAGGAGATTACCCAAATATCATCATCTCCAACTCGCATTTCTTGAAGTTTTGTCCCTTCTACAAAAATATACAATGCATGCATTCGATTAGTATTCAATCGATCAATGATAGTAAAATCATATCTTTTTAAATTTCAATGCTAGACAAATATACTTGCTAAAATCAAAAAGAATAACGCCATTTGGATGAACTTGAACAATAATGGTTTCATCAAGAAGTGCGCCGACACCGACAGTTGGTCCGGCTTGATAAAACGTAGTATCGTCCATTTCTGTAAATGCCTCGCCAGCTTTTAAAATAGAAGTACCACTACTATGCGATAGTATAACATATTTATGGAACGCATCAGTAGGCTCTGAAACTAGACGATAATCCTTGTCAAACTTGGCACATCGAATAGTCCACATTTCTTCAATTTGTGGAAGTTCAAATGTTGTTACAATCTGTGGTCGTACACTGCGATTTAAAATTGCAAGATGACCATGAGGCCCATGGCCTGTTGCAGCAACAATTTCCAAGTCGCATCCACCTATTTTTGGTGAAAATCTATGCTCAGAAGTCTCGGCTGGTAGTCCAACAGCAAAGTCACGAAGAGGGCTCACTACAGTAACCGAATCGCATAGTCGAAATCGAAGTGTTTGCTCGGAAACTATTTCACCATGACCATGCTCGTCTGAGCTTAGAAGTGCAGACATGTCAGTATCTGTTTGCTTTGCGGTAGTCGAGTCACCATATAGATCTTTGTCTAATTCATCGTCCTCGCCGTTGTCAGTGTTGTTCATATTAGCAGCACCATTCATAGACACACTGCTTTTGGCAAATTCTTCTACTTCAACAAACTGCAAAAGACAAGCATCGGTTGTTCGTGATGAGGCAAACAGATAATTATAGCGTAGCTTTGATCCTCGCGATCCTAAAAAAGAGCCACCAAGTGGGACAGAACTATTTCGGCCAGAAAGTGAAAGCGGATTTGAGGCATCGGCCAAAGGAAAAAGATGAACTGGAGCAGTCATACGAATGCCGAGCCGAGTCAATTGAAAACTCTTGACTCCGCCTTTTCGCCGCTTCCAAGATCTGCCAACACCCTCCTCACCTATCAAATCTACTTGAATCATTTCACCGTCACGAAGCACCAGTAAAAATATATCTGGACTGATAAACATTCCACGACTTCCGTCAAGAGAGATGGCCAGCTCTTTGTAATCCGTATATTTGTTCTGTGCAAAAAACACGGATGGGGGTCTTGGTGGTCGAGGCTGCACCATGTCAAGCTGAAGCTCGTACGGTGTTAGCATGATGTTTGTTTCGCTGTCAAAATAAGCATTTACAATGCATGCTATTCCTGGAGCATGAATTTGATCTGTGAAAATAATCGCATTGTGAGAAAGAACAATAAGACCTCCAATAGGAGTCGGGACAGAGACGAGCATTGTGCAATTATAAGGAAGCTTTTCAATTTTGTAAAGAACAGGATAACTTTCTTCAGCAGTATCTAGAGAAATAACTGCAATTGAAACTGTGTCTTTACGGATACCTAGACGACTATATTATACCAAGCCATCACAAACCGTTAGAAATTCATATACACATTACCAATGCAATCAGTCATCTAAACAAAATTGCAAATCCTATCGTGTAGTATTGATAAAGTATGCATATTAAAACCACTCAGATAAAAACTCACGCGGTCCAAGTTTGTTCTGTTTGATACATAATAGCAATTGTAGGCACAGCGTATCCAAAAAGAAAAGTAAAGTCAATAATGTTTCGAATAGACTTGTCCAAATCAAGAAACGGTAGTACAATGCTTGGACGAAATGGATATTTGCTGTTATAGTCGAGATTGTTGTAAAATGCGTTAGTAATTTAAAATACTTGGAATAAAAGAAATATTCAAATTGTATCTAGCAGTTAATTACATAGATATTGAATAAACAACCAAGCCATACTCTGAGCACATTACCTGTTCGCGTCATTAAGATCATTAAGCAGATCTGCACCATCTTGTTTAAACGGGAGAATGGCAAGCCTGTCTCCATAAATTCTCATGGCAGCACAATAGCCTTGAGGATCAACTTTGATTTCTGGCGGTGGTCTGTCAATAGAGCCTAGTTTCTGCTTGGGTTGAATTGAATACACATAAGATGGTGTAAACATAGACAAGTTGAATAAAATAGTTAAAAAGCTTTATCTATTCCATTTCAACACAATCATAGCAACTGCTACTGCGTATATATTTGATCAATCAGTATACAAATTCAAAAGCACCTTAAACTCTTCGCGTTCAAAATAGTGCATGGATACTGTTACTAGTTTTTGAGTAAACTGTGAGTATTCCACCAATGACATCTAAGTATAAAATATAAATCAGCAAGTAACTCCAAATAAACTTGAAAAGGGACTTTAAAAGCGGTTGAAATGTTCAACTTCAGTCGCCCGAATTGCAGCACTAATTTGTCAAACTAGCACACCTACCTTGGCCTCCTTGAAACTCAACAAAAGCGCATCAGCCTTTCCAGAATAGTTCATTGGAACCACACCCAACGATGTGATATTTCCATGAACTCTGAATTGCGCAGCCAACTCCAGACAGGCAGCTTTGGGAGGAATATCCTGATCTTTAGTCGTCTGAAAGTATTTTGCACAGCAGTTTATAAAATATCAATATTATAAATATAAATTCATTTCAAATATATGCAAAACTTATCATGGAGAACCAGATCTACATCATAACTGAAAATCCATGGAGTGATAAACGCATTCAAATAGGCACATGGTTACCTTGGCTTGATCTCCATTAGTGTCAAGATCTGTTGAATTTAAATTGTTTAAAGAACTACTAAAAGCCACAGTAGTGTCCCTTTCTATAACTTTAAACACTTGTAACAACGATCCTCGAGCAATGACAACGTTGCGAGCATCTGGAGTCAGAAACCTTGCAGATACAGCATAGTCGATTCCTGAAGGAGGGAAAATTTCCTTGCATAATGAATAAAGATTATTGCTCATTCTGTTTCACAACAGATACTATCACCAAATTAATCGGCTAGGCAAGCACTTGGCAATGCTCTTGTTGGACCTCGACAAACAAGATTGAATTACGAAATGCAAATTGAATTTGATTTGGCGATTCAAGTCACAGACCCCAAAATAAAGTATGCAGTTAGAGTCCAGTCTCTAAATCTGAGTTGTGACGCAGTAAAGATTCAATTAAACTTTACAGCCGTATTCATGTAAAATGGAACACAAGTGTCAATGTTAATAAACTGCCAATCTCATGGAATAATTGATGCCAATTTACTGGACAACATTGTTTTGAACTCATTAGCTGACCATTACTCGTGCTTGTTTATAAAAACTGAATTGTTACAATTCAGTTCCAGTAAATCCCACCTGTTCAATCTCCGACTCTCCAAAATAAACATTTCCAATGTTGAGTTGGTTGGCATGGAAACAATGGCTGCAATCTTGTTTTTTGAACTAGGAATGCGAACGTACTTGTGGGATTCAATACAACAGAGCTTGACAACACCAAAACCGTCCAACTCAATATCAGAGATTGTGCAATACAAGACTATATCAAAAGAGGAAAAAGAATACATTCAATTCAATAGTGTTCATACGATGAACACTATTGAATCGAGACTACAATTTGTAGTAGAAAAACAGCCAACATTTAAGCATTGTTTATTCCTAGACAAAATACAAGTTGCATTTTACGTGAATCTGAGCTTGAAAACAGTATTGCCCCATACTACAAGCTAGTGTAGAATACCTTCAAACCATTTGATTCAACCATACTTATTTTAGCACACAAGTGCCATGGATGGTGCAGATTTTTCTCCTGCACAAAAGGTTGTATTTGGGTTTAGGTTCATACAGCCTTCTGCTATACATGATGTCGGTCTTGTGGCAGTCTTTTATGTGGTTTGAATCCAGAGATCCCAAGTGACAATCATTGTCAAGGAAAATAGAAACAATACTTACATTTGTGATCATATGGCATTATGCTGGATTATGTGCTTGGATGCCAAACTATGATGAAACTATAGGCCAATGGCTTTGCCACTGCAGCTGAAGAATACACTGCACGAGGGCAGTTGCTCAAAGCGGTGGAATTGCATTTTAGAGCAGCAGGTAGGTCGCAAACCATCACTAAACTACGCTTGATCTGGACTCATTTTGAAGCATTATATTTAACTACATTAGTTAATTGATTTGCACTAAAATATTACGTACTGACACTTGAATATTGGTATAGAGCAATATCTACTGGCCATGAATGATACCACTGATCCAGAGGTATGAAATGCCTTTTTAATCCCTGTTAAAAAATTCTCTATAGTTTATAAAAACAGTCACCAAATGATCGATGCATGGATTTCAAATCTGTGATATATAGCATAGTTTAGGAACTACTACTCAAATGTTGTATAGTTGGCTTCAACTTTAATTCCAATTTAATTGTATTCGTATGAAATGCAACACTTTTATTCAGTCTCTGTTTTGCTTTGGAATAGACAGTATTTGTTGACTCTTATTAGAAATCGATTTGATAGATATTCTCATTTCTTTCAAATACAACATCTATATACGATGCTCACAATCAGACTATAGTTTTGAGCGTGCCCTTTCTCTACATTTGGTAGTCATACATTATACAATCACCAAGTTTAAACTCAAATCCATGTATTGCAATCCATATGTTGATTTGACTGCTCTGATGCTATCAATCAAACTCTGTAAACTCTTTGTTGTATTCTGAATCACAGACATGTTCACGTTCAACAAACCAGTGATTGCAATCTCAGGAATGCAACTGTTGTAGGCATGTCAACTACCCAATGCCATAATGTTTGGTTTGTACAAAAGAAGAGTCGGAGATTGAGCAAGTGCCAAGGATGTGGGATCCATTGAAGCTGTGATATGATTAAATATTTGTTCAGTTCTTAGCGTTCCATTCTGTGAATACAGCTGTGACATTAATGACAACTAACATTCACGTAATACTAATAATACTATACTCTATTATTTATTTCAAGGCTGTTAAAACCTTAAAATTATTGTATGCTAGTCACACTCGAAGCGGAAAGGAATTACAAAGACGCATAGCCCAAGAGGCTTCATCATCACAAGGATCTGTACCTTTGGCAACCGCAGCAACATCCCGACAAATTCCATCACCAGTTTCATTACCTAACCCTGAAGAACAACTATCAACTGCTACACTTTTAGATACCAATGCTGGTACAACAGGAACATTACCAAAGACACAATCGCTAAATAAAAACCACCACAAGATGTTTTCCGGTCTAGTTGCACCAAACCAGCCACATTCAGCTGCAATACACTTTTATTCTGGCGAGTTTCGTGGAAAACACAGTCCGACTTCTCCTATCGACCCAAATGCGTCTGAAAATCGATCTGAAGGATCTATGCTTGGCTCTAGACAGTTTTTTGTTGGTCAATCACAAACAGACAGCGCAATGCTACCAGACCGACAATCTCCTTTTCCCACAGGTTCTGGTACGACATCGCTTTTAAAACCATTGTCTAATGCTGCTGATTATTCTGGAGGTGGTGGTGATTTAAAAAAAGCATCTCAGGGACTACCAACCGACCGGATCAAAACCTTTGCTACAACTACAGGTGCTTCAAAACCTGTTTCTGGAAGAGTACTGACTGGAGGACTAAGAGACCAAATCAACCCTGCTTATTTTTCAAATCCTGCAACTGTTCCTGTTAAATCACTGGACAAATCTGATGTCATGCTAGAATCAATTGCCAACTCATATCTTGTTTTAGATGATAATGCAAAGGAGATTAGAAAAGTAGGTTTAAATTTAGATTGATCTATTGCAGAGTTTATCATTACCAGTTTATATTTTCTCATTCAAAATACACTTTTTGACTTGCGGTTTGATTTTTAGAGCGTCGCACCTGATGACCCATTCAACAAATTTTGGGAATCTGTCGAGAGATTAGTTGGTGAGATTTCACTGAGTGGACCTGTCGCGTTTGCTACTGCTCCACTCCATGATGGACAACGATCTTTTCAAGGAATTCCGGCTAAACCCTTACAGTCATCACAGCATAGTACAGATACTTGTTTTTATTTTTTCTATTGATGTGTTGATTTTTATGTTGTAATCTCACATCATGCATACCATGCTTTGACATGAATTTAGACTCGACTATGCAAAAGACTTTTATTCGCACTATTGAAACCCAGGCTGACTCTTCTGATACACAAAACAACACGGGGATCATGCAATCATATTTACTAGTGTCACCAGATATGCCTTTTGATTCTGATGCATCTGGCACTTTGAATCAGACACAACAAGCATTAAAGTATCACGGACTTGTTGACACTCCCTTTAATCAAATCCAAGGAAATACTGGGTCGTATACAAATGTTAGATTGGAGGACGTTTGTAGGTAATTTAGTCTAATGTTTGGAGCATGATTGCTTACTGTTTTAATGTAAACCAATCAACTGTAAAATTTATGTTTAAAACTGTACATTTATTGTTTGTTGTGCTAAACTTGATTGTTTACAGCTCCATTAGTGGGAAAAAAACGCTGGAGGAATACCGCATTGAGAATAATCATCTCAAGCAAATTGTAGATAAACTCACACAACAAATGGTTCATTTTGAAAGAGTGAGTATTGCTACTGTTGTTTTAATGCAGTTTTCCTATCGATCTGCTTAGCTTCATTGCTATCAAATTTGAGTTTGTAACTGATACCTGTACTTTTCAGGCGGCAGATGAGAATACAATTTTAAAAAGTAGCATTCTTCAACTCCGTAGTGATGTACAAAAACACGCCAAACGATATTATTCTGGAACCATGAATGGAAATAGCATGTATAGCTCGGTAATGCAGAATTTTGTCGGTGCAGGACTGTCTCAGGGATCATTGGGCAGTTCCCAGAAATCTGCAGACTTGGCCATGTCTGTGTCTCAGGAATCTGATTCAAATTCGTCAACTATGATAAAAGGCCTTAAAGATCGTATAGCACATTTGGAGAATGAACTAACAGTTGTAAAATCGGAACTAGAGCAGCAGGTTGGTTATATCTATATGTTGTTTTGTAGCAGGAATTACACTTTACATGCTGTAGTAACATGTAAGATGATTTGAATCGACATTTTTAGAACCTCGTTATTACCAAATACAGAGAACGCTGGGATAAACTAAAGGAATCTACCAAAAAGAAAAAGGAATCGAGATCTTACACTGATCTCATGGCAAGATCACTTGAACAGAATTCTCACTCTGATAATTCGTTGCTAACCTCGACCAGCACACCTCTTGTAACCAAGCCATCTTGTGTTGATGTTGAGGGCATTTCTAAGCCTAATGCTGCCTTTGTGGATGGGTTATTGCAATCTGATTCTGTAGCCGAGTTGACTCTCAAAGCCATAAAGTCAGAGCCTGCTCTTCATGGATCTGCTAGTTATACTTTGCCTGATGCACGGCCATTCTCAGATACAACTTTTTTAGCCCATGATAGTTCAACAGCTTTTCCAGACTATACCACCTTAGATCATCACGGCAGTCTATGTGAATCAAACCATGAACTATCGGATCATATAGCCCAATCTTCCATGACTGCACCTTCTTTAACTCATCAGTCACTCTACTACTCGACTACATTGGATGGAGATCAGTCGAAATTTGACGAGCAACAATGAGTAAAAATTAAACTTTAGTTTTAGAATGAACTTGTTTTTAATTGGTCAATAGAAATTTTGAGCCTGTTTTTAGAGATGCAATAAAGCTTGTTTTCTGATAGTTGGAGATTCAACCCAATGTTGAGTAAAGAGTGTAATGTGAACCCTCAGATGATACACCAGTTTTCTACAACACTTGAAAGTCTTGAACTTCACTTTGCAAGCCATTGAAGTCTATACTTGAATTCTTTGAAATAGCTATAGAATCCACCAGTCATTCAATGCCATCACCATCCATTCAAACAGTTTTATTAAAACCTAACGGCAACCACAAACTCCTCACACAAATCCGCAATCACTGTCTCAATGACGCGGCGATGCAGTGTCTGTTCCCATGCAGCCCAATGTGCTTCAGATTGTGTAGATGGATTCCGAATAGCGACTGATTGAGAAATAGTTAATGGCGCAATCATTCCCAAATCACCTGCGTCACATACCATTGTGGTAAAATACTGGATATGTTTGGTGGCATCAAATAGCTGGGATGAAGGTAAAATAGTCGAGTAAGGCTGAATTACCAAAAAACATTCTCGATCTGGAGCAGACTGGTCAGCCTTTCCTGCCATGGCATTCTGGCCCCTGTTTTCAACAGCTTCATCTTTTTTAGCTTGAGACAAAGTCTGCAATCTTGAAATCATGGTCTCTGAATGGACAATGGCTTCGTTGACATTTTTGGCCATCACTGGCTCTGGATTATGGATGCTATTTACAGCAACACGATCACATACTTGAACAATGCGTGGGTTTATATCGGCAGAAAGAGGTACACCTGTTTTGGAATCCGCAGGCATAAATGGCTTGATCCACATTTCATCCAGCGTGGACTGTACAAAATTATGCAATTGTTCCAGGACCTGTACATCAGAAATATCAGCACAAAACCAGACGTTGATAGTTGGGGCAAACGAAGCTCCATGTGAACCAAAACGATGGATAGGAGGAGCAATTGTATCAGCGATAGTGGTTGCCGATATCTTTGCAAAGCTTGATAAATCTGCACCAAGACGGTTAATCTCAGGTGCCATGCCTGCATAAATGCCGCGTACTTTATCATTAGAAGATATGGTCTGAGCAGTATGTTCGGCTATAGTCTGCATGCTTTCTAAACCTTTTACAGTAGCAGATGCGGCGGATGACCAAATTGTTCCCCATGACCAGTTGTTTGGCAGTTGCTGTTGCAGAGATTGGTCTGTAGACGGAAGTGGTTGCTCCTGTGGTTTAGATTGAGCTGATGAACCAGAAGGAATATCAGAGGGGAGAGTAGGAATATCAGCTGGTGCACCAGTAGATAAAGTTCCAACAGGAATACTGGCAGTATTAAGCAGTGCAGTTGTTTTTGGAGGCGGTCTTGCGATTGGCTTGGACACTTGTGGCAAGGATGGCTTTGCTGCTGTAGTAACAATAGGAGCCAGATCCACAGCTGCAGGCTTTGTAAAGGTATTTATTTCAGGAGCAGAGGTGACTTGTATTGGCGGAGCATCTATTTCATCCAAGAAACTTAGAATATCCTTTGAGGTAGACACTGGTGGTTTGACTGTATTCAATGCAGTAGAGGATGAGTTGGGTTTTGGAGGGCCAGTAATACTGTCCAGATCCTCTAAAAATCTAAACCGAGTCGAAGCACAAGAGTTAATAGCAATTCAATGCAATGGTAGAGAATGCAAGCAAGTCACCTCTTGACATCGTCTTGAGTATTCGACTGTTTACTGCTGTCCATTGTCACTAGCTGTAAAGTTTAATAGTTTTACATCAAAATGGGTTTTGATTAAATGCTGCTGCTATGGCCAAATGCTGCTTTTTGGCCAAAATTATCTGAAATTCCACCTCGATAAAAATAGCAATCTGTTCTGGTTTATCCAAAACAATGTCGGAGGATACAGGTAGATCCAATCATCCTGTACAATGTGTATGTGTCGTTGTATAGACGGCTTGAATTTATCAAAAACACTTAAAGTACACAACATGTAACCCTATATTCTCTGTATCTGACCCATATTTAGAATGGAACGATGTACTCCGAGACAAAGGCATTTTACCGCCTAAGCCTAAAGAACTTGAGATTACCGAAGATGAGATTGCACAAATGATAGACAAAACTGTCCATGAGATGCAGCACGGAAAGGCTCTTGAAGACAGGACGCTGGATGAGCTAGATGAACTGGAGGATCTAGAAGACGACAGGGTGCTAGAGTATGACATTTGCATTATAGTATTGGATGACATCAAGTGATAGTCCAACTTCTTTTCCATAAAGATGAACTGAACAGCTCAGCTAACCATCCAGTACTACCTTTTTATTGACATTCCCTTTTTATCAGATCATATCGCAGACAGCGTATGGCAGATATGAAGGCACAGCTGGCAGCAGAGAGGTTTGGTAGCGTGATTCAGATCTCTAAACCAGACTATAACATTCAGGTCACAGAGGCTAGCAAGACTGCATGGGTGGTGGTTCATATGTTCCAAAGTTATGCTTCATCGTGCAAACTGCTGAATGCTATTCTGGATAGACTCGCTGAAAAACACAAGAGCACCAAATTTTGCAAGATTGTGGCAGATCTGTGCATTCCCAACTATCCCGACAAGAACCTTCCAACGCTATTAATCTATGGAGAAGGTGATATGAGAAAGCAACTGATTGGAATGGATGCGTTTGGAGGTGCTGGGGCTACTGTTGAATCTGTAGAAACAGTCCTTGCTACACTCGGAGCAATCTCTGCTGATTCAATGGCCAAGAACAATGAACGAAAGGATGATGACGACGACGATCAAAACACTCGTAGAAGCATTCGAACTGGCTTTTCTCATATTTCTAAAAGTTCTGCGTCTCGAAAGGATGAGGATGATGATGATGGATGGGATTGATAATAGGTGTTTTAAATGCATACTTTGAATATTGCAGATTCAAACTATTGCTTTTTAAATATATTTCTTGTGAATTAATGTCACAGCTGTATTCACAGAATGGAACGCTAAGAACTGAACAAATATTTAATCATATCACAGCTTCAATAGATCCCACATCCTTGGCACTTGCTCAATCTCCGACTCTTCTTTTGTACAAACCAAACATTATGACATTGGGTAGTTGACATGCATACAACAGTTGCATTCCTGAGATTGCAATCACTGGTTTGTTGAACGTGAACATGTCTGTGATTCAGAATACAACAAAGAGTTTACAGAGTTTGATTGATAGCATCAGAGCAGTCAAATCAACATATGGATTGCAATACATGGATTTGAGTTTAAACTTGGTGATTGTATAATGTATGACTACCAAATGTAGAGAAAGGGCACGCTCAAAACTATAGTCTGATTGTGAGCATCGTATATAGATGTTGTATTTGAAAGAAATGAGAATATCTATCAAATCGATTTCTAATAAGAGTCAACAAATACTGTCTATTCCAAAGCAAAACAGAGACTGAATAAAAGTGTTGCATTTCATACGAATACGCTGTGATACTGTCGAGTGGCTAAACATCAAAGCCATTATTCCAGTCAAGTTCCTTGTAGGTAGAATATCATCGCTCTTGAATGACAAACGATCAATGATGCCACATCTACTATCGAGCGCTCTGACATTACTGGAGATCTAGGTTGTTACAGCAACTACCCGTGAAGAATAAATGACGGAGTTTTTCGCGACGCATTCACTTGCTTCCCCACATGGTCTAATTAATCATCTGATCTGAGCTTAGGTATGGCAGCTAAATAGACTCGCATTTCCGCCTATTACAACTGCTGAATAGCCGTTCTATTCCCTCAGCCTTAAAACGCATTGGTATTTAACAGATTCGATTGCCAGCCGAGTTTGACAGTCACTAGACTAAAATTGGATGAAAAGAACATCAGATTGTATTTACTGCACTTGTTTCTGATATTCTTTGGTGATTACCATCTCAAGCTCCTCTCAATTTTTATAGTAGGTTTGAGTCTGCTTGATACGACTTTGTTTAATTGAATATCAGATCCATTCGATGCTATATGCTTGAGCAAACTTGAATTAGTTTCGAATTTACAAATCTACTTTTTAAAGATATAGCCATATATGAACATGTTTTTTATAATAATATACAATACTTACATCTTTCGATACTCACTGGATACCAATTTAGCAGTATATCGACACCATAAAGACTGACCACTTTATTGCTTCGCTCAGTTTAACATAATCTCCGCCTCCGCCAACTTTTAATCTTTATCTATTGATACTTTCAGTATTTTCGATATGTTGAGTGCTCTGAGAGCATCAACATGCATACAGCCTACTACAGCCTCTATACAAGTACCAGTCAAGCCTTACGAACAACCAGTTGAAACACAAACTGGCCCGCAACTTGGCCACACTCTTGAAGATACTATTATCAAGAGCAGGTGGAAACTGGTAAGCTTGCCGCGTCCTGTTAATTAATGTCCAACTTATTTGCTGATATTGCATCTGGCATATTGGCTGATATGAGGGGCTGATACCGTCTTTAATGATTCAACCCCATCGGGTAATCCAAGAGTTTGACTTTTGACTGTTTCTATTGGTCATCTACTTTTCAGATTAAAGTAATTGGCAAGGGTGCTTTTGGTGAGGTATACCTAGCAGTAGATTTGACTACAAAGGAGCATGTAGCTGTCAAAGTTGAATCCCCAGATTGTAAAAAGCCGGTCTTGAAACTAGAGGTAGCTATTCTTCAAAAGCTACAAGGTATATTTATTGATTTTTGTGGCATGTCGGTGCAAGATGTTGATTTCATGCTCAACCCAAAAACTAATCAATGCACTTTGCCATGTAGCCTCATCACATGTATGTAAAATTATTGCCTGTGGGCGGTTTATTTCTCCATTAAGCTCTCCAGTTCAGCACGATAAAAGCTCCTCGAAGGATTCAAACGACAGCATTTACAGCTACCTTGTAATGGAACTCCTGGGCTCAAAGTAAAGTTGATATATATTTGTCATTTCAAGTTTTGAATCTTTAAATTTGATGCTCTACTTGATAGCCTATGGTTAAATCAACATATCCAAAATTAAAACTATGCCTATTTATTGCAGTCTATCGGATCTTCGTAAGCAACTGGGAGGAAAATTCAGTATAGCAACCACTGCATTGTTAGCAAAGCAAATGCTTCTAGGGATACAATCTGCCCACGAAATTGGATTTCTTCATCGTGATATCAAACCAGGAAATTTCTGTATAGCCTCTCAAGGGTCCACTTATATTGACGAGTGTAGGCGGCTAAGATGTTTTCTCATTGACTTTGGATTGTCGCGGAGATATCTTTCATCGTCTGGAAAAGTTCGCGAGGTAATTGATCATCATTCACATTCATGCATTAGGTCAGATATATTTATAGTTTCATGGTATTTAGGCTCGCACCAAAGTTGGATTTCGTGGAACTGCAAGATATGCATCCATCTCAGCACACTGCGGAACCGTAAGTGCCAGCTCACACTTTTAAATTGTATTAGGTAATCAATTGATACTAAAGCCACAAGCTCTTTAAAAATTGTGATCACTCTATTACATCAGGAACTTTGTCGTGTAGACGATTTGTGGTCACTTTTTTATATTATTGTCGAGTTTCTCACTGGTGCTCTACCCTGGAAAGGGAGGGAAAAGGAAAAGATTGGCGTCATGAAAAAGGAGTTGACAAATCCACAACTTGTGGCTGAATTGCCACAACCTGTACTATCGATTTATTCGTATCTGAAAACATTAAGTTATGAAGATGTGCCAGATTATAAGCTGATGTTACATTTTCTTGACGAGCTGTTTAAAAGCTCAAAGATGCCAGAGAATGTTCAGTACGATTGGGACATAAAGCACACTGGTAGTCCTACACCATCGACTGAAAATCACAGCCAAGCTCGACCATCCAACGATCTCTCAAGTGACCATCAAATTCTGGAGAAAAACAAAACACCCAAACTTCCTGAGCAAACTATTAGCCCCGATATGACTGGTCCAGAAACGCCCACAACTGCAACTGGGAAAATTCCGTTTTCATCTATTGATGCTGCAAAGTCGTGTATAAATGTGCCTGAAATGACTACAGGTAATATACCATACCCCATCAAAACTGATCCGGGGGATCTTTATTGTGTCGACCGATTAGATAAAATTGCTTCGCCCACTCCGTCATACTCTACAAACACTATCCAAGAGGTAATTGCTATTCTTGACTGGAATTCAACTGATGGATAATGACTACAAACAATAACGATATATAATGCTTCAATGATATCATTTTTGGATGGATTGAAGCTTGAATTACGCGCTAACTCTACAGTACATATGTCACTGACAATATACATAGCCTATCTTTACTCGAGTAGTTCGATCATTTTCTCTGGCAAGCAGTAGTCATCAAGAATCACCCACAGGCCATTTTGGCACATCTAGCCACACGCTAGGTGATGTAGCCTGCCAACCTCGGTGGGTCAACAACGGTTTGCTTGATCAATCAAAAGGTGTTTGTTCAACTCATCAGCTGACGATTAATTCCAATCTAAAGCCCACCGTCATCAGATCCTCCATTGAACGCTTCCCGCTCCAGGCACATACGCCTCAGACGACTTCGTATCCTGTGATAGATTCGCTAAACAAACCTTCTGTTTCTGGTATTTCTTCTGTTGCACCTGTTGTAAAAGGCGAATCTGGAAAAGCACATCGTAAAAAACGGAGTCGATGGTGGGCGGACTTTTCTATTTGTTTTTAGACAAATACTTTATCATTTTAGGTTATATATTTTCAAAGAGGCATTCCATCTAGGCTGTATCACAGATTATATTAGTCCAGTTTGTTGCATTCAAGAATTAGACAACTTTAGCATTTTGTTTAGATTACAAATGTATTCCGATTCAATTGCTGTATCTGGATATTTACCTGCGTTGAGCGTGAGCTGCTACCTGATGACAATTTTTGGTATATTTCTATGTACATAGTCCATATATCCATGACATATCAAATCTTGGTTTATCGAGGTCTATCCATTCCTAATATATATATTTTATAACAGTATCCAAACGTACCCACATTATAATGAACAAACTATTCGATACATTCGAGCTTTTAGATTGTATACTGATTCATGCAGTGTTCCATACACTTGGTCCAAACAAACACCAAAAGAATTTAAATGAATTCAAGCCATCTAAACATAGCTGGATCATTTATTCAGATTGATACGTATTATTTTTGCAAGCTTTGAAATATATCCCAATCGCAAAAAACTGATTCACACAAACGAAGGTCCGGGAAAAGGAAATTCACGACGGAGCAACAACGACAGTTCTAGAAATGCTGGTTCAGAAAGTGGATGAACAGCTCCGTGTCGTATTAAAAAATCCACAACGACCAACCCAGCTTCTGGAGTGAATTCTCCCTTGCTCAAATGATCCTTGACTGTTTCCAAATCCCACAAGAAAAACTCTTCTACTTCGCCATCTGCTGGATGTGGAATAAATGATGCGTCCAATTCAAGATCATAGCAGAATTCCGTGTCGGGGATGTATCCCCTGATGGAAGAGTCTTGCCAAAAGGAGACGACTCCAACAGAGATGGCTCGAGATGCTATGTCAGAAGAAATACCTGCTTCCTCAAAACTCTCCTTGATGATGTTGGCTGTTGGATTGGCTCCACAAGGCAGACCTCCGCCTACAATATTATCTAACATGCCTGGATTCGTTTGTTTTCGATAAGATCGTCGTGCAACCCACATCTTGATGGTAGACTGGTGATGAGCATCCACTGTTCGTACGTATCCATTTAAATGGCATCCATAAGACCGTACACCAAACAATCCAATTGCTGATCGTTCAATGGCAACAATAGGCTCGTTGTTGGATCCGTAGACAGTATACTGCTCATTGCGCCATCCCTTTAAACACTCAAACAGACCAGATGATTTCCATGCAGATAGCATGCTGGCTATTGCATGTGTGCGTTGCTGATATGACAATAAACTTGGAACAAGTGTAATGGATATAGGTGTTGACGTAAAGTACGATGACTTTGAAAAGGCTTCAATGGCAAATGGAGGAACAAAGCCAACTAAAGTGTTGGCTATGTAAAGCTGCTTTGAAGATGGAGTGGATGGATTCTGTTTGGTAGAGAACAAAACACTTTTTTCTGCTGCACTGGTGAAACTGTTGAATGTTCTGGCAATCTCAATGAGTGATGCTGACATTGTTTTTATCGATTGTTGAATTGGTTAAAAGTTGAAAGATAAGCAGAAAACCCGCAATCATTTGGCAAATTCCAACATCTCAATGCTGAAAAGTCTATTTTATTTGCCGTTTAATAATATCAAGTGAATCACATTCAGTATTAGGAATTGCATCAAATCGACAGTCCTCCAGAGATGATTTTAGCAAGACAATTCAATCTAATTCCAGCCAGCTTGACTTTACGATTGTCTATATCAATGGCTTGAATAGAGCACTCCGAGTCACATATGCAGTTTAAAAACGACGCATATGTTGCAACACGAAGTAATGGGCGACTAATAAACCATTTCCAGGTATCGCCTTTAGTAAGAGCATCCGATGATAGAAATATAAAGTTTTGAACAACAATCTGTATAAAAGCATTGTGCTCCACATCACTATACTCTCCTATATCTGGTCTAGTTTTGTTTGGACCCAGAGCAACAACAGAGAAACATGCATACGGACGGCGGATCTTTTCGGAAAACTTTAAAAAAATATCACCAATTTTGGTGGTTTTTGAACTGCCAGGTGCACCATCGAGTTGAACTGCAGAATTGATTTCTGTAATGAAATCAGAGTGGATGGTCAGAATGTTGCGAGCCATAGACTGCAAAATAGTAAGCCCCTCAATTTCTGATTCAAGTCGTACAATATAAGCAATATTCGATTCGCCAGCAGATCGCTTTTGGTTTTCAGGGTATAAAGATGTTTCGGCTTTTGAAATAGACTCTTTTTCCTTGAACACTTTATCCTCAATGGCTTTACTCAAGCGGTTGCTACGACGACATCGCTTTTTGACCAGATAATCAAGGTATTGAACTATATGTGACAAATTGGTGGAGAACTTGATCTATATCACAAGACATGGCTTAGTATGATTGCAATTCAACAGACCAATTGTTTTGGCAAGATAGGAAAATTAGCATTGAGTATACCTCGTCTTCAATAAATATAGAAATTGCTCGGTTTCGACTAGCAAGTTTGGCATCAAGTGAATCATTCAAGATAGATCTGGAATCCTCAAAATTGGAACCATTTGATGTGGAAAAAGATTGTCCCAAAGCCAAGACTTTTTGCTTTAATTCTGAAGGAGATGACCGAGATGAAGCATTTACTTCTCTCATAAATGTGCTGGTGGCTGGGTCTTCAGATGATCGTGAAGGACCAGGTGAGGGTAAATTGCGTGTTGGAGGTGGAGTTGAAATTAAATGATTGGTCGAATAGCTTCCTGAAACAGGTAAAGCCGAGCTTTGAGATACTGGCACCAACCTATCAGTGGGAGAGTCCCCACCAATAGAGCGTGGAAGACTCGCAGATGCATCAGCTTCCGAGTCAGATGTAGGATATGAGCTGTTTGAATATTGGTTTGCAGAAACATTAGAAAATCGTCTCAAGTTTTCACCAAGTTTAGGACTAGTATATGGTTGTACATAGGAGTTGACATGTCGTGAAGAACCCCATTGAGAAGAACGATCTGTTAAAACTGGTGATGCACGCTGATTATTTATAGGTAATGAAAATGTGGTGTTAGCTATAATACTTTTTCTTGTATGAAAATTGGGAACCAAATAGGTGCTAACCTGAGTACTAATTTCACCAGAACTTAATGGCTGAGCAATGCTTGGTATTAATGCATTATTGTTATTCTGTAAATCTTCCTGAAAAGGTGCAAGAGGTGGATAATCTTTGTCTGGACTACTGGTATCACGATTTTTTAAAGAGTTAGATTCCACCAAGGGCTGCATATTAATATGATGATTAGTATCCTGAGCAGCGGAAAACGGCATCTCATAGCTGTTGTCAAAGCCCTCATAAGATGAGCTAGTCTGTTCGTCACTTCCGAGATTTTTTAAACTTAGTACAGGACCATCCCATCCAGAATTACGAGCATGCTTTTCCAGGGCAAGAATAGTGCGAAGAACAATCAGAGCAGCCTTTTTTTCCCTGTCTTGCTCAGGAAAAACCAGCAAATTGGACACTGTAAACAAAAGTGCACGCTTGATATGCAACGATTTACACAACTCCAAGAAAAAAATGATTTTGTGAATAGCAAAACGCGGTCCCATTGCTAGCAACTGGCACTCTACTCGAGGATAAAGAGCGCATGCTAAACGACAAAATATATCTCCACTACGCAAAATAGAGATGAGGTCTGTTGAGAAATCAATACTCATGTCCAAAACATTGCATACCCTAAAACATTTTGGAAATTGATACGGATGTAAGAATTTGAAGAGCTGAAAAAGTATTGCTAGGATGGTAAAACACTCCATTGTCATCAATTTTTAAATAAACAGTTTTCAATACTTTACCATTCAACCACCTTGGGTGAATACTCTCGATACATGAACAGTGTGTTCTGCGCATTTTGATTGGCCGGCATTGGAAATGCACGCTAATACATACAAGTGTAAGTAAATCAAAATTCACATAGACTAAACTCAGACTCAATCTGCTGTTTATAGGAATGTACCTTGTCTTCAATGGATAGTTCACTGAGAATGCGGTCAGATACTTCGAATGTTTCATTCGAGTTTAACAGCGACATAAATACAATTTCTTGCTGTGTGGGCTCGGGTTTCTAAAAGCAGCATATTCAAAGAATCAAAACTGTTAGTTGAGAATCTTCGAATAAATGAAAATTTTCGAGATACCAAGCTACAACTACACGCAGCACTACGATGCTAGGTTTAAATAGATTGACTTGCCTGAACTTTGCTGGCATTGGCAATCTCGTGGTAACTGGTGGATATTTTTTCAACAAGCTGGAGCATTTTAAAATTTTCTTGACCAGAGACTTGAGCAGAAGTTGCTGTAGAAACCGATTCACTTACAGCATGCTCATTAATAGTTGGCAGAGATGAATGGGTGGCCACGCTGATTGAAGATTTAGTAGACAAAGATGATGTGGATGGAGGTTTTTTTTGATGATGCTGGTATTGTTGCTGCTGGTAATACTGATTATTTGCCGGAACGCTCTTTAAACCGGACTGGTAATGCGAATTGGATGTCAATTGCCTACGGGTTGTATAGCCACGCCACACTCGCTGGATATTGGTTGCACAGCGAGAATAGTGTCTGAATTTGACAAAGTTATGAATAGCACTGATAGCACCTTGTGAAATAGAAATAGTTCCGCCGTAATTGTCTTCAAAGATGGTCACTTCAGATGGAGGAATCCTGGCAGTCTTGAGGAGAGCAACCGCTTTTGAGCGAATAAATTGGCGAGAAATGGGAGTGGGCAGTGAAGTGTTCTTAGTGCCATCTGCAGCCCTGACAAACCGATCAAAGAAGTCGAGCATGGAATAAGAGTTCCGTTTCTGCTGTATACTGACATAGTGCGACTGGGCCTGCATCTGCAGCTGTGTGTGGCCTTGCAATGGTTGCTGCATGTGTACAGGAAATGTATTTAATAGAACAAGTTGCTAGAATAACAGTGAGTGAAAGTCAATCGCAATCAATGAGTCTAAGTAAAGGCAATGGCTGTTGATTTGGTGAGCCTACTCTCCCAGCAGTAGTGTGACTATCTATTTGACAACTGTAATATCAACTTTGTTGTAAAACAAATTCTTGATGGTAAACCTCGAATCGAGACGAAGCGCACCCACACATTTGGAACCGGTTTCAGCGTTGAGCTTGGGATTACTTCGTTTTTATTATCCTACTTCATATGAAGTATCTTCTACCCATGACACTGTTGCTATTCATTGCGATGACAATTTAGAACTGACACACAATGTCACCCCTACAAATACGCATCCCATCCCGAGTATCCGTCCTGTTCCAGTTTAGAAGTTCAAGTTAATATTCAACATGAATTGGGATTATAGTCTACGGAAGCAATACAGAATAGTCCTGATTATCATTCATACGACATACGCCATGATCCAAACGACTCTCCAAGCGCTATTCCAGATAATACTGTCAATGCCAGTGTTAATGAGTTTGTAATAGGCACTGCTAGTGAAATGTCGGCATCTCCTAACGTGTAATAATAAACTGTCGATCCACTGAGATTCACTGCCAAGGGCAATACATACTATCAAGACCGTATCTGTAATTAGAGCCATTCATCTAATGATTCTATCTAGTTAAAATAAGTATAATCATTGCAATTGAAAAGGCTTGCCTGCCAGCGAGTACCAAGAAACCACAGTTCCGCTGCCTGTCTTGTCCACCAGGAACTAGATGCATGCTTGAGGCTCACTGCTTCCAATCCCTTACTGCCTGACTTGATGAATGGGTTAGTGAACCCCCAGCAAATGGCAACGATGAATAACCCAACTATGCTTTCTAAAGTATCAATAGTCCAAAACAAGTGGATATAAACGGTTCATTATTACATCCATCACTTGGTTCCAAACTATCTTGCTCAAATGTCATTCACTGATCCAGCCAAGGCTGTTGTAGCCATCATTATACACCAGCCCTTACCCACATTCCCAAGAACCATGCTGATCTTTATAACCAAAGAAACTCGAGTTTTGGGAATTGTAATTACCAGCAATTCAATACGTTCGTATTTGAAATCGTCCCGTCTTTGTATATCCTCGACCTCCCTTGAACGGAGTATACCCTTCGTTTTGAACTGCCAATGAGTCAATGCGTATGCCAGATACTGAATGCATATTGATTCGAAAATCAACATTAAACACTATATTCTTGGATCGCTTAGACAGCTCCGCTCTATTTGAAAGCACAGATCTACAACTATTAGTATCATGAATGCAATCTAAACACTGCAGATACACTCACGCATTCTCAGTGACAAGGTATCCAGTAAATTGTGCAAGTCCTGATGTGGTTAGATTTGCTGCCATTTTCCCAATCGTCCATGTAAGCACCTACAGCCATCAACGCAATTAGTTAAAATAGACTTTTGATCCAAGATCCACAATAAAATACCTTGCTGGTAGGATCAAAACTACAGCGTCCTATAGTTGGATTGGTACGGATGGACAAGACTTCAGTGGGCAAATTGGCAGTAATCACCAACTGATCTATCATCCTTTCGCTTGGTATTTTAGGATGAATGCTAATATCTAGTTTACCTATATTGATGGCAAACCATCCAATGCAGACAATCCACATTATTAAAACGTTTTTAAACATGGAATGATTTGAAAAACTAGACAGTACAGAGTATATACCTCCACTCCTTTTCCATTTCAGTGTTGGCTTGACTAGGATGGGAAGCTGAGTCTGGCTGTGGATTGGAACACTAGATTTCACGACCAATCCAAAATGTCAAGCCAGATTCCAGTCACACTCATGCATAAAGATACTCACTTGTACTCCATCAGGCGAAACGCTCCATCAGGAGGAACAAACGACAGCGTTCGATCTCGTTCGTAACGTCCTACACGAACACATGGATGTAGACTCGACATGCCATCTGCAATCGCAGTCTTGTTGCCTAATGTGAGAAGAAGATCTGGCATACCAGAAAGCTTACTGGTACACAGAATGTCTCCAAATATGGCGCCTGCTACTATTTTCCCGTTCCTGTGCATACAGCAATTCAAGTGTTCAATACAAATGGTTTGCATTCAGCCATATCCGACTATAAAACACGCAATAAACTAGACACTTGGAGCCATTAATGTCTCGTAATGAAAATCATTCAATATGGCATACCTGTCCATGATAACATCCAACTCTTCAACAACATCAAAAAATATCTCATTGTTGGTGTATTTGAGTCCTGTTGATCGCCATGGAACAGTCGATGCATACCCTGTCGGCAGCTTGGTGCCGAATCTATCATCAAGACTCGGATTCAGTCAAAATCCGAATCTGCCAGTCAAAATAGACATTGTCTTGTCCAATACATGTATACCCACTGAGTCCCAATAGACACTGCATTCATCATCGATGCCAGCAGCGATGGTGGAGGAATCATCTCCTTGAGTAAACACGGCTCGGTGATGTATGGCGATCCATAGTCAACCAACTCTTCTAGCAGCTCATACACAATCACAAAATTCTCTTTGAGAATCTGCTCAGACATGCCGCCGAAATAGTCGTACAAAAGCTCGACGATCTGATGCAAGAAGAAGAAGACGCTGGACGGCGCAACTGGTATTTGATATCAAGTTTTAGTCGAGATTCATTTTCATTGGTGACAGATATAACGTGTTGAGAATGATTTCCAATGCATTCATATAATGTAGATAAAGCTGACGCTGTTGTTTACATAAAGTTTATTACCTTCTGTCTGAACAGCAGATACAAACAGCAAGTCATGTCTGCTGATGTATAGCATGTAGTACCCTTCTATATACAGTACAGGAGGAGCCTCTTGCTGTATAGGATATCCTTGCACTTGAACTACAAACTCATCAATCACTCGACGAGACAAGACCTGCTTCCAATGCTTTTCAATGATGACAGACCTAACGTTGCATAAAGTGGGTCAATTGCATTGTACCGACCAAAACATGGGCAAATCAGCACTATGGCTCATTATGTAGGTCAATATACTTGCCCACTATTATCAATCACAAACAGACTGTCAAACATGGTGTCAGATGTATGTGGTTGATATGGGCCTTGAAGATTCTAAAAAGTCAAAGTTGTGAATGGACGCAAAACAGCAGTAAAATAAACAGCCAATTGGCAAACTGCATCTGCCATGGCGGGTACGATCAACATTGTCATGCATTTAGTTTATTCTGTCGCTAATCGGCTGGTCATAAATCAGATCTGGTTGAATTTGACGATTCACAGCACTCGAGTGTCCATTACTACTTATTGCCGAAATTGTTATTCATTCCAAAATAAATGTCATCAAAGTGGAGTTTGTACAGTTTGGAAATATTTAAACGATTGAATTGAGTGTTTGGGTTGCAATGGATGAATCTGGGTTTAAACTCGGTGATTGTACAATATATGGTTATGCAAAAATGAAGTGATTGTAGTTATACTTTCGAGTGAACAAATCGTAAGATATGACTATAAACGTGCAGCTGATGAACAAACAGTTTTGTATAATTTATACATTAATGCACTACCAACTGCATCTGGGGTTTAAAGCCAAATTGGAATGCTTGTCCAGCATTAAATCATGTTGGTGCAACTTTATCACTGGTTGCAATCGCATCTCTCGGCTACTCAAAAATAGCAACTGGCAGTTTGTATGCTGGTATGCAAGATATCAGCCAAATAAAACTAGCAAATCAGCTAATCAGTAAACTAGATAGATCTTGATTGATGCTCATTGGCTTGAGCTATTTCAAAGCATCTTTAGTGCTGGCAGCTTATTGGCATTATCACAATAGGTGGAAAAATTCAAGCCCACGTGATAGATATTTGGACTTTAAATTTTGCGATTTATAGCCGATTAAAACTCGCTACATTTATGGAGCAGCATTGTTGAACAGCAGCATATTATCACATTCGCCGAGTTGCTGCTAAGGATCTTATCGTTACAGTTTTTAATAAGAACTCACTGGAATTTACAGATAACTACTTGTATACATTGAAAGCATTTGTGACTTGCATTTTTGCTATCATGGTTTCTGAATTTCAACAGTCGTCGATCTCTTATCCGAATCAGAACGCTCCTGTTGTTGCCAGGTAGGGAATTTAATTGCAAGTATCAACTGGTTTATTGCCGACTCATTCTTACCATCTCTGGCTGCTGTTATACAATATATGGCGATCCATTCTATTATGGTTAGTAGCAGTCTTCCCGCCAAGCTTGTATGCGGTGCGATTGCTGGCGTCATTGGCACTTGTCTGTAAGCACTACTTTTGAAATATCAATAGTCATAATTTCAGCTTGGACAATGGAATAATTGCTTTTTTATCGGAAATTTACCTGATCTTGTATTTTATTGGCTTGATAGTATATTTCCACTAGGCAAGTGACCTGCTTGCTGCTATTTCATAAGCCAGATTTGAATTTATCATTTTCTATTCAACTAATCTAATGAATATGAATTCACCCGCTTTATCTGGTTGGTGTGTGGCCTGTTTCTGTTTTTAGATACTGTCAAGACAAGACTGCAAAATCAAAAGAGTGGTTTAAACGGTCCTCAGTATCGTGGAATGTATGTTGACAGATGATGCATTGGTTACTGCATGCACGATATATAACTCAATATTCATCTTTTACGTGTATCTAATGCGAGTTTGGCGGATGAATTATTTTGGTAGTTTAGATGGCGCACGGAAAATCATTACTAATGAAGGATTTCGTGGACTATATCGAGGTCTTATTCCTAATCTCATTGGTTCGTACTGATGATTGCTTTATAATGGTATGGTTACCAAGACTCGAAAAGGCATGTGTTTTAATCAACTCTTGTCTTGTTTGTTTTCACAGGCATATGCCCTGAAAAGGCTATCAAGGTAATATTACAGTGCCTTGTAAATTGCATGTCCATTATTTTTTGGCATAAACCTTGTTATTGTAGAGCTACTAAATCTTTTTACCTTTGTTCATGTCATGATCAGTTGGCAATGAATGACTATGCGAGAGAGTTTTGGGGTCGCCAGATAAAGGCCCATCCTGACCATCTTCCTCTTTTTTATGGCATGGTATGTTGTATGTCTAGTCTATATAAGCCTTTGATGCACTGCTTACTGTATGTATGATTGCTGGTCACGATGCATTGCAATTTTGGTATTTAGCTTTCCGGAGCTACAGCAGGGTTTTGCCAAGTTGTTGCTACCAACCCGATGGAAATAGTCAAGATTCAGCTTCAACTTGCTGGTGCATCCTCTGGTACCGGATCCAATTCAAAAATAACTATGACGGGCATTGTCCGTCAACTCGGATTACGAGGATTGTACAAAGGAACCACTGCAACTCTTGCCCGCGATGTTCCGTTCTCCTTTGTATTTTTTCCCATGGTTGCCATTCTCAAGAAAGCCTTGACACCTGCGCATACTAACGGAGAAGCTCCTTTCTCCGTGATATTTAGCAGCGGTATTGTAAGCGGCGCGATTGCTTCTGCTGTCGTTACTCCTATGGATGTAGTCAAGACTCGACTGCAAGTGATTGCTAAACCGGGAGATAAAGTATATACAGGAATGATGCACTGCTACCGGTGAGTTTATAAAACCATTTTGACGTATATTTTAGACTGCTGATCTCATGCTCACATTTATTGGGGTTGAAATACAATAGTGATATCTTGAAGAACGAGGGATGTACTGCATTGTTTAAAGGAGTGGTGCCCCGTATGATGATTGTATCGGTAAGTGTTATTTTCCCGAGCACTATAATGCTTACATATATTGGAGCGCAATTCTAAATACTTGATATATTTAGCCATTGTTTGCCATCGCTGTACTGATATACGAATTCCAGCAGCGATATCTTGGAAAGCTATCTCAGGAGTCGGGTTTCAAATGAATGTCCGAATAAATGTTTTTTTCAAAATATTACTATTGAAGATATACAGCTACTCTACACCGCAGCATCAGACTTGATTGCAAATCTTTAAGCATCTCGACTCAGTTGTAATGGCTTGCCGATATCACACGAATGTCTATTTTTGAGCGAATAAATTCTAGAGTGTCGGCAAAAGTTTTTTATCCAAGTTTCATCTTTTGTAGCAAAACTATACCAAGTATGACTGAGCCACTTTATTCTGCAGAGCAAATCAAGATTCCTTCTGACCTTCCAGAAATCCTAAAGAACTATGCAAAGTTTATCATCAAATCCCAGCCTGCTGATATTTTGGCTAGTTCTTCCGAGTAAGTCCTGACTATGCATTGAATCAATTGCAGTTTTTGTAATTCATAAAATTAGGCTGAAATGACGCCAGGAGAGAGCAGCTGTCCTTCAAATGTATGCAAGTGCATGAGATAATGGTTTCATTAGCTAGATGGTGATATTCATTAGCTAGATGGTGATACTCATTGGCAAGGATTGAATGGGCATCTAGAGCTGTAGAAATATGATGAGAGCCAGCTTTGGTGCTATTGAATCTACACTAATATTCCTGCACTATTCTCAAAAGATATTTTGCAAGACTGGCTAAACAACGCACGCAAGCTAATGCAGGAAAGCGGTTGAGTGATATGCAGTTGGATGCATTTTATACAAAGGTGTGTTGGGTGGGAATCTTGAGCATATTCCGTTGGTACGCTGTTGATGCATATGCCAAGCTATGGACTAACACGTCGGAATTTATCATGGCCCTGTATCTATGCATATCTATTAGTTCTCCTCATCAGAAGAAAGAAGCTCTGTTTCAAGAAAGGATATTGAAGAGGCGGCAAGCCTTGCGAATATTCCCTCTGCTCAGGTTCAAGATATTTTCTTGTAAGTTTGCTTAGGTGATGCATGGAAATATCTACATTCAGTTATTAGAGCGTGCCCAGACTGACAATCTACTGCCGATCTCGATGACTATAATGCCTGCTTTCATTCTTATTTAAAATTGCATTTAATAGACTTGGCGGATGGACTTCGGACAAGATACCATGGGTCAAGTTTTGGGCTTTTTTGTGTGCTTCGGCTGCTGGGGTAAGCTTAGTTTATGATATACTGATGCATGAATACCATTCAACACCTGTATCCAACTTGTTTTGGGCTTAATTTTTGCTTTGTAAAAGACGCTAGAGGCAACCGCAGAGCTTGTTTGCAATCTTGTAGGCGACAACGGAAAAGTACCAGTTGCTCTTATTCAAGAGGTGGTGGTATTTTTGGTTGAGCAAGATAGAGCCATTGACCCTGCTATTGGACGCAACATTGTTCAAGCATTCGAGGGGATCTCTCAGTACGTATAGTTTAATGCATAAAAATACAATCGCTACATATTTCATGTATCACTCATCTTCACTACTACGTGGATTGGTAGGCGGGAATATCCCACTAAATCTGTTCTAGAGATTGTGTTGAAGGAGCTACAAGGAAACTCTTTGTTAAATGCAGACGCTCCAGTCAATCCAGAGTCTGATACACATGTCCATATGGACGAATCTCACCCTCCAGTAGATAATATGCAGCAAGACGAAGCAGCCAACATAGATTCATTTGAAAACAAGGATGAGGATATGAACACTACAGGTCAAGAGCCCGCCAATGAAAACGCAGAATAAGCCGAAAGATGCAATGTTTTGGAAATAAACATAATTCTACAAACTATATTTCAAAATTGAACGTAAATCCACCTCCACTCTCTATCGAGTCGGCTGTATCTTCAGACTGAGCCGTAAGTTGATGCCACATGGATTGCTTCAAAGTTGCTTTGGTTTGGTCATTGTGAGAAATACTTTTTGTAATGGTGCAAGTGCTATTTTCGTGTTTGATCAAACTACGGGATGCCTGAGCCTCTTCAAGAACATTTGGCATTTTCTCTTTCAAGGCATTAAAAAATAGGCTGTAGGGATTTGGATTACAAAATCCAGATACCTGATCTGGTTTAAACTCTAGAAAGTCGAGCACATTAACCAGATTTTCACTCGACACAAAATTTTGCGTAATGGCGATTGAGTCGGTTAGATTCATAACACAATGCCACCATCCGTTGGGTACAAATATCATTTCTCCTGCTCTACAGATACACTCTATAGGCTTGGGAGTGCATTTAGTGTTTTGATTACTCGCCCCAGCACTGCTGTGAATTTCTTGGTAATAGTTCATAAACCATTCTGCTAATGACACGGGTGAAGTAACGTTTGAGCCATCTTTGCTAGGAAATACTCCTGGTGGGATACATTCTGGTGGATATAGAATCCATTTTTTAGCGCCAGTAATAACTGCATTCCAAGCTGAAGCTGATTGTTGAATGTTTTACATATAAGCATGAAATAACAGATATTAGCTATAGAACAATGCATGAATTAATTGGAGTTAAAGGCTATACTTACTGGAATTGGGATCTATATGAAACGTGCTGCCAGATCGCGCAGGACCAATAATAAGCCATCTATAGTCTGGACGGTTGTCACCAAGAACTTGAAAGAGGTCTTGTGAAAAATATTTTGGTACAACATAATCTGCAGAAAGAAAAGTATCGTTGGTAAACCCTTTATCGAACAAATAAAGTGGGGCTTCTTCTTGTGCATGCCTTGCATATTCTGCATAGTTTGCAAATGAGATATCAACAGCTTCCGCCTTGAATGTTTTTGAACCATGGTGATCCATAAAAAAATCAGTCGACCATTTTTTAAACGCAGGCCATTCTCTCACAACATCTGTTAAAATCACTGGCAAATTAGGCTTGGCATACTCTTGTAAAAAATCAGAGAGCGATAGATTATTTCTTCTTGAAATATTATCAATGCCAATACCACAGAGATGATCCAGAGGAACAGTTGCACAACGCCAAGACGTATATAGTAGGTCAGAATACATGCCAGATACACGAAGAGGTTGGTCAGGAATAAAGTCGGATAGTCGAAACTGGTTGACTAGAATTGTATATTTGAATGTATCCCGCCATGAATTCATATATTTAAAATTGCCTCCAAACCGACTGATAGTACGTTGACGCCATACTCCATCATTGGATACAAGACAGTACCAAGCCCTGCTGGTTTGAGCAAGGCGATTGAGAGCTCGATCACCTTCAGTTGCAGTGAACATGGTTTCAATGGAGCAGGGATGAGCGCAAGAAAACGCAGTAGCGATTAGCTCTAGCAATAAGTGATCGTCTAATCCAGAAAATGCACCAAGACCACTATTCCGAGTGGTGAATGAACCGCCATCCAAGAGCATATTGCCCAAAGGTCGAATACCAAATGGATTGGGTCGTGATTCATGACGATATACGGATGCTTTTGAAGTGAATGCAGCAGAAGTTCCTAGTGTATGTGAAGTAGCAATTCGCTTTGCTTGAGCATCTGCAGTTGTATCGGGAGTACTTCTTTTTTCAGCAACCATTAGATGATGATTGCAACAGTTTTTTCAAAAAAAAATCAAGAATTAACTTGGTATTCACGTAAAATGAAACACTTTTGCATTGATCTTGTAATGATTGTTTTGGAATAAATAATCGTTACATATTTGTTATTGGATATTGATTTCTTTTATTGAAACTCTGTAATATCAAATATGATCTAGTTCAACATATCTCAGGAATGCAACTATACATGCTAGTCACGTAATGTTTGAAATGTTTGGAGGAAAGGAAAGTTGGATGTCAAGGATGTGGAATGCATTGAATCAGGAATATGAACATTCACTCTGTATTTTTGTACAAGAATGAGCATCAAGATCAATGAATTAAAGTTTATAAAACAATGTTCAGTAAGATTGACACCTTTGGCCAAAATGAGTTTATGGCCATTTCTCTATTTTATTCACTTTCCCTTCCAAACAGCAGTCAATTGTTAAACTTTGGGCAAGTCGTTTTTTGGTTAAAGTGTGGATCCGTCTTTAATGGACTATGGCTGAGGGGATTGGAATGCATTCTATTTAATACAAATATCTGTTAGATTCTATGCTTGTCTTTATGGTGCAGCTGCGATACTTTTCATCTCTGATTATCCAGCATTTAACTGGTATCCTGCAGCTATATTGCTGGGATCTTCAGGGCTAGATGACTGCAGTAGATCTCTTATTTCTGCACCATCAATTACCGGCTTAAACCCTTGTTTGTTTCAATCCCTTTAGCATGCCTCTAGTTGTTAAGCTAGGGGTGTTGGTTTACAAATATTGTTTATTCCAACACCCCTTGTTCATGTTTGGATTTCGACTAACCCTATCTACTCTGATATCTCGTGCATGTCCACTATTAGATAATAGCCATGACAGACGTTTATATTGCCCATGGAGGTTCGAGTTTAATATGCAGTCTATTGCAAGCTTTCTGTCGGATTGATATCAAACCATTACTTCAACTCAATGCTAACCAGATGTTTGTTGATCAGATCGACCTGTCCAAATCAAGTCAAAAATTATTTGCACCATTGGTAGGATTCCAAGTTTACTGATCTGTCATTGATGTATATAATGTAAACGAATAGGCTATTTTTATGGGCACTCTTGCCAGCCAATTACTATATTATCCAGCAATGAGTTTGATGCTCATGTCTTTACAATTTATTCAACTGAATTCACGCAAAATGGAACACTTGCATTCATCCTGCAGTGATTGTTTTGAAATATACAATGGCTAAATCTGCATTGTGCTCTCCTATTAAAAACTGATTGCCTCTTTAATTGACATTCTCGATTTTTTCAAACACAACATCCATCGTATGATGCGCACAAACTATAGTTTGAACTGAAATGATTTTTTTGAACCTCCCTTTCTCCACTTTTGGCATAGCCATACATTGTACGATCATCAAACTTATCCATTGCAATCCATATAGAGTTTGACTGTTTTGATATTTTCAAACTCCTTTTTACTAAATCTTACAGATACGCTTGTGGTCAAGAGAACAATAATGCACATCCCTCGAATGCAACTATTGCTTCCATGCTAACCACTGGGAGAAAGAACAGATAACAAAATGCTGTTCAGCAAACTCACCAACCATTCCATGAGAATGATTGTTTACTATACACCAACCCTCCTATTTAGTACTCCATTTTACGTGAATACGACTGTAAACTTTGATTCTATATAGATTGTCATGGCGCGTTAAATTCCATTTGCTAACCTACAATAATTACACCATTTGTAGGACCCAAGACCCAATCGGTAGAAATGCTGGGGAAGCTAGTGGAGAGTGGCATGAATGTCATGCGTATGAATTTTTCACACGGATCCCATGAAGTATGTTGATTTAAGTTGTTGCTATTCTTTTGCATGAAACTGGCATTGTTTTATGTGCAATAGTCTAATTTAAAACCGTATTGCTCATTCAAACTGTTTCTAGTATCATGCACAAACCGTGACTAATCTACGCAAGTATCTTGAAAGAACAAAAGTTCCACGAGTTGTTGCAGTTTTGCTTGATACAAAAGGACCAGAAATTAGGCTAGTTGTAATTTTTATGACTCTTTTAGTATATACCACCAACACTTGATTACTAACACGCCTTGTTTACTTTAGATCTGGAAAGTTGGTTGATCATACTGATAAAAAACTCTTGGCTGGAAGTAAGTTCACATTTCACAATGATATGACACGTCTCGGAGACGAAACGCAGGTAGCTACCACCTACACCTCACTACCAAAGACCGTCAAAGCTGGGGATCGTATACTTGTCGACGACGGCCTTATTGGAATGCTAGTTGATGAGGTGGACATAGATAAATCTGAAGTTCACTGTACCATCGAAAATGATGGTTTTCTTGGTGAAACCAAGGGTGTAAATCTTCCTGGAAATGTAGTTGATCTCCCTGCTATTACTGAAAAGGATGCCGGCGATATCCGTTTTGGCATTGAACAGGGTGTTGATTTCATTGCTGCCAGTTTTATTCGAAAGGCTTCTGATGTCTTGGAAATTCGAAAACTAATCCAAGGAACTGGCATCAAGATTATCTCTAAAATTGAGAATCAAGAAGGTCTTGAAAATTTTGACGAGATTTTAAGTGTGTCTGATGGTATTATGGTTGCTCGCGGAGATCTTGGTGTCGAGATTCCCGTTGAACAAGGTAAATCCAACAAACTAGCTGACTTTGCCTGTTTTATAAAGACTAATACTGTATATTTGATCATGCCAATTAGTTGCGCGTTTTCAGAAAATGATGATTCGAAAGTGCAATACAACAGGCAAGCCCGTTGTAACTGCAACTCAAATGCTCGAGTCTATGATTGTCAATCCTAGACCCACTCGTGCTGAAGCAACTGACGTTGCCAATGCTGTTCTTGATGGATCTGACTGCGTTATGCTTTCCGGCGAAACTGCCAAGGGATCATTTCCAGTAAATACTGTCGAGATGATGTCTAAAATTTGTCGCGAAGCCGAAGTTGATATCAATTACTCGGAGCTATATCCTGCTTTACGTAGACAGATTCGTCTCCCCATTGGAGTCTCGGAGGCTGTAGCAGCCAGTGCAGGTACAACCCATACCTTTGTAAACCCCAAGAATGCTTTCAACTAGATGATTAAACCTTGACTGCAATGATGAGACTCACATCAGGGAGCCTCTGATGCATCACGTCGATTGCGGCTTGACTGCGATTCGTGATTGCTTATGATGCATACTCGATGCAACTTTTACGGGCGTTCTATCCTTTATTAGGAGGAACTTCCCATCTGAATGCAGTCATTTAATCACCACCTTGCTTATTTTGGCAGTATTTTCAAATGTCTTTGTGCTAATATCTTGCTTTCTATATATCATTATAATATTTATTTGTCAATTCTGGTTGGTCATGATCCATGACCAACTACTTTTTCTTGACAATCGAATCAGTGAAAACTAGTTGGGACGTTCACGCTGTAAGTTTTATTTAGAACCCAGATAGTTAATTTGCTTGATTTTGGACCGTATGCCTTACAGCTATTTTTAATATTGAATAGGCTCTGATCATTGTTCTCACACAAACTGGAAGCACTGCCACTCGTGTATCCAAGTACCGTCCTATTGCTCCTGTTCTAGCAGTGACTGCCTCTCCTCAAGCCGGTAGGGCACAGTTTTGTTTATTTTGACAATGTATTCATAAAGTTAAAGATGTATCTAACATGCATTGAGACCATTTGACTTTTGTGGAATTTGTCTATATGGATCAACCAATACTCTAGCCCGACAATGTCAAGTGCTTCGTGGTATCTATCCGCTTGTAGTTGATTCTATGGAAGGAACCGAGAATATTATTCATTGCGCCATGCTATGGGGTGTTAAAATGGGGATGGCACAACGTGGGGATGCCGTTGTAGTGACTTCTGGTGTTTTGGAGAGTACGGCAGGCTCTACGAATATTATGCGTGTGCTGAAATGTGTTGGATTCGAGGTTTGATTTACATCATGTGTTGGTGCTTTTTTCTGGTCAAGGACTTGCACTCTTATCTTTTTATCGTGAGTGCAATATGTATGGAGTGTGACGCCATATTTTTTGTGCTGGGCTGCATTTTAAGGCTGATTCTATTGTCCAGATAAAACTGTTTTTTCCCACAAGCAAATGAACATTTGATATTGTTGGAGATTCAAATCTATTACAGCCGCATTTGTGTAAAATGGAGTATTTTTCTGTAGTTTATCTTGAACTGGCTACTTTGATTGGAAATAGCTATGGTTGAATATGTATTGTGCTTTCCTACCACAATTTGCTTGACAAACGAACCCATTCTTTATTATACTCGAGTGACTTTTTGCAGGGTTCAAGAATCGACAGTATGGAGCAGTGTAGTGTAGTTTCAATTCGCGCGACATGTGTTGAATGGCTGGTAAATCATGTCCAACTAGAGTTGCTTTGTGGAATAGAATACTGTTCAGAATAGTATGCGTGTTTGGAAACGTTGCATGTCGCTGTTTAAAAAGTCAAAATATTACGGTATTCACAGCTTCCTCAATTAGTCTCCAAACACAGCGATCATCATATAAAGCACACAAACTGTAGCTTTGATTTGATGTATTTGTATTCATGACAATATATTACAAGACTCTTCCATAAAAGTAGAAGCTCGTACGTAAAATGAAATGTTTGAATGCTAAAACCACCAAAAACTGTTTTTTAAACCATGGTCTGAAGGTTTGGTTTGATAATCCGAATAGATTGTGCTTTAATGTAATTGAAACCCACATGGTCGATCTTGAAAATCACGAATTGGCTCCAGCCCTTTAAATAGCCTATCCAGTATCAAACCCTAGGCATTTATCTATAAGCTCTTGGTTTAAAAATAATAAAGAAACAAGTTTAATATATTTATTTCATCATAGAACAAATTCGTCTTTCCCTTTGACAAGATCGAACTTGAGTCCAGGGTGATCAGCCTTTGCATGATATCGGAGACCATTTGTATTTTTGTATCGTTTTAAGCAGATTTTACAAAAGAATGGTTTTGGAGGTTGCAATGGTGGTGTCAAAATAGCTGCATCAGGCACGGACATGACAGGCACCATAGAATGTGGAATGTGTGGAAGTAAATCAAATCCTAGAGTATCCATCATGGAAAAATGTGGAACAGCTGGTTTGGCTAGGGAAGTTGTGGTCTGGGATCCAGTAGGCTGTAATAAACGCGATTGAGTCTGAAATGGTAAAGGCAATGGAGATGATGGAGTAGATGGGTTCGGGGTTGGCATACATACACCTCCAGCCAGTGGAATGGATGCATTTGGATCTGCGAGGATTGGATCTAGAAAAGCGGACATGCTGGTACCAGCCAAATTCATGCCCATTGGCGGAAAGACCATGTTCATTGGTGGATTTTGAAAAGACAGTGACTGAGGCATGCCAGAAAATCCAATAGCTTGCAAGGGAATTATGCCTTGGGCCGTAGGCATAACGATTGGTAGTCCCATATGAGTTTCACTATCTCCAGCAGCTCTGACAAGATCGTCTGGAAAACTGCAGATTCCTTTTTGAATATGATATTTGAGTCCATTACGATTCTTGTACACCTGGATTTGCATAGCAACATATCATCGAAAACACTGGTTAGATTGATGCTTGACTACCATTAAGTTGTTAGACACTTGAATGCTACAAAAAACCAACAATACCTTTGTACAATGTTGGCGTGGACACGGAAACATGAATTTGTCGCCAGAGCTACTTTTCCTTTTTGTACGACTATCAAAAGTAGGGGTAGATTGCTCGACATCATCATCGATCTCTGACAAGGATCCGTTGCCATCGTCCGAGGGATCTGCCCGACGCTCTTCGCCTGGAGCAGGACTAGCAGAGGAAGTTGAGATAGCAGCTGGAGTAGGAGTAGATGCAAAAGAAACAGTAGGTGCAGCGACGGCAACAGTTGCGGTGGAAGCTGATTGTGATTGATCAGTGACGCCCACAAACGGATACATGACTGGATACTGCACCATACTATAGGGATGTGATGAAGTAGAAGTCATTGGCGCAGAACTAAGATTGGAAAGAGTATTTTCTTCTAGCTGTGTTGAGCCAGCCTGCACATTCATTCCAGGATAAAAGTATCCTTGATAAGAAGGATAATTAAAAGCAAATGGGAAATTAGCATTTGGCAGCGGAGTAGCTGCAGACATAGTACTTTGGTTATTCGTCAACATATCTGTCCTATTTGGATTGGATAGCTGAGAAATAGCTGCAGTTTGTGCAGATTCAGAAAAGCTGGGATGAGAAGAGACGTAACCTGATCCAGATACTGCACTTGAATTGGCGACTTTTGCTGGTGTAGATACGTTGATGTATGGGTGGGTTGGTGTGAGCATTGGGGGAGCAGAGGAATTTACTGTGCTAGTAGTGATTGGCGCATGCTGTTTGCCTCTGTTACAAAGTTGAAATGGAGTTGAGCTGCCAGAATCAGCAGCTTGGAATGCAGCCATGGCAGCGGCAGCAGCAAGATTGATGGCGGTGTCATCCGACGATTCTGGAAACAAAACAGGACCGACGAGCTCAGTGTGATTGTTTCCATTTGGCATGTTGAGTACCAAAGGAGTCTGTGGAGAGTGATGATGGAACAATGCAGCAGATTTGGTTGTGAAAGTGTTATTGGAGTCGGAAGACATGTGCGAGGCAAGAACCGACTGTTGCTGATGGTTGGGCATTAAAACGTCTTCTGATTTCAGCTGCAATGGCATTTGAAGGGTAGTGTTGTCTGGCGCAACAGGAGCAGTAAAGTAGGGATGAGACGAAGCACTGTTACCATTGGCATTAACTGGACATATATTCCCTGTAGACTCGGACACACAAGTCATCATGGGAGCAGTTAGAGGCAGTGGTAGAGCAGCTGTTGATTGAGAATAAGGTGGTGAGGTCATGTCCAAGGAAAGTGCTGGAGTCAAAGACGGTTTTCCAGTTCCATCCGGATGTTGAAGCTGAAGACAAGTTACAGGCTTTTCTCCAGCAGTAGGAGGATAGGACTGACTCAAAGTATGAGCAGGAACCATGGTACAGTCCAGAGTAGGAAAGAGAGTGGATAGGGTTGATTGTTGTGGTTGCTGCAGTAGTGGAAGAATGTGCAAAGGCAGGGATGCAGCCATGACTTTGTGTACAAATAGGTTTGAATAAGGTTGCAATCTAATACTGCTATCAACCGACACAGAGACCTATGAGTTGAGGCAGGTCAAAGGCAAGTGTTGGCTTTACTATAATTATGGTTGAATCAAACGATCAAATCCAAACTCGAAAAAAAATCAAAACCCCAAAAACAATAAAATAAATTCAAAATGGTTTCAATGTTTAATCTCATTCTTGAGGCATAAGTTGGACAATCTTTTGTACGAGACGTTGAAAGTCTTGCGATCGCTCAGTGCTGGTGGCCAGAACTTCTGCATGGCTGGCCAGCTGGAGTTCGTCGTTGACGGCATTTCCCTCTGGCGCAACAGGCTTCATTCCCAACTGGCCAAGTCCTACATTCAGTGCACTGCGTCCTCTACCTACAGACACCTTGTTGGTAATTAGACTGAGTCCAAGTACCTTCATTCCTGCATGTTTTGCTACAACTACTTCGGGAATCGTTGACATTCCTACACAGTCTGCCCTCAGTGCATCTCGCAAAAATCTGGCCTCGGCACGAGTCTCGAAGCTTGGTCCAGATACAAACGTATACGTTCCTTCTCGCAGATATTCCAATGGAATGTTGCATTCATGCGCTGCCTTGACTGTTAGTACTCGGAGATCAAAATCAAATGCTCCGCTTACTGGAGGAAAGCGAGTTCCAAACTCGTCCATGTTTGGGCCAATTAGTGGATTCTGTCCTGCAAGACCTGCAAAGGAAACATGATCAGCAATGATCATGATATCTCCAATCTTAAAGTCTGGATTAAGACCTCCAGCTGCATTGGTCACCATCAGTGTGCTGGCTCCCAAAAGCTTCATGATACGAATAGGAAACACTGTACGCAACAAGGAATGCCCTATACACCTCAACCAGTCATTCAATCCAACCAACAGATGATTGTTTTAGCACACCAAAATCCTGTTTAGAAATGCATCAATGAGCAACACTCTAGATTACCTTCGTAAAGATGTTTGCGACCAACCATGCAGACTGCTGGCTTTCCTGAAAGCATACCAAACACAAGTTTACCAACATGACCAGGAACTGAATAAAAAAGTAAGCCAGGGTGTCAGTATGCTTATGCTGTAGAATTGCATTGATGGTTTGAATACCATTCACAAGTTTAAAAGTTCATGACAATCTATTACCTGTACTGGTAGCAAAATTGGGAATATCCTGGTTTCAAAATAAGATGATCACAAACAGATGCCGATAAGCTACTAGACATACACTTACAGCCATATTCACGCAAAATGGAACATTGACTAGGAACTCAAATACATAATAAACAGCCAGTTTCCACAAAGTTTACTAAACATTGTTTTTTAAACTAGGATTCGCCAATTTCCCGGCGATTGGCATGTATAGTTGCATCCTTGATCTTGTTCTCTTGAACTAGAACGCGAATACAAGTTTTCAAGATACAACAAAGGGGTGTGTAGGGTTGAGAAGGATTGAACTCGATGGATGAATCCAGTGGTTGTCAATGTATGAACATATCAGAAACATTCCAATCCAAAATTATAGTTTGGTTTTGTGTACCATACAATGGGCGGCGTGTGAGGATTGGGAGTGTATCCAAGTCAATTTGTAGTAGGAAAGCATAACGAATATTTAACCAGTCTTTCCAAAGTAAAATAAAGACTGCATAAAAGTGTTCCGTTTTACATAGATACGGCTGTAATTTAAAAGTCAAACAAGGCAATACTAATTGATAATACCTTGTATTCAAACTCAACAGTAGGTGCTTCAAGACCCTTTACGAGACCACCAAGACCACTACCACAGACAATGCCGACTTGGATCTTTTTAAGAGAGTCGGGAAGACGATCTGTCAGAAACTTGGCAGTTTCCTGGTAGGTCTGATGGGAAAAGTAGTCGATTCCTGCAGGTGGAAGAGAGTTTGGAGTAGCCATTATCACGTTGGTTAGGTTGAATAATCGTTTGGGATCAAGTGAACATCAGGCTCAACATCGCATTTTGACTTCAAATCCCATTGGTCATGTGACACCTATTTTGCCGCTACTCTCCCTTAAACAGCTTTAAATGCTGGAAATCAATGCCATTGGCATGCCATTATCTAAACTCAACCGTCTTAAATGTTTACAAGTGAATGAACAGCACCACACCAAATTATTTATTCAGTCTTTGCAATTCACAACATTGCAAATCGTGAATCAAACTGGTCCAAAGCATCTTCAAGAATATCCACCATATCTGCTACACTTGAGCAGGGCGTTGCCAGTGTAATAATCAGTCTCTGAAGAGCCGACCGGGTTTTCTTTACAATTTGGTCGTCTAATTGATTGGCTACAACACAATCTACAGGGTTGGAATCCATACTAGCTAAATCACTACTGACTATCGGTGTACAATCTATGTCCATTTGGGAATGGGTTGAAAAATGTGGACCATCACGGTTATTGAGTTCTGACATCATCGAATGGCATGTGCGATCCAAGCCTTGTGGATCCACTGTGCTGCTTAAATCTTTACATGGAAACTCCGACCCATCACTGGCAAATCTGCCATGGGAGCAATCCTTCAACTTTTTAAGCGGCATATGCTCTGGAGGAACAACAGCAATGCATGTGCCAAGTGATTCGCGAAGCCGTTGTACAGCCTCGTACAGCTGCTTTAACCGTCTGTGAATCTCCAGCGGCGGGGAATCTAGACCCAGCGAGTGCGGCTGGACTGGAGGAGAGGGTGGTGCTCTTAGAGAACATATAGGGTCAGAATCTGGCTTGAGCGGATGATCTCCAGAAGCGTGGATAGAGTGTGAATCAGGCGCAAGTATGTCGGAAGCATCTAGAGAATCAGTCTGTGGATGACATGCACTTTCCACAAGTCCGGGTTTGAGTGAAGAACCAATACCAGTATCAACATATGCGTCGTCATCACACACATGTATATCTCGATTACCAGGCAATGCCTTTTTTCGTGACTTTGGAACTCGGCCACGCCCACCAGCTTTCTTTTTTGTCGACCCAAGTGTAGCAACGGCCATATCATCAGGCATACTTTCGTCCTCCGCGACAGTAGAGTGTGCTGCTGGGATAGAGTCAATAACATTGGATGAATCAAACGCATGATCCATTGCTAATTTGTTGGTTTCTACCTCGTATAAACTAAATGTTTTGGCCAAACCCTGATCGCTATCCCTATCAACTGTGCACTCTAACGCTGACGCACTTTGCTTGCGTGTAGATCCTTTCAGCTTTTTGAACTTATCCCGCCGCTTATTGTTTGTGGAACGACCTGACAGAGTATTATCATCGTCCAGTACAGGTGGGTTTGTAGAAAGTGAAGCATAGAATGCACCATGCTCTCCTTCTATAGTCCTGTCAATCTCCGATGTTTTGGAAACATGACTAGATTTTCGTTCTAAAAAGCATAATTAGTTTGAAAATCTATTCAAAAGTGTGTATACAAAAATCTACTAACCATTTAAATTGAATTTATCTGAATCCATCAGGAGTGGTGATGCTTCAGACTGTGACTTTTCCTGAATAACCCTTTTAGACTTGGATCGTCTCTCTTTTTTGGATTTTCCTAAAGGGCTTGCCACTTTTACATCCTGTGTAGATGCATCTGTAACTGAATTTAAGCGCTTCAACCTTTTTCGACCATTGGTGTATTCAGAACCTTCATCAAGCTCTTCCCGAGCCTCATTAATGTCATCGTTTTTATGTATGCTCTGATTTCTAGACCGCTCGCCCCCACTATCAAGCAAGCTGGATTTAGAACAATCGTTTAGAAACGAGTCGTAATGTGGACCAAGTTGACCGCGAGACCGCAAAAACTCTTCCGGAACAGAAGCTTCTGGATCAGTGCCATGTAAAGTTGGATCATGATCTGTCCCATCTTCAGATGCTCCATCCACATCCATGCTACATTCAGTCTCAGTGTGGTTATCACCGGTTTGCATCAGCAACAGTTCTGCATTCCACTGATCTGCAACACGACTATTCAATGTGTTTCGCTTTTTTGCTGCAGTTGCTATGGATGCTGTAGTGGCCGCTATGGAATTCTGTCTTGATTTTCTTTTGGGTGTAGTCTTGGACATCTGTAAAGCCGCTGCTTTGTCCTTGGCTGAAACGTTAAACCTTGAATTTGACAATGTAGTAGAGGGCGATTTGGTATTGGTAGGCTGCTCGTGAGCAGTTGCAGGAAAATTCGATTCACCATCTTGGAAATCGCCTAGAGACGACATTCCTGAAGAAGCAACAGACGATTGTCTTTGTGGATTCCTTGAATCCTGACCATAAGTTAAATTGGTATTAACAGAAGTTTCAGCAATATTTTTGCTGGATGTAGATTGCACGGCCAAAGCAGGTCTGAATGAATTTATTCATGTAGCATATGTAAGCATCAACTAGATCTGTTTGATACAAATATATTCTATAAAACAACTTGGTCAAACTCACATGATAGATGGATGACTCTCTGGTTTGCACTGTTCACAAAAATATTTTTTGGGAAGTTTCTTTCCTGCCAAATTCATACAATCACAGTGTTGCCAGACGCCGCATTCATCGCATTGAACCATGACACCTTTTGAAGCTAAAAGTTAAGATCGTAGGCAATTTAATTGATCAAGAACATGAATGGTGGTTAGTTTTTTTTGTAAAAACATAAACCTTGAATAAAAGCCAGGCTATAGCTTCTACAAAGTCGAGAGTTTTTTCAGACACTCAATGGGATATTGACCACATGCATTTCTCAGTCAAGCAATGAAGCTGATAAGGAGTCAAGAATGAAGTCGGTAGTGAGTAGCCACATAAGGATAATCACTTAATGTACTGGAGAAGCAGCCAAGCTAATAAAAATGAATGTACGATACCAGTGTCACCGCAAATACACCGAGTAACCTCATCGTCAGAATTATCTTCGCTGCTTACAGGTATTTCCAGTTTATATGAAGCAATAGTTCTAGCTCGCTTGGAAGACATTGAGAATTTGAATGGCAGACGATCAAATTGCTGCTATTGAGCAAGAATTCGCAACTAGTTAAAGTTGAGTTGTCCAGCCTACATCACATGACTTGCAGTCACTTGTAGTTTTTTGATCAGTCGTATTCACGCAAAGCGGAGCATCGAATGGCTTTAGAGTTTGAGCTCAGATTCATTCATGCGATTCAGATATTGAGTCAAACTCGGTAATCGTACAATGTATGGCTACGCCAAAAGTGGAGAAAATGATAATTTTGGCTCAAACTATAATTTGTGCGCATCATATAATGAGCGTTGTGTTTGAAAGAATATTGAGAATGTCAATTAAAGCAATCAATTTGTAGTAGGAAAGCACTGAATATTTAACCATTTTTTATTCCAAAGCAAAATAAGGAAATCACCAAGATAAATACAGAAAAATGTTCCATTTTACGTGAATACGGCTGTAAAACACGACCAAAGTGGCTATTGGAAACAACTTACGGCAGGTATGACAGGAGAAACTGAGCGTACAATATGTATTCGTTGCTCTAGGGTAGTGTAAGTACATCACACCAACTACTCTTTAAACCCATTATATACACTATATCTTGTATCCACTTATGCTTTTTTGCTCTCAACTATATATCTGTATAAATGAATCCGCGTCTTCATTAACCATCATATCTGTACATGTACATCACAATATCTTGACTGTCATTTTACTTTGGTACAACTGCAAACACTATTGAATTCGACTAATACATCTTGGTTCTGAAACCATGATGACCTATTTTTTGGGGCTATATTCTTATCCTATGTTTTATTGGAATTCGACAAAGCTATGCTATGGAGTCAGCTGTGGCTGAAGGAAAAACTTTCCACCGAACTGTATGTACTTGCTCCCATTGTTGCTGAAACCTAATTTGATATCATGAGTCGAGTATTTACAATATCTACCCATCAAATGGATATGCTCGACTCTAGTGTTTTAAATGCACAGCGTGTAAAAAGACTTTGGCCATAAATAACTATGTTTCATACAAGGGTAGCTTTTACTGCTCGAACCATATACCCCGGGACACGAGTATAGCAGATACGCATAAAACCTTGGATATTGAAACAAGGCCATTTTCGGAAAAGTTCGAGGCAGGCAATAATTCATATACGTCTCCCATCACTGTAACCAAAGAGGAGCGATCAGGAAATATTACAAAAGCTTTTGCGAAAATCAAAAAGTCGATTTCAAGAACGCTTTATCAGTCTGATAGCCAAGATGTCGCAGGCTGTAGTGGAGATCAACTCCCCACAGACTGTGATGATCATGGATCTACACCCATACTAATGGACAAAAGCGCCGTAGTATTGACTCCACTATCAACCTTTGTAGATGAATCTATATCACCAGAAGAGCTTGCCAATAGAGTATTACATGCAGGAAAGCCAGATATGTTAAAGTTCAAACAGGATTCCAATAGAGTACCAAATCAGAGCAGTGATGGATTTATAAGCTCACTTGAAAGCAAGTCTAATTCAGGCACAGACAATAATTTATCTGAAAAATCTACCACGACAATGACTCCCATCAAGCCATCCTGTGATATAGGAATGGTAAAGTCAAGATCTCGCCCTGCCATGTCTAAATCAACTTCTCAAAATCGATTGTCTGCCATCTTTAAATCTAAAAAAAGTATTGGCCCAAGTCCAGAAACAGTATCTGACAAAGACATAACTGACCTAGATTATAACAAGAGCACAGCTGTCACGCAAGATTATCCAAGTAGTAACCTTGAACCAAATTTTGCTCAATCCAATATTTCAAATACAGAGCTAGAAGGAAGTGTACTTACTCGAAAACGAGCAAGCACACTTGGATCAATTTCCAGACTATTTAATGGGTTTCAATCGCACCCTGACGTAAAGCCAGCAACTACCGATGTAAAAAGTCATGACACCCCTGAACTTAAGATTCAAACAAATCCTGACAGTGTACGACAGCCGTCAAACACACCTATATCGCATGCTTTGGGAAATCATTCTATCCCGCCTGCTTCAGCCGAACTACGAGAAAATCATTTGGGAAATTTCCGCTGGGGGAGCAGGTCTACTATGCTTCCCTGGAAGGTATCAGACACGCTGGTTGCTTTCGAGACAAAAGCTAAAGAGGCTAGTGATCGCGATAACATGAGAAGAGGTCCTAGGAGCCCTATCGCATATAGTCCTTCAGATCTTAACTGTTCAAGAGGAAGAAATTTTGGTATGTACATAGCTACCGTTTTATATAAAATGGTTTACCCATAGTAACAGTCTGCTCATATATGTGAATATAAAGCCACTGGTACACATGCGTTGCACTCGGAGCAACTTGGCATAAATAATTTAGTTACATCTCCCTTGTTGGATAATTCATACAATGGGTTTACAAAGTAAGTAAAAAAGTGTCAATTCTAATTTAATTGTACTATAGGTTTATAATTCTTACTGAGCAAAAATCACATTTGTTTTTGAAATAAGATCAATTCAAAACGCTATAGGAATCAGTCTGGATGATACAGCTGCAGCACCAAAAAAGGGATTAAACCATGAAGTAGAATCTTCTGAAAGTAAGAAATAACAGTGAATCCGTTTAATTATAACTTGGATATTGATCATTGCTACACTAAAATAACTTAGCAACTCGAAAATTGGCGGATCTTCAATTTAAAATAAAATCAAGTGCTCGCGAGCTACTGCATTACTATGAAAAGTTACAAAACACTCCTATAGAAAACCGAAAAGTCATAATCTCAACTTTTTCAACCCACTTCAAGACGTCACGAGAAAGCTTACGAGAACTGATTGAATTGACAAATTCGGTGGTGACTGTGGTAGATCTACGTCGCAATGGAATTGAACTGTTGAAGTTTGAAAAAGAATGGACAAGCGAATCTACGTTTGGGAGTTCAAAAGGGCTAGACGAATTTCGTCATCTACTCAGCAATATCAATACCAATGTTGAGTTTGTAATGCGTAGATATCCGCAAAATGAGAAAAAGGTAAGCCTACAAAATAGTACATTGCTACGCTTTTTCTAAATTTACTAACTCGAGACTTCACTGGATACTATGTACCTCACTTGACAGCTTATGGTGAAACCTACCACCGGGTTTCGAGAAGAGGGTACATACGATGATTCCATTAAACAAGAGGAAAAATCACCCATATTTAAAAACTTATACCAGGATTATATTCTTGAACATGTTGCAGATGCGCAATACTATCGTCGATATTTTATGAACAAAAGTAAGTGGGGTATATAGCTGAAACCCATAGACTATTAAACTGACCAAGCCTCCTGTATCAAGATCACATTACATATGTTGGTATTTTAGAAAAACTTGGTTCTGTAATTATTTCTCTGCGAAAAGAAGACTACGTCGAAAAACCAGCTCAGCTTGGAGATTCAAAAGACCAAATCACAGAGGGAAGCTATCGTGCCATTCTTCGAATTAAGGATGTAGGTAAACCTGATTTTACAACAAAAACTTGAGCTACTTCCATGTTTACTAATATTATTGTCGACATCCTTTTCAGCAACCCGAAAAACGGGAATTGATTCAGCTTGCACAAATCAAAAAACCTTTGCTTGGAAAAGTATCCACTAGGTCAGTTTTGCAGCTACTTCACAAAGACATAAATCCAACCAAACTCAAAACCGTAGAAGACAAAGCCATTGAAAAAAAAATTCTTTCATTAGACGAATTAAGGGTAAGCTTTAGTATGTCAACTACAAAATAACGATGAAACTATATTGATGCATGTAAATTACGCTGGAGTAGTACTGTTCAAGATATAAATTTGGCGTATTGCTGGTCAAGCCGGGGCAGAAAACCGATAATGAGTTTCTGCAAAATGGTACGTATAGCTTTTAATATCTTTGGATTGTCATACACCAAGGTTACACTCGAGTCTAATAATATTCAACACTTGTAAAACGTCAACCGCCCTAGTGGAGGGGAGCAAAGGATACAATAAATTTCTTGATATTATGGGAGATAGAGTGGAGCTGAAAGGTTACAAAGGTTATGCTGGCGGTCTGGATGTATCAAACGATCGTACAGGGCTTTATTCAATAGGCACCACATGGCGCTCTTTTGAAATCATGTTTCATGTAGCCACACTTTTGCCATTTGTTCCTGATGATGATCAGCAAATTGAACGCAAGCGACATATCGGAAATGGTATACACCTATAGGCTTTAATTTCAATAGACACATGTTTCTATACTACTTACCAACATTTTATTTAGATATCATCAACATTATGTATCTTGAAGATGATGCTCAGTTTGATCCACGCGCTATTCGTAGCCAGTTTACGCATATTTTTGTTGTAATTAAGCAAGAAAAAAACCTCCCGGCTCTGAACAAATCCTCAGACCTTGAAAATAATGATACTGGATACCGAGTTTCAATTACATCAAATGCTGATGTTTTACGATTTGGCCCTTCACTTCCAGAGCCTTCTGTGTTTGTGGATATGAATGAAATGCGCGAATTTTTGTTTTGTAAACGTAAGTATGAATATTAAATTAATTGTAGGCAAACTTTGACTATTACATGCTTACTCGTTCCTAGTTATTAATGGAGAAAACTCTGCTTACAAGGCACCAAAGTTTGCTAAGCCACATCAACGAACCTATCGCACACTATTTGATGACATAATTGAAGAGTTTTATGGAAGTGTCAGTCGTAGGTCATCACGAAATGGATCTTTTGCGGGACCTTCTCACGAAAAATTTAAATCCAAAGATCATGACAGCGGTTCATCGGCTGCCTGTGGATCTCCTTCTACTTTAGCATCCTATACCAATCACGGAATCTCACAAGCAGGAACACACATTGGAAAATTATTGCGTCATACATCAGCCAATAATCTTCGCATTCAAACACCGCATTTATCGGCCTCAACAAATGATGTGACCATAAAAGGTGCCATAAACAGTTCAAATGATGCCAACAGCTCAACATCAAATATAAAGATGCAAGCAGAAAAATGTGTAGTTTTAGCATCACCCGACAGTAACCAATTGGCTGTGACTAATCAAAGCCCTTCAAGCCCAATGCAAAATAGTAATACCGTTGGTAGCTCATCTGCACATAATGAAATTGATTTTCCCGACTTTGAAAGTAGCATTGGAGCCGCGTCAAAACTAATTATCACCTTGGACAGTCAAAACGAATTTGAGCAACAACAATCTAAAGGTATAAAACTGATGACTAACTTTATATGTGTTTTTGAATAAATTGCACATCTAAAAACCAAACTAGCATGTTTATTTAAAACAGATACTCTCTGGCAGTCGGACAATACTGGTCCAGATGCAACTGCAACAACGCTGGCACTGCATGATGATGCGTTGAGTCAGGCCGTATATGGATCAAGTGGATACCATACTTCCGAAGAACATCTATCATTTAACAATAATCCAGCGATACCAACAAATGGTGCAACTGCTATGGAATCTTAAATGCAAGGAGCTTTGCTGTCAAATAATTTTTAATAGATTACAGAATAAATGCATGCTAATGTATGGAATATGGTTACATTTACAGGTGTATTCACGTAAAATGAAACACCAAGTAGTGATGTCAATGTATAATAAACTGCCAGTCTCATGGAATAATTGACATTAGCTCCCACTAAATTCATAGGTCAACACTGCGTCCTCTGAACCTATCAAAGTTGACTGAACATTGCTCATTTTTGTATAAAAATACCAAATGTTCACATCACAATTCCAGCACATTCCACATCCTTGACACTTGTTCAATCTCCAACTTTCCAAACCAAACATCGCAATATTAAGTGGTTGGCATGAAAACAGTTGTTGCATTCCTGGCATGTGCAGTTTTTGGTTTCTTAAACTGGTGCGCAAATATCTACGGTATTTTAGAATACAACAAAATGGGATTTGTACCAAGTTGTATTGATGGAAATTGAATCCAATATTTGGATTGCAACGGATGAATCTGGTGATCGTACAATGTACGATTTACCAAAAGTGAAGACGAACGCGCTCCAGACCAGTTTGATTTGTACATCATATGGACGTTGTGCTTGGAAAAGAAACTGAGAATGTCAACCAAAATCAATTTCTAGTAGGAAATGCAACAGATATTTAACCATTGTCTATTCCAAAGCAAGATAGAGACTGTAGGATAAATACAAAAATGTTGCATTTTACATGAATATAGCTGTAAAATATGTTATTTGTGATGCAAAGTTGTATGGATGTATAAAATTTTAAGCTTGCTGAATGTGAGTCAACTATGCATTGTTTTTGAGATTACTACTTGGTTTACGATGGGGCAGTGTGATACTCGGCCGGATAGTCTTTCCATCTTTAGTTGGCACAACCATTGTTGCAGGAGCGCTGGCCGCTTGGGCAGACTTGATAAGAATCGCTGCATCATCAGTAAGCGGTGCCTGTGATGTAGTGCTCAAAGATATAGCAGTCTCTGATTCATTAGGAGGAATTTTATGGGATTGTGTCTGAACTGGGCGGCGTACTCGTGGATTTGGACCAATTCTAGGCTTCACAGATCCTAGCATGGGACGCGAACTTATCCGAAGAAGCTCTGCATTGGCAAGAGAGGCAGGTAGCGCATAAACACTGCTGTCTTTGATTTTATTGGATACCAATCCAGGACTGACAGTTTTAAAAGCATCCTGATGAATCTGGGTACGCGCATGGTCTAAAGGTTCACTTTCAACAGTATCCTGCTTACTATTTTGATTATTTTGATCAGAGGTCTGGGAGGGAATGGCGGATATATTGGGTTTTACGTCCACAGTATCATCCTGTTTCAAATGTCCCAAATACAACTCGGTGTTGAGTGCCTTTTTTTTTGCAATCATGCCCATCATGCGACTCCGAATATCATCTCCTGGAACGCGTTTGTTAAGAATGGCAAAAGTCACTCGTTTGGGGTTTGCTACCTCTTCAGATACAAATTTGAGTTTAATATGGTTTCGCGACATCCCTGGAAACATTAACGCAATGGTATTGAAGTCCGTTCCAAAATATGAAAGGCCCTGTATAAAATTAAATGATTGTCAACACATGCTTGTTTAAAAAAGTCTCAAACAAAGCAGTGCCTCAAAACCTACATCAAAAAATCGCTCAGTCATGGCTTTACTCCATAACACTTTCCGAGGCATCTTTCGCGTACGAAAGGAAGCACTAGTAACGTATCGTTGCGGACCCTCTTCTACGCGCTGCAGCTCCTCCAAAGGCTCCTGTCCGCTCTGAGTCAGCACCAAGGAAGTCTCGTCAATACGAATCTGACCGTCTATAATTCGCAAACGGGGTCCACTAAAATTCAACAACGGTTAGTTAATATAGCATACATTCAACAATAAAATACGGCCGGTGTTGAACTGCAACAAAAATCACCCACTTTGAGGGCAGTAGCGAGTTTGTTTCAGAGGACAAGCCATCTGAGCTACTCGACTTTAACGGATTCAGCGGTAGAGTCGAAAGATCTACATTGGAGCCAATGTCTACACTTCGTTTTCTCTTTTTATATTCTTTAACTTTTAATTGGCGGGCCTTTTCATATTTCGAGATTTCACCAATCATCAATCGATTCACTGCAAGTTGTTTCATAGTAAGAAGGCCAATATCAGAGGCTAAAACGGGAGTATTAGACAATGGGGTCATTGGTGAAGATTTTAAAGTTAAAGAGTGTGTATTTGGCCCGGCGGTTGAACTGGTTGACTGTCGACTTGACCCAACAAAAACCTTTGCTCGAGAAGTAACCACTCTCGTTGAACGTGCCTGATTGAGCAAAATGTGTTAATAAATAACTTTTCAAATCAATGCAAAATAGATTGTATTGAATGTGTAGTGGTTATCTTGCATACCAAAAACGGTTCATCCTGTGACGCAACAGGTTGTTGTATATGCGATGCTGCCAATGTGGGAACTGGAGCACTAGAGCTCGTTGAATTGTCATATTCATGTGTGACGGTTTGTACCAAAAAATCTTGTGTAAAGCCTACTGTGCTGTTCCCTACTACTGTAGATTTTGATCCGACTTGTTTATGTAATCCATCTTCAATCAACTGTGACTATACAAAGTGAAACCCCAATTAAATAAATATCTAATGATAGGATTCAAAAAAAACCAAATTACCATTACATTTGAACAAGAGGGCTCTACTATCAACAGCACTGTTAGTTCAGCAAAGTAACTCTTCCCCATTCACCCAGACACGAATAAGTATGTACCTTGTATATTTTCACAATCTCGATGAGGCAATTGTAATATTGAACAAGATTCAGGTACTTGAGATACCAGAGGTGTTTTCCGATTGATATCGGTGTTGTGTCGTTCTAAAGGTCGAGAAGCTCGAATTGATGGTCGGCCTGTAGGTCTAGCTCCAACTATCTTGATTGGTTTAAATGTGCTAGGTATGGTTATATCAGTTTCTTTAGGGGAATGTATGCTGTCAGCTGGCTGGGATTGTGAAGTCATATATTCAGGCATGGGGTTGATTAAGCCGACATCAAGATCTGCTGGCTGGCTGGCAGTGGTCGAGTTTGAAGGAGCTTCAATCGGAGAAGGTTGCTTAGAAGAAGATCTAATTGGAGATGATAATGTGACTAAACCATCAGAGCTTTGGACATTGAGTTTTGAAGAAATTGTGGTTTGAATGGAGCTATAAATAGTATCAGAGGCTTGAGGTGATGGTTTTTGGTGACTAGAAACAAGTGAAGATGGCTCCAGAAATGTAACTGTTTTAGCAGGATTTGATTGAGACTGGGATGAGTGTGTTGAAGCTGTGGAATTAGTAGTCTCTGAGCGACGCCCAGGTATTCTAGGTTTCATCTTGGGAGCAAATGACTTGGAAGGTCCTTTGACTAATCAAGACCGGTTGAAATAGGTATTAAGCATGCATTCAATCAAAAGGCAATATAAATTCGAATGGTAAACTCATAAATAAGCAAAAATCCAGAGCTAGAACTCATCTGTACTAGCTAGGCAAGACAGCCCTCTAAATAACACTTACGGACTCGCTGCGAAGTAAGCTCAACCATGACTTTCAGTCTTTTAGGTAAAGTCGCAAAAGCAAAAAAGTCTGGTTATATTGGCACGTGATTCTCCTTGACTCTGGTCTAGAGCTATCTGAGACAGACTGCAGGCTCACTATGGTGCCAAATCAAAAAATATTGAAACATGCTTTTTTACTTTCTACGATTGAAAACTCTAGAAAGGTTAGTAGTGTTACAATGTATGGGTTTAAATAAAAATCATTCAGCCGCATAGGTTTTGTAGCTGCATCAATTTATAGTTTAGAAATAAAAGATTGCACAAAGTCTCAGATTTTATACTATGGCAGGATAAACAGATTTAATCATTTTTGAAAACACAACCATAGTTCATGTTTATTTCAATCGCGAAAGTCGAACTTGGCTAATAGGAAATGTGTATCCATCACCAATCCTAAAAATCATGATATTGTTAAATCCAGTTACAGACGTATTCACGTAAAATGAAACACCAAGTAGTGATGTCAATGTATAATAAACTGCCAGTCTCATGGAATAATTGACATTAGCTCCCACTAAATTCATAGGTCAACACTGCGTCCTCTGAACCTATCAAAGTTGACTGAACATTGCTCATTTTTGTATAAAAATACCAAATGTTCACATCACAATTCCAGCACATTCCACATCCTTGACAATTGTTCAATCTCCAACTTCCCAAACCAAACATCGCAATATTAAGTGGTTGGCATGAAAACAGTTGTTGCATTCCTGGCATGTGCAGTTTTTGGTTTCTTAAACTAGTGCGCAAATATCTGCGGTATTTTAGAATACAACAAAATGGGATTTGTACCAAGTTGTATTGATGGAAATTGAATCCAATATTTGGATTGCAACGGATGAATCTGGTGATCGTACAATGTACGATTTACCAAAAGTGAAGACGAACGCGCTCCAGACCAGTTTGATTTGTACATCATATGGACGTTGTGCTTGGAAAAGGAACTGAGAATGTCAACCAAAATCAATTTCTAGTAGGAAATGCAACAGATATTTAACCATTGTCTATTCCAAAGCAAGATAGAGACTGTAGGATAAATACAAAAATGTTGCATTTTACATGAATACAGTTAAATAATCTAATGTGGCACGCAAATGAATACACTTACGATGATGGAAAGGGTAGTAACCATTTCCAGGGTTGATTGCCAAATACCTGTTTAAAATTCAAACTTGCCCCTAATGAGTAGATATTTACATTGTGTGGAATCTGAATGATTTCATCGCCAAGCCGGACGGCTCTATTGCTTTCCAGCATCTCTATTGTGGTGCGATTGCACGCAAGATAATATCCATGTACAACCATAAAAATGAGCAAGCATATTGCAAAAAGTCCTGCCGCAAACACCACCAGCAAGACATGTACATCCAAGAACAACTCCTATAAAACAAAGTATCAAAGACGCAATGAGTTACATCCTCCTTGTAATGGACAATTAGATGCCAGTACGACGGCATGCATACCATTCTGGACTGGACAGCAAACGGAGGCCAGATCATGGACATGGATGCTAAAAATATAAACAGGCAATAGAGGAAACCATGCAGTATAAACAAGCAAAAGTATTTATAGTTGAAGAACCCAATGCAGTTATTCACCCAAGGACAGTGATGATCCATTTTGAGGATACATCTGTAAATTCAACATGAGCAGACCAAGAACCCAAACACAAGAATGTCAGCAGATCAATTACTCGAGTGTAAAAGCTGGTAGATAGCAAGGCTCACCTCTCACAGGCAGAACAGTGATGGCAGCGGTCTGGTTTTAAAAGATTGCATTTTGAGCAGAATCGCCGTTGGCCATTCTTCTTGACCTCAATTGCAGTATATTCTGTGGTGGAAATCTGCCCAAGCTCAAGATCTTCTGCAGCAGATCCAGGGCAATTCGATGAATCTAAACTAGCTAAATAGGGATCATCATTACTATGTTGATGGGAGTTGAGTGAACTTTGGCTACAAGTCGCTTACTATAGATGGGCATCAACGGAGGCATGACACTGTCCAAGCCATGGGGTTGTGTCCAAGTTCGAGTCTATAGCAAATATGAGTCAAACTAGACACTTGAAAAATAGACATCACTCAGTAGACTATTACCTTGGAAGGTGAGCCAGGGCAAGTGACTACTGATAGATAAAACGACGACATAAACAGCGCTAGCTGAATATGGTAGAAAAGTAGCAATACTAAGATGCACCATTTCTGGCTGGTAAGATGTTTCTGTATTATATTGATAGTCAACTCACTAGTCCAGACAATTATACCTGCTATTGAAGCCGTAAGGCTAGTGACTAACAATTGACCAAAACAGCACTGCATTAGAAAAGGATCAACTACAGCTGCAACAAGAATGCAATCCTTCAATGGTAGCTTACAGCTTAGACGCACTACAAATGCATACCAAGACCAGGCTAGTTGTAAACGATGGGTTAACCAAAATGTACATTTATAAAAGTGCTCAGACTGTAATATATCAGCCCAGCAGTGGTAAGAAACAGCCAACTCCACAGATTGTACCAATAAGAAAAAGCAGAAAAAGAACAGGCATAAGACCAATGGCTTTAATAATGTTTCTTCGTAGAGTCGGCATACTGGCCACCTTCCAATGGTGTTATCTTGTCCAAAAGTTGCTATTCGAGAGAGCAGGTCGATTGCTCTAACGATGACAAAAAGGATGATGCCACTTCGTTACTCGCAAACTTATTTTTAAATAGGAAAACTTGAGAAATTAGCTTGACAATCCACTCGACAATACACGATGAATATGGCAAGATATACCTTGAAAAGAAACTTTGTAAGAGACGGAGGTTTCTCACAAGCAACAGCCTCTACATACTTGTCGTCTCGAAGGTGGAACGGCATACTGGGCAAGATCCGGACATTCAGAATAACGCGATATACCCCATCTGCTCTCATCACTATTCAATTATAAACAATAGATTGTAAAAAAGTTTGCATAAGTATCAATAGCAAGATCGAGAAGCATCATCGTACATTCCAGTAGACTAACCGAGCCTTCTTTGTACAGTCGTGTCTCCAGTTACTACACCCTCATTGATTTTGATTTGGCCAGTGCCTCGCTCACGCCAGTTTTCACCATCCCATGCATACAACTTGCACCGAGTCTAAAATTACAACTCAATTGGTTTAGATCTGCATTTGAAAAAAACACTGATGTGAAGCAATAACCTACAGAATGAATAGTAGTCTCGTCCTCTTCACCAGTAACAACTACTCGGCAATAAGCGTAAACAGGATTGATCAGTAAATTCATCGCCAAATTCACATGAAATATTATGCACCTAAATAGTGTACCTGTCATCGGTTCCGAAAACGCAGTGATAGGACGATCTGATGATATTTCTTGATCGGTACTGTCGCTATTTAAACCACTTTTATCCTTGCATGCAAAGCTATCAGTACTCAACTTTGATGATTGCTCTAATGCTGGAGTGCTAGCCAGAATAGACGCAAATGAAACTGACTGAGAAGACGCAGATCCAAAAGTTAAACCATCCGATTTATGAGTTGCAAACGATCCAAAGGAGGACTGTCCAGTAGTGGAAGAAATAGCAGGCAATGTTGACATCTACATCAAGTACAAAATAAAACGGCATTCATGTGGTAAATGAGCAATCATATTTTTGATCAGAAACAAAACCCCAACATAAATTTATCAGCGACTGTCATACTACCTACATGAGAAATCTGACTAGCTTGTTTATCTGACTGGCCAGAAAAAAGTCCCAGTGAAGATTGCTGAATACCACGAGAAGTTGGAGGAGTTGAAATCAGTTTAGGACTTCCTATTGTTTGCTGTTCTAATTTTACTGCAGTTTCTGCCACTATTCCTGTGGGTGATGATGGGGCGGATGGCTTGATCATAGGTGATTTTGTGTTTTCAGAATCAAATGTTGGCTTGGTGTTATCATGCGAGACCTCGACTGCTTTAGATTTAGCCTCTGCTTGGCCAGTTTCGGCCTCCAGTGCAACTTTTTTCTACACATTAGACACCATAAGCATTGTAATGATTTGTTAATAATGAAAGCTCAGTCGAATTAATATTACAAAGATAAATCTCTATTGTATTAGCCAACCTGTATAGGACTTTCTTGGACACATCGTTTGCGCTTCTCTGTTAAGATGGATGATGCTAGTGGAGGTTCCTCTTCTTTTAGACCACCAATAGCAGCTTCTACTGTGAAATCAGGCATGCTAGAGTTTGCCTTTGCCAAAGTTGCATTAACAGGATCAATCGGCTTGGGCATGTCCGATTCATCTCCACTAGTATTGAAAGGAATGCTCTGCAACTAAATCACCTCCAAACAACTCTAGATATTAGTTTCAGCTCAATTGAATGATCTCGAGACTATTACTTTCAGCACTGTTGACTAAACATATCGACTAGTATATTCTTGGTCATTATATGCCTATGTTGGTAGAATAACTAGCGCATGTAGCAACATGGGTAAAAATGTGCTGGATCTAAGATGAACTCTAGTGATGGCTTCAATCATAAGCACCTAGCACTTGCTCTCAAACAACACCAGCCATAGTGGTAATAAAAAGAAGTATAAATGTTTAATCAATCAACACTGAAATACCTGCGGCTCTAACTTCTCTGCCATCATGTACAACCTGTAATGCAACTCTTGACAAACGGCAAGAAGATGCTCGCAAAATATACGGCTAAAGATGGAAATCAAAAAACAAGAAAAGAATGATTTTGAAAGACAAAAGTATATTCTATTGATCACACATGCACTTGTTTGGTACTGTCATTTCTAGTTATAATCCTAGATGAATTGACAGTACTTGCCAGCATATAATACGGTTTGGTTGTAGATTAACGAATATAGCACAACCATGTTGACGAGCTGCTTTGAATCACAAGTATGACTAATTTCTGTGGTGAAAATAACAGTTGTAGAAACCTGATGGATTCATATTTAATGCAGAAGGCTGGAAATGATCAATCTAAAGCAAAATCTGGTTGGTTTAGATGTAATGAGTTGCTGGCTGAACGGAAAATCTCGAATGGAATGCTCAAAATGTGCATTCAAGATCTCAACACTATCCTATCCAACATTAAACAATGCTTCAACTATATTATGACAAAAAACTGTTTTTTTGCAGTGCAATATCAATTGGTTGGACACCATCAATGCATGTAATCTGTAACACAGTTCTTCACTTTAGCAAAAACATTAACAACCCATTACAAGCCTATCCAGTTTTATTAGTAGTTAAAGCCCATAAGCTAGCAAACTGTGGCTTTATGCAGAAAATTCTAAATACTAGCTTTGATAAAACACGAATACTAGAAAATAAATGGAAAACGCCAATATTGGTAAATCCATATATATACAATGGATTTGTACCAAATAGTAGAGAAACCAATCAAGATCAATACCATCATACTGCAGTAGCCCTATGTTCATAATTAAACAGCAAAGTTACTCGCGAAATCGTCGACGCTTTCCACGTAGTATGCTGGGCGTTCCTCTGTTAAACTCTAGATATGCCATAGAATCTGCTCCTGATAACGACTTCATGGTTCCAGAACTTCTCATCATCCATTGAACTCCCTCAATTTCAGCCTCCTCCTCACTTTCATATGTCTGTAATGCATCGTCTAGCTCATCCTGATGAACATCACGCTCATAGTCTGCCTCTGTTGAAATGAGTACCGTATTAAGAAGCTCGAGCTGATCTTTCAAAGAGCTGTATGCAAGACCTGCAGAATCGTCCATACCTTCAATATGCGTGATAATCTGGAAAAAACGTTTGGAATCAATATCGCATTAGCAAGATATTCAGGCAATTCACATATGCTTGAATAGCAAACACATACTCGAAAACTATATCCCTGATCAATGAGAAACTGCTGTCGTTTTGTAGCATAGTACATTTCCTCTGTATCTTTTGATACAAGAGTGTAAAAATATGCATTGTAGCCTGTGTCCGTGCCTCGTTTTGCACGCAAGATTCTCCCTAGACCAAAATAAAGCATCAGCCCATCACAAGTGATCATGGCTCAGACTATAAACGACCCACTCATTAACACCTTATATTTGGTTACAATCAGCATACCCAGTCTCTGCGCCTCTTGACGTCTGCTTCCATAATGAGAACTTATTTGAATCAGACAAGAAGCCTCTGGCAGATCAATTGATGTATCTCCGACTTTACTCAAAAAAATAGTATTTAGTGCTGGGTTAAAGCGAAATTGCTGTAGTACACGAAACCTTTCACTCTGAGAAGTTCCACCGTAAATAAAAGGTCGGTGAAGTTTTGTGGCATAGTGCTACAGTAATGGTTGCATTCTAAACCTTTAGATACACAGAAATAGCAATACTATGAAATATTTAGTCTAAGCTACTCTTACCTTTAGGGCAAACACATTATCTGAAAATACAATAATCTTATCTCCCATGGCTTCATGGAAATTCACCAAATACTGACACGCCTGCACTTTGCGCGGATTCATTGTATATAGCAACTGTCGTTTTCTAATGGAAACCGTTTTAAAAGGCAGTTGCGCAGATATGGTATAGCTGGTACAAACAATCCGCTCAAATGCTTTACTCCTACCTTGACTTTTCCCGAAGAAATTCTCGAAAAAACTCGGGTGTCATATCGCACCAAACTTGTGCACACTGTACACGGGCAATATGTCCACCTCGCGCCAACTCCATCCAGTTTGCCTCGTAAAGCTTTGGCCCAATCAAATAGTTGAGATTATCAATTTTGTTATCTTCGCGGACCAACGTTGCAGTCAGCCCCAATTTTGAATGAGTGCCAATAATAGTAAATACTTTACGAAACATCTCTGCAGGAACCACATGAACTTCGTCAAGAATCAGCAAACCCCATTCGCGGGATTGTATAAATTCCATCAATTTCTGTGCATCGTATGCACGTTTTCCCGAATATGTGATCATGGTGTATGTACTAATCATTACCCCTGCCGGGCCAACAAACTGATAAGAGATTGATCAGAAGAGGTAGTTGATGTGAAAAGTTCAGACAACCGCAAAAACCTAAATGTACCTTTTCCTTTGAGCCCGATGTAAACTTGGCAACATGGCCTTCTTTAATAGTGGACCAATGGCAAAATTCTCGACGCCATTGTTCAGCGCTCACGCTGGTTGATCAATATCAGACAAATATTGAGAATCAGCAGCTGTTTAAACCCGCCCAAACTCGGTATTTTACAAACAAAACGATAATACCTAGATGTGCATAAAACAAGGCAGTTTTTTTTAACAGTACATGCCGCAGCTACTCCAACAAGTGTCTTTCCGGAGCCACATGGCAATACAACTACACCGCTACGAACACGCCCATTGCCAAATACCTTACTTAGTCCATTAGCCTGATAAGGGCGGAGTTTTGCAAAAGGCTTGAGAGTCATTTCTAGATTTGGGTTTCTAGAATCAGCACAAAAATCATACTCTTCCAATACAGGGAGAAGTAAATCGACACAACGGCGTTTCACTGATTCAGTAGCTTGCATGTGGATTTCAAATGACTTTGTCATCTGTAAAGTGGCCTCTCCTGCCGAGCTCTCACCCAAAAGCTGTTCAAATCGCTCAGCTATAGAACCGGCTACATTAGTTTTTAATGGAACAACTGCAGATGTATTATAGATCTGTGAAACGCCGGATGCTGGTATATGTGTTGGCTTGGAAGCATCTTCATTGAACAAATCAAATAGATCCAAGCCTGGCTCTAAAGTAGTAGAGGCTGGCATTGATTCCTCTTCCAAAAATGTATCAATAGAACGGTTGTCTGACGCTGCTTCATCTTCATGCAGTGCAGCATCTATATGTATAGATGTGTCTGTTGAAATAAATTAGTATCAAGAGATTATTAAAACAACTGCACGGCGGAGTATCCAAGCAGATAACTGAACTCTTTACCTTTGGACTCCATCACCAAGGAGTTACTAATAATTGGATCGTTCAGAAGCTTGGCTAGCACAGTATCATCTGTTGTTTCAAGCCAGAAACGGCCATTTCGAAGAATAACCTTGACCTTGCCGTATGAGCACGAGTGTTTATGAATAAACTCCTTTACTTCCTCCGGAAGATGTGACTTGCTAAGTAGCTCAAGAACATCTATGATGCTTTTTGGTCTTAGTCCGACAGAAATGGCTGCATATAAAGAGTATTCGGTCAATCGGTACTCATGAATATGCTCAGGTCTAGAAACAGGTTCTGCGATCGCTGTAAGAAAGTCCTGCGCTTGGAAAGTAAGGACTGAAAAGGCCTCGAGAATAATACGGCCAGTGTTGCAAACCCATAATGGACGCAAGAGATGGTCTGGTTTCAACCCAAGTGCGGCATAATTCTTGCTGGTACTATGCCCTTGTAGCACATCTGCTGAGAAATGCCACCCCGATTTTGATTCACTACTGGATGAACTATCACTGTCATCTTGAGTCCATACTTGCTTGGTGGAATTTGTCTGAGATGGCTTCGCCCGACGCTTCAAAGTGGCCATCCTGTAATAGAGATCTATAATGTCGAGTTGTATTTGACGCTACACAAAGAATTTTCATGCGTAAATCCTAGAAATGAGAGTCATACATTTGTAAGATTCAATAAGAATCAGCCAAGTCATTGCTATGACTCCATGAGTATATATAGAGAACAGAACGATATCAGCTTTTTAGGCGAGACTCTTTGATTAAACTATGCTATCCTTTTTATACTTGGCATGTGGGTAATCACATCCTTTACCAGTCTGCTTTATCCTGTCATTTCTTTGTCGTCATCATCTTGTCCTTTTGATTCCAACTTGCAATCTTTTCCGGCATGCTTTTAGAATCTAGTCAGAATTTAATTGCCCGAAATTATTGGATGATTTATGTGCTGGATTCAAAGATAAGTCGGTTTTTTGACCAGTATTTACTGCTCAATTTGCTTGCAAGTTGTCAAATATAACAATTTATCGGAGATAGGCAATCAAGGTCAAAAACAATGGTATAGAGCACTGGATACATTATAAGTTTGAATTATCAGGAACTTTCACTGCCATACTCATACCAACGCTTTATGTAAAACATCTTTGATGAATGTATATGGAACTATCAAGAGTGGGACCCATAGTTGTTTGATGAATTGTAAAAGTTGATATTTCCTGTACCAAAATATAGCCCGAGATAATCGAGACTTTTGTGCCAAACTCTTTTCAATATTTTAACCAGGATATAAGTTTATTTTAATGCTGTAGTGGCCAGAATTCTTTACAGATGGCATCCATTTTCAGTTTGATGAACTTTCCCAAACAAATATCAAAATGTCAGGCCAAAATACACATAATTCTACAATGCTCTCTCGCTTGATACCCCAATGGTGTCTGTAGAAGCAACGATCAATTCAGACTGTGCAGGGCTCAAAACACTGCTTGCCGAATACTTTTCTGAAGTAAATATGCTTGCTAAAATCCGAGATACAGACTCTGGAATCACAGCAGTAACAATACAGGGACATTCGGAAACAGTGTCCCCTTCTATGGAATACCTTAAGGATCTTTTACTCATCGGTTATGATGCTGCCATTGTATGGGGCAAAAAGAGTATTGTTGAAAAAGAAAATAGACTTTCTTCAGTCACCATTGAAGACACTCCAGAAAAACTGAAACGAGACCCATCATCTGAAGAATTTTTAGAGAAGCATTTTGAAGAGATCTCCTTTGGTGGTTCTGCTGCAACTGAAAACTTGAAAAAAGTCGCCAGAGAAACATTCGCTAGTATGATAAATACTACAGGTTTTGGTGTTGCAGAGGGATGGATTCCAGCTGTCAAAGAAAAGCACATTTCAATCAAATACAAAGGAAGAGCATTTGACCTGGAAGTTTCCTCTATGCAATCTCTTTCTGAAGTCATATCAACAGCTGATTCATTTTTTTCTCAGCCTGTGCCTTTCAAAATGTTGTACCGATTTGCAGATAATGACTTTATAGTTGTTACCGATGTCAAAAACTTGCGTGATGGATTCTTGTACTATGCCCTAACCGTCAACGAAGAGCTTCCCAAGAAACAAGCTGTAGATCACAACCTGAATATAGAGCATTTCTTTGACAAGATGAAGACAACGAAAAAGACCCGAATCTGATATCATCAAGCTCAGAGAAACCTTTACCGAACAAGGAATTCTTTTTGAAGATTTGATGGAGACTGGTGACTTGGCCATAACTGATGCTGAATTAGAAAAGTATGGAATTGCTCAAGGAGGGCTAAGAACAGCCATTCTTGCAGTCATCAAAAGTATTATTCAATGAATACTTTTCAAAATGATTATTTTATGATTTAGCTTTCTGTTGATCAGAAACAGAGTCAATAGCAGCACAACCTCCTGCAACCATTGGTGCGTGAAGTGCACCGACTCCAGCAACGACAGTTCCAAAGGTTGACATTGCGACAGGTACAAGTGCACTTTCAATTAGTCCAAGATACCATTTCAGCAGTTTAGTAGCAAACATCATTGTCTCACCAAACATACTTTCAACTAATCTGTTACTTTTGTAATCTGGTTTCACTTGTGCCTGTGTGTCAAAGCTTAAATCATTGCATGTAATCTCAACATTCTTGAAAATAGGAGGCATTCCAGCAAAGCATTCCTTTAAATGCTCAGGAACAGCAATATCACATTCTATCATTCCAAAGAACGTGTTATCCAAGACATCTTTCAGATTATCGGGATAAACTTGAACTACTTGGTGCTCACCACACGGCATATCTTGACTTATCGCCCACAGATATAAAGCATTGGTATCATATCCAAGTATTCCCTGACAAGGCTTTCCTTTTCTAATTCTAGTCGTCTTTTTCTTGATAATGATGAAATACGATACTTGGTCCACCAACCAGATTATCTCTGTATTTGTGGTACAATTCTTCATTCCCTTTGAATAACTGAAACTCGCAGTCTTTGCTTTTTGTGTGCCAGAGATATTTCAGAGTGAGTCTAGGAACAAAGATGCCGTTTTTGTGGATATCAAGATTCAACGACTGAAAGAAATTACCCAGCTTCTTTGTCGCTTCTACGCCTGGCTTCGCATCCAAATTGTTGTAGTCGTTCAGCAAATCATACATGTTGGTGTGAGTGAATACCATTTCATTATAATCGTTTGATAAAACTGATTCTCCCTTTAGATTGTTGTAAAACCACTTTTTGGATGGAATATGTGAATTTCTAAGAACTTGAATGATATCAGAATATTGTGTCAACTTTGGATGTTCATCAATGTATTTCGATAAATTCCGAGTTACTTTATGTGGAAATATTCCCATTTGTGATTGTGTCAAACGTTTTCAAGAACTTGTCAAATAAAGTATTTGGTGGTTGAAAAGCAAGAATGTCGTTAAAAGCAAACGATCCATTTGATATCATTCGGTATTTGTTACATTTAATAATGTCATTCACTTGACCGTTTTCAGGTGAATGAAACTCACAACCCCAAATTGATCTTGTGGTATATCCCATTTGTTTGAGAGCTGTTTCCTTGTTTGCTATCTTTTCATACAATATGTTCATCGTATCTCCAATTAAAGGATTGATATCTTGTAATTTGTGACACTTTCTACATCAGTGGAAAAAGCATCCCAAAAAGTCATAGATTGTGTTTGATTCTTCATCGTAGCCATCAACATTGTATCGTTCAATCTTTTCGCTTTGTTCAATATTACGACCTAGTTCTCCTTCAATTGAATTAATCCAAGGCTTTTCGCATTTGGATACATTTCCATGTTTTTTAGAGTGTTTCAAGACTTGTGGAGGGTATTTCTTGATGATGTTAATGTCATATGATGAGCTATTGAAGCCATAAATAGCCAGAACACCAAGCCATTCAAGTAATTGTAATCTTAATCGTTTCTGAACCTTTGCATCGTCCAAATTGGCCATTATTCCAAAGAACCGAGAATACTTTGAATACAACAATTGCAGATATTTGTGTCGTATTTGATCCATTTGTCATCACTATATCCAAAACTTCTTTAGTTGTACCTTCAACTGGGATGAATTGAGCCTTGTTTTCTTCACTTCCAATGAAACTTGTGCTCAAAAGTTTGTGTGTTTCAATGAATGAGCTTCAAGTTGGTCGTAGATTTGACTGATTTCAACCAAGTTTCAAAATCAAAGTAGATGAAATATGGATAAAATCTCATTTCTTTCGGTATATTAATTCCATTCAATTCAAGATGCTCAAATACATTCAACTTTGGTTGATAATTTCCATTTTCAAATATTATCTTTGGTTTTGCACAAACAATTGAGTGTCGTTTTATCTTTTTGAATTCACTAAAGGATGAATGGCATCTGAACATTGAAACACTGGTTAACTGAGACAAGTTAATAATGGAGGAGAAATGATGGAATTTATGGCTTATATCAGAGTATATATTCAAATTAATAACCTCCTGTATTCTTTACCTGAATGTCGTTCCATAACCGCTTTCTTTCCATTGAATCGGTATATGTTGACATTTACAAAGAAATGGCTTTCAATCTCTTTCAATTCTTGAATATCAAGTTTGGGATAACACTTCTTTACGTTGGTTTTGTAATAATCCTTGTAAAGATCTTTTGCTTTCTTTGATAATCTGTCTAATCTGATTTCTGGATACTTATAACGAGCAAAACTACCAAAAACAAAGGTTATTTGTGACATACTGGAATGAAACAATACTTTTGCTATTCTTGATGAAATCAGGTAGAATTACAGATGCGCCTATTGATACCTCTGGAATGGGTGTTGTTAAAAGTACATACTCGTAGATATTTTCAATACTCCATTTGGAGTTTGAACACTTCAATTTTTCCAGTATATCATCACCATCCAATTGGTTTAGTACCGTATCAATAGTGGAATTAACTAGTGGTGAATCATTGATATTAAAGCAGGTATTATCAGAGGGATAAAACTGAACTCTATCATCAGTTTCAATGTTCCTCAGCACATATCCGAATTGAATATTGAACCAATATCTTAATGCTTGCTTTTTGTGATTCTCTTTGATGGTAAACTTCAATTCATCTAAATTTGTAAACAAGTGTTTTGACCAATGAATTGGTTTTGATTTTGGTCAGAACGAATATTTCTTGATATGATATTGTGAAAACAACCGTTGTTCTTGTCCAGCTCTCTTTCTGTTTGTTTTGTAACTGTAAAAGTTGGTGATAGGCTTTAGCATCGTCCATTCCACTGAAGATCCCTTGAATGTGCTTTCTGAATCTTAGTTTAACCTTTCTAACCCGTCCGACATCCAGATTTGTAATTGAACTAATCAATTGTTTATACTAGTTTTCTCTTTCGTCTTGTATTTAATAGCAAATCGATATCTCTCGATACCATTTACTTCAAAAAGAACCTTGTACAGACCAACTGTGCTGTCATTTCCTTTAGTCAACACAACATTTCCATTCAAATAAATTTGGGTTTCTTCCAATATGTTTGACATTTCTGATGAACTTGTTTATCATTTGAAAAGAAATTAAATATTCAATTTTATCTTGGATTAAACTTATCAACTATCTATGATAGTGGCTGTGATTGAATATTGCATCTTTTATTTTCTAGACTAGATTTAAACAATATGTTGAATTTACCTTGCTCAAATCCGAGATCAAAGTACATCAACAATTTACTAACGGACACCATTTATCTCGACCCAAGAAATAATCATATCTATCAAGTTGTTGAAAGTAGCGTATAATTACGTTGGAAATGAAGAAGCGGTTGTGTTAGATGATGTTCCAGATTCCATGTTTAGACTAGAAAACCCAATCGAGGTTAATCCATCAAAACTATTAAAAGGCAGAATATTCTCTTTGAAAGAAAAATGCCAGTCTATTATGCGGCATCAACATAAATCACTATAAAAGGATTAAAGAAATGATAAGCGATAGTTGCTATGAAACAAACGATACCATTTATTCACTACATTATGGGTTAGTTGTTTTTTTCAAAAAGCATTATCCAACTTGTGACAATGCGAAGGTTAATCTAGAAATGATGGGTTATCGAATCTTTGCAAACATAAAGATGCTGCCAAGAGTCATCGAGAAACAGCAATCATTACAGGAAAAGTTGTACAGAATTGTTATGAGCGATGATGATTCTAATTCAGATGATGTGAAAGAAATTATCATGTAAACTATTCATCTTCAATGTCACTGTTGTATCCAGTAGTTGTTGGAAGAATCGATCCATTCCATCCTGCTCTCTTTCTTTGGAATTAGTTCTTGGATAAAACAGCAAGTCAATAACTTCAATGGGAATGGTTGGTTTCAACATATTTGATTCATTTTGTTTTATTGAAATAGTTGTATATCTGCTAAAGACTTTGATCAGGAAGCTAATACGTTATGTCAGTTTGTGTGATATCGTTGGTCAAGTGTGTTGTATCGACCTCGTAATTGCTTTCATTTGTTGTTTAATGGTTTTTTCAAGGAGCTTATTGTGGAACGATCGTGTGGTTCTAAACTGCGCACAATAACCTTTTCGTTGACATTTCTTGGAGCATGTCAAACAGACAAAATGAGTTGCGTTGAAGCATTGGATTAATCGTGTGGTTACTGTAGAAAAGCATATTGGACATTGCGTGTTTTCATCATCAAGTCAAAGTGTGACGTTAATCTCATTCTTACTGTTTAATACAAGTAATGAAGAAATAATTGAAATTAAGTTGATAATTCAATGAAAACTATTGGTATTCTTTGTTACCGTACTCGTGATAGCTCTATATACACTCATCAAAAATGTATTATATAAAGCGTCGGTGTGAGTCTGGCATTGAAAACTCCTGATAGTTCAAACTAATAAGCTACTCACTATAATACCCCATTGTTTTTGACCTTGATTGCTCATCTCCGATAACTTGCTATTTTTGACAACTTCGTACAATATTTAGTGCTAGTCATTGGTCAAGAAAACTGGTATCATCCGGTACCCAATATATACTACTAACCCGCATTATAGTTCATGCATAATTAGTTTCTAATTAATAATTGATTCAAAAACAAATTGTTATTTTCTTGCAAAACATTAAAGATTCTCGTTCAGAATGAATGGTCAATCCAATTGAAATGATCAAAACCCAAAAGATACATTGCTTTATACAAGGTTCATTGCATTTACAACCGTGAAGAATTATCAATCGAGTTAATTCTGAATAAAAACAACAAAAAGAAACGAATGCAGACTTTGATAGCACAGGTAGCAAGACTAGATTAAAAAGAATAAAACCCCAAGTTTAGATTTAGAAAATATATCAAGGGATTGTTTTTTGGTCTTGAAGAAACAGTCAAATACAATCAGTGCGTTCAATTGCAAATAGATGCGACAAAGCCACAGAAACAATCGAAACAAAAGTATAAAAGCATCCCTTTAAATCAAAACCAAAAACTTTTGAATACTTACAGCATAGATTTGTTTATTCAAGATCTACACGACAATGCAAGGACAAATCATCAAATCCAAAAACTGCGTTATTGACTTGATTTACAATTAGGATTTCATTCAAAACATTGAAACAAGAGTATTTATGATCCTTTATCCATCAGACAATACATTTATCCTTAACAAACTTGGACAAACTCTATTGATAAACAGCTCTGTTGGAATGTTATTCAGGAATTAAAAGTGGTTTAATAAAACAGCTTGAAAGACCAAATTCAAAATGGACTGTTGGAAGAATTTACAAACGTGCTTTCAACTACCGCATTACCAGGAATGACAATTGGAAGCAACATTAAACTTCCCGATTTTGTCATTAATAGTAAAGGCATTGTATAAGAATGAACACAATACTTGTTTTTGGAACTGTTTGACATGCCTTCTAAATTCATCATGTAGAATAGACCAAATACATGGGAAAACAACAGGGTATTTACAAGTTGTTGCAAATCATTTAATTCAGATTATAACAGTGTTGATATAAAACAACTAAATGATATTGAGGCTCATCTCCAAGTAAACATCAACATTTATTATTTAGAGGTGATGAAGCTTTGATGGAAAAACATTTGTTTCAAAATTATCAACATACCTTGAATTTAAATATTTTTATTAAAGTTGAAACTGCAAGGCATCATTTCTCATTCATTAAAAGCATAGCCAGTATAGCAAAAGTACTTGAATCTATAAATTGCAATGGTTTTTGACAGAATACAAGAAACTTGAGAAACATTCAGCAATAAAATGCACGCTAAAACAACATTTGAAAATGGCAATACAATCCAAAACCAAGCATATTTGAAGAATCGGATACTTCTGTAGTCAAATTACCAAACGAGTCAAGATTCTATTCCTATTTTATATTCCACGACTTTGAAACCTGATTGGATACAAGAACACCACAGGAAAGCTACAATACACTGAAGCACACGAGTTCTTGGGCATCGGCTTGATTGAAAGTAAGAAAAGGAGCCTGTCTTTATGTTTGTTGGAACGAATATAAGAGTCATTAACAATCATACTTTAAAAAATGAAGGAAATTAAAAATGCATCAACTCTACAGCCCATGTTTACTTGAATCGATGATCTGAGTGATGATTGCAACATAAAACTTGCATGCTTTCAATTAATGGATTCAATTCTTTGTCATATGATACTAATGTTATGAACATATATTTGCCTCACATTCCCATTCAAAATAGTAAGAAAACTAAAAGTATATTCAAAAAGAAAAAGGCAATGGGTTTAAACGATTGAGAATCAGTTAAATTGTAGTGTAGATCGCAACAGGAAAATTAAAAGATTTAATGCTGATGGGTGCGACAAAACCCCAATACAATATACGCATTTAATGGATGTCAAATGTTGTGAGCAGATCAAGTCAGTTTTAGGCAGGATATCGTATGAGTTATCAAAGAACAATAAGAAAACAAAAAATTGTTATGAGAATGTGTTACAATATGATATCTGTTTGTAAATGTCAGTTTAACCATCACAATATATATAAACCAATCATACTATCAAGTGCAATATCAAGTACAATGGTTTCAAACGACAAGTTTATTTTAAAATATCATTGTTTGCCCATCACTTGCAACACTCTTGAACAAGTATTTGAAACCATTTGATGCAGAATGTTCAAAATACATGTTTGCTCATACAACAACCCAAAACATACACACGCATCTGGAAAAAGTATCCTACAATTAAACCATCAAAAATATGGTTTGATTAAACTACTAAACATTCACCAATCCCTGCAAATACATGGGTTTACAATGATTTATCAAAAACTAATATAAGAAACACTGATCATGCTACAATGCAATTGTAAAAACCCGTCCGAGTTGTTGAAACATTACAATAGTTTGGATGTAAAGCCTGCGACTGAAGCAACAAAAAAGTTGACCAGCTTGTTCAAAACGATCCATTTTGATATTCATAAAGCTGGCATTAGCATTATTGACGTGAGTAGTATATATTGGGCACCGAATGATACCAATTTTCTTAACCAACAATTACTGCTTAATTTGCTCTGAAATTGTCAAAACTAACAATTGATCGGAGATAAGCACTAAGGCCAGAAACCTAAGGGTGATCGCATTCAAGTTGGAATTATTAGGAGCTATCTGTGCGAGACTCATACTAATGCTTTAAATGGATCCTGCCGTTATACCAAGATCTGGTAGTAAAGTTAAATAGTAACCACGATCAGATAATGCCAGTTATTGTTTAACGTTTATTGGATGATTCTTAAAAAAGTTTATTATTACCTTTTCAGGAATGGTAAGATGGTTCTACAAAAAGACTACAAACAACTCCAGAGAAAACAGATGCAAATTGTGAATTCCATTGTTGCTTGCCAGATAAACTGCCAAATAGTGTATAGAAAGCATCCTAAGCCAGTCATATCAATAATGATGAATATGACATCAGCAATAAATGGATGATGATATTCTTCCACTTCATTAGTCAGTCCCAAAAAGATAGCGACAGAATAACCAAGTCCTAAACCAAATGAAAAGCAAAAACACAAAATGCATTGGTCTAGGTAAGGCACTGAAGGAGTCACTATGATTGTGTTGGTGATTGAAACTTGAGCTTCTTCTAATACATCCTTCAAATCAGAGGCTCTTAATATTTCAATAATCGAGTTTCCTATTTTCAAATCTAAATTGCAAATAGGAGTCTGCAAAGCAGGCATAACTGCTTCTTTTATCGCACATTTCAGAGCTGAAATAGTCTTGCCTTCAAATTGGTCAATAGTGAGCAGTGTATCAAAGTGTTGGTGTTTTGAAGTATATTTTTGTCATTTTTCAGTTTATTTGAGGAAAAAAAAGCTTTAAAAATGACAAAACTTTGGGTCAAATTCAAGCCAAACAACGCTACAAGGGTATCTACTGAAGACTGCGAGATTGTGGACGACCTTCTTAAAGCCTGCAAGAAGGAGCTCTCCAGCAAGCTTTGCGACTACGACGTTGACCAACTCTCCCTTTCCACTACTGATGGTGGTACTCCTTTACAACCAGACGACCCTATTCCTGCTCAGAATACAGCAAAGACTCCTTTATTCATCACTGTTGCAGTTGTAGAACAGGCTCAAAAGGAAATGGTATCAATGTCCTATGGAAAAGCTACAATGCCATTTATTAGCGAAGCGACTGGAGTTGAAGACGAAAATCAAGTTTGGGAAAATATTCCAGTTGACACCACAGTTGAAGCTTCTCCAGAGTTTGTTGAATTGTTCAAGAAGAATTGCTCCGTCTTTGAATTTGGCGCCGAAGCAAGCAGAAGAACTTTGATTGATCTTTTTCTTCGGGAAGTAGTTGCCCAATTTCCAGATTTTATTATCATTTGCGAGTATCATATGACTTTGGTGAATAAAGTCAAGAAAAGACGCTTAAATGGGAACTGTGACTACACCATCTGCCACCGTGGCCTTAGAAAGCTTCCTCATTTGGTCGCAATTGGAGCTAAAGTGACAAACAATGAGACTCTGTTGCAATGCATTGGGGAATGTGCTTCCATTCATTATCGCAGAAAGAAAGCTGAAATGAGGAATCTTCAAGTCTATGGCATTCATTCAACTGGCTCGATCTGGAAGTTTGTTTTCATTGATGAAAATGGATCATTGTTTGTTTCAAAAGAGTATCAATTGAATCCTGAAAATTATGTCAAGGAAGGATTTGACCTAATCTACCGTCTTGTCTACTATGTGGTGAAGCAATCTCATATCAACAGCCCTCGTACGACACCTGCTGGGTCTTCAGTCTCTATCAATCAATAAATGCTTTTCCTTGTATTTGCAGCTTTATCCAACCTTATAATTGTTCACTTATTTTACAAGATTGAACATTGAGGCAAATCTTTAGTTTACAATTGTAATTTCCATTGTTTACTATAAATGTCTGAACAGCTTTACAACCTGGATTAGAAGAGTTGCTGCTCTAAATGATTCAGATTTGGAAGAAGAGCTCAAATTGGTCAACAAGAATTCACTCAATGCATTCGCAAGAGCAATTGGTCGTATCCGTCGTCCCGAACTAGATTCTCATACATACAGAAATGGAACGTATGAAGCACATCCCCATGCAGATACAATCAATTTATTGGTTTCTATTGGAGAGTCTACACTATCTGCCATCAATTCGGAAACACCAGTCAGTTCTCATATAGATGACAATACTAGAATCAAGGTATGAACCAGACGAATTACTATTTACAAGTCTGAATTACCTGACAAAAATCGCACTCATGGTCCATTACCAAAATATTTGCAAACTAGACAATTCATTGGACAAGACCTGGTTGCCTTGAAAGGATGCTTTCCAAATCAAAAAGAATTCAATGACTACACTCTAAAAGCATTTAAATGGAACTATACGATGTGTCGTTTATACATTGGAAGTAGTAAGGGTAGAGCACCGAATGATACCGCTTTTCATTTACTGCGACATTTTACGCTTTCTTCATATTAATTGAAAGTTTGGTAAATTTCGTCATTCACATTATCCAATAAAAAATCAGTTAGATGTACAAAAATGAAGATATTATCTTTTGATTTACCAAAGAACTTGAATGTATCATTTGTCATAAATGAATTATCCCGCAATAATATCAGAACAGAAAGAAAGCTGTCATAAAACGTATTATTAAGAACATGCTTTTTACTATGCAAGATGAAAAAGTAATTACATAAGGGAACAACTAGTTTTTGATCCAACAATGCCCAGCTCAATTTTGTTGATTTCATCATTAATTTCAGCATCAACAATATCTTCCCAAGAAATTGCCTTTTTTGTTTTCTTGATGACTTTCTTGATGAAGTTTTTTTGCTTGATGTGCATAACGGAGCCGCCGACTGTAGTCAGGGGAAAAGCCAAAAGAGTAGTGGCGATAACATTCTGGATAGATGGTGAAGAGAATGCTTTGTGGTCGACGTCACAAACAATTTGCACAAAAATGTCCGCAAATGTCTGACAGTTTCTGTACAGTCTTCGGTAATCGCCAAAATGCAAAATCAGTGATTCTCCAACAGCGGCGATAGCTTCCAGCGGAAGAGATGTTGAGCCAATTTCTTCTTTAGCAATCACCTTCCCTTCATCGATCCATTCTTGTTCAAAATCCTCTCTCTTGAACTTGATTCCCACCGGCTGTC
>NW_006281099.1:2155458-2155768 GCF_000203795.2 Batrachochytrium dendrobatidis JAM81 | reverse complement strand
GTGGTGCAATAGCCCATCAACAACGATTCCCCAATGACCTGTTGTTCCACTGGCCCAACCCGAATAGAATGATGGAGGTTTCCCATATAAAACCATACCGTACACCAATACAGCTTCGACTCTTCGGCTCTTTATAGACTTATTGTATTGGCCTTTAGCAGCATTGATAATTGACTGCTTCTCTTCTTCTGTCAAGACTTTATCAGGAATATTCGTTTGGTTCGAGGTTGACATTGTTGAATGATTTGAAGGAGAATTAGTTTCATAAAAATGAGTTTGTGAAGGGAAAAAAATTTAGCTTCTAGAGTTT
>NW_006281099.1:1488250-1491673 GCF_000203795.2 Batrachochytrium dendrobatidis JAM81 | reverse complement strand
GCGACCAAACAGTTTGTTGTATATGCTGGTGCCTGCAACTGCAGCTCCGCCTACGACTGCTGTACCAGCTGCAATGGCTACACCACCAACTGCGTGTGCACCTTGACCAATAGCATGGCCTGCATCTTCTGCAGTGTGTTTGACAGTGTCAACAATGTGCAAATCGGTGCTAGATTTAGTAGGTGTATCAATGTGTTCGACTGATTCACGAACATCTTCATATGTGGCATTGGCATGTTCAGTAACAGCCTCATATGTGTGCTCAACCACATCTGGATGTGCAACATGTTCGACGTGTTCGACGTGTTCAACGTGCTCAATCTGTTCAATCTGATCAACGTGTTCGATGGCATCAGTGATTTCTTTGGTATGTGTTGCTTCGATATGTTCATCGGCAACCACTTCAGTCTTGACAGTCTCGGTCACATCTTCGACATTGACATGCTCGATTGGAGCGGTTTCGGATGCAACTGCGTACATTTCATGAACGGTTTGTTTGACTGGTGACACGATCTCATGCTCAACGTGTTCAGCGTGTTCAACGTGCTCGACATGAGTGTCTGCAGCTTCTTCGACAACTTCGACAACCTCGGTAGTCTCGGTAGTTTCAGTAGTTTCAGTGGTCTCGGTAGTCTCGGTAGTTCCAGTGTTCTTTTTGCGACCAAACAGTTTGTTATATATGCTGGTGCCTGCAACTGCAGCTCCGCCTACGACTGCTGTACCAGCTGCGATGGCTACACCACCAACTGCATGTGCACCTTGACCAATAGCATGGCCTGCATCTTCTGCAGTGTGTTTGACAGTGTCAACAATGTGCAAATCGGTGCTAGATTTAGTAGGTGTATCAATGTGTTCGACTGATTCACGAACATCTTCATATGTGGCATTGGCATGTTCAGTAACAGCCTCATATGTGTGCTCAACCACATCTGGATGTGCAACATGTTCGACATGTTCAACGTGCTCAATCTGATCAACGTGTTCAACGTGTTCGATGGCATCAGTGATTTCTTTGGTGTGTGTTGCTTCGATATGTTCATCGGCAACCACTTCAGTCTTGACAGTCTCGGTCACATCTTCGACATTGACATGCTCGATTGGAGCGGTTTCGGATGCAACTGCGTACATTTCATGAACGGTTTGTTTGACTGGCGACACGATCTCGTGTTCAACGTGTTCAGCGTGTTCAACGTGCTCGACATGAGTGTCTGCAGCTTCTTCGACATCTTCGACAACCTCGGTAGTCTCGGTAGTTTCAGTAGTTTCAGTGGTCTCGGTAGTCTCGGTAGTTCCAGTGTTCTTTTTGCGACCAAACAGTTTGTTATATATGCTGGTGCCTGCAACTGCAGCTCCGCCTACAGCTGCTGTATCAGCTGCCATGGCTACACCACCAACTGCATGTGCACCTTGACCAATAGCATGGCCTGCATCTTCTGCAGTGTTGTTGACAGTGTCAACAATGTGCAAATCGGTGCTAGATTTAGTAGGTGTATCAACGTGTTCGACTGATTCACGAACATCTTCATATGTGGCATTGGCGTGTTCAGTAACAGCCTCATATGTGTGCTCAACCACATCTGGATGTGCAACATGTTCGACGTGTTCGACGTGTTCAACGTGCTCAATCTGTTCAATCTGATCAACGTGTTCGATGGCATCAGTGATTTCTTTGGTGTGTGTTGCTTCGATATGTTCATCGGCAACCACTTCAGTCTTGACAGTCTCGGTCACATCTTCGACATTGACATGCTCGATTGGAGCGGTCTCGGATGCAACTGCGTACATTTCATGAACGGTTTGTTTGACTGGCGACACGATCTCGTGTTCAACGTGTTCAGCGTGTTCAACGTGCTCGACATGAGTGTCTGCAGCTTCTTCGACAACTTCGACAACCTCGGTAGTCTCGGTAGTTTCAGTAGTTTCAGTGGTCTCGGTAGTCTCGGTAGTTCCAGTGTTCTTTTTGCGACCAAACAGTTTGTTATATATGCTGGTGCCTGCAACTGCAGCTCCGCCTACGACTGCTGTACCAGCTGCAATGGCTACACCACCAACTGCATGTGCACCTTGACCAATAGCATGGCCTGCATCTTCTGCAGTGTGTTTGACAGTGTCAACAATGTGCAAATCGGTGCTAGATTTAGTAGGTGTATCAACGTGTTCGACTGATTCACGAACATCTTCATATGTGGCATTGGCGTGTTCAGTAACAGCCTCATATGTGTGCTCAACCACATCTGGATGTGCAACATGTTCGACGTGTTCGACGTGTTCAACGTGCTCAATCTGTTCAATCTGATCAACGTGTTCGATGGCATCAGTGATTTCTTTGGTATGTGTTGCTTCGATATGTTCATCGGCAACCACTTCAGTCTTGACAGTCTCGGTCACATCTTCGACATTGACATGCTCGATTGGAGCGGTTTCGGATGCAACTGCGTACATTTCATGAACGGTTTGTTTGACTGGTGACACGATCTCATGCTCAACGTGTTCAGCGTGTTCAACGTGCTCGACATGAGTGTCTGCAGCTTCTTCGACAACTTCGACAACCTCGGTGGTCTCGGTAGTTTCAGTGGTCTCGGTAGTCTCGGTAGTTCCAGTGTTCTTTTTGCGACCAAACAGTTTGTTGTATATGCTGGTGCCTGCAACTGCAGCTCCGCCTACGACTGCTGTACCAGCTGCAATGGCTACACCACCAACTGCGTGTGCACCTTGACCAATAGCATGGCCTGCATCTTCTGCAGTGTGTTTGACAGTGTCAACAATGTGCAAATCGGTGCTAGATTTAGTAGGTGTATCAATGTGTTCGACTGATTCACGAACATCTTCATATGTGGCATTGGCGTGTTCAGTAACAGCCTCATATGTGTGCTCAACCACATCTGGATGTGCAACATGTTCGACGTGTTCGACGTGTTCAACGTGCTCAATCTGATCAATCTGATCAACGTGTTCGATGGCATCAGTGATTTCTTTGGTGTGTGTTGCTTCGATATGTTCATCGGCAACCACTTCAGTCTTGACAGTCTCGGTCACATCTTCGACATTGACATGCTCGATTGGAGCGGTCTCGGATGCAACTGCGTACATTTCATGAACGGTTTGTTTGACTGGCGACACGATCTCGTGTTCAACGTGTTCAGCGTGTTCAACGTGCTCGACATGAGTGTCTGCAGCTTCTTCGACAACTTCGACAACCTCGGTAGTCTCGGTAGTTTCAGTAGTTTCAGTGGTCTCGGTAGTCTCGGTAGTTCCAGTGTTCTTTTTGCGACCAAACAGTTTGTTATATATGCTGGTGCCTGCAACTGCAGCTCCGCCTACGACTGCTGTACCAGCTGCAATGGCTACACCACCAACTGCATGTGCACCTTGACCAATAGCATGGCCTGCATCTTCTGCAGTGTGTTTGACAGTGTCAACAAT
>NW_006281099.1:1487179-1488150 GCF_000203795.2 Batrachochytrium dendrobatidis JAM81 | reverse complement strand
TAGGTGTGTCAACGTGTTCGACTGATTCACGAACATCTTCATATGTGGCATTGGCATGTTCAGTAACAGCCTCATATGTGTGCTCAACCACATCTGGATGTGCAACATGTTCGACGTGTTCGACGTGTTCAACGTGCTCAATCTGTTCAATCTGATCAACGTGTTCGATGGCATCAGTGATTTCTTTGGTATGTGTTGCTTCGATATGTTCATCGGCAACCACTTCAGTCTTGACAGTCTCGGTCACATCTTCGACATTGACATGCTCGATTGGAGCGGTCTCGGATGCAACTGCGTACATTTCATGAACGGTTTGTTTGACTGGTGACACGATCTCATGCTCAACGTGTTCAGCGTGTTCAACGTGCTCGACATGAGTGTCTGCAGCTTCTTCGACAACTTCGACAACCTCGGTGGTCTCGGTAGTTTCAGTGGTCTCGGTAGTCTCGGTAGTTCCAGTGTTCTTTTTGCGACCAAACAGTTTGTTGTATATGCTGGTGCCTGCAACTGCAGCTCCGCCTACGACTGCTGTACCAGCTGCAATGGCTACACCACCAACTGCGTGTGCACCTTGACCAATAGCATGGCCTGCATCTTCTGCAGTGTGTTTGACAGTGTCAACAATGTGCAAATCGGTGCTAGATTTAGTAGGTGTATCAATGTGTTCGACTGATTCACGAACATCTTCATATGTGGCATTGGCATGTTCAGTAACAGCCTCATATGTGTGCTCAACCACATCTGGATGTGCAACATGTTCGACGTGTTCGACGTGTTCAACGTGCTCAATCTGTTCAATCTGATCAACGTGTTCGATGGCATCAGTGATTTCTTTGGTATGTGTTGCTTCGATATGTTCATCGGCAACCACTTCAGTCTTGACAGTCTCGGTCACATCTTCGACATTGACATGCTCGATTGGAGCGGTCTCGGATGCAACTGCGTACATTTCATGAACGGTTTGTTTGACT